>NC_132856.1:50435605-50739905 GCF_048164855.1 Canis lupus baileyi
TAGATAAGCCGGAGATCATTCCAGAACAGAACAAGAACAAAGATTCATGATCCTTGGAGCCACCTGGAAGAACCAGCTAAGGAGGTTACAACTGCATCGTGAAAAGCAAGGGGAGGTAGCATTCCAAGAAGGAGAAAGGGATCCACGGCATCAGATCCAACGGAGAGATCAAGTAGTCAGAGATAGGGAAGAAATCAGGGAGCTCCAGGGGAGCAAAGGCTGTGAGCCACTCCTCCTGGGTCGTGTGGAGTGAGGGGAGGTGCAAGAGCAGCCTCTCTGGTCCTCCTAGTCACTGCGTCCTCATAATCAGGACATGGGAGTCATGTTTTGACTCCTCCCTTTCTTTCAATACTGGGAATCGGTGCGTCACCGAGCATCTTCTGTTCTTGCTTGGAAGGGTCTTGCTCATCCCACATTGGTGGACACCTAGCGACGCCGCTTTGGACACGAAGTGCTGGTTTTCATCCGTCTCTGTGCCGGGGACCGGACCAACCTCTTTGCCGCCTTCTCAGACTGCTGCTTCCTCCTCCTACTTAGGAATTCCGTTCTTCGATGCTGCCGAGCCTTCCCATCAGAGTTTTCATCAGACATTTACCCTGCTCCTGTGCCGTCCCAAGCACTGGGTGAGGAGTCAGATAGCGATTGTTGACTATTTTGCAAGCACGTCCTGTGCAAAGTCAGCTTGGCCCAGGTTTTTCCTTTTGGGGAGTTTACGATCTGATGGGAAGAGCAGTTAGGAAGGTGGAAATTATCATAGGTACTAGTGATATTCACCATGGTGATCTGGCTGGGTCTCTGCCTCCACCTTGAGGATGGAGTGGCCTAGGGGTGGCCATGTGACTCATTCTGGGAAATCAAATATGAGCACAAGTGACCTGAGTTATTTCTAGGTGGGGTCTGGAAAGCCCATATTCCCTTCCTCCTGCTGTGACGAGATGGACTTCTATCATCCTGGGTCCAGATCCTTGCCTCCTCCTGCTCCCATGTTGGACGTGGGGCAGGAGCAAGACATGAATGTCGGTTCTGTGAAAGCCACCGGGGTCGGGGCTGCTGTGTTACAGCAGCACGACTGTGCCATCCCGACTCTGAACGCAGCATTCGTGACTTCCCCAGATACTGCATGCTGGTGTCTGCTCTGCTATGTGTGATCACATTCTTCCCTTCACTTCTAATTCCTTCCCAAATACTATCGATTCTTTTAAAATAGCTTCAGTGAAGCCTCTTATGAAATGTTCATAACATTTACAGTCCCTGCATCACTATTTAACACCTAATCCTTTACTGTGGCGCTTATTGCTTGTTTCTCTCCACCTACATCCCAGGACACCAGCCATCTGTGGGCAAGACCTTGGTCCATCTGTTGTATCCCAGCATCTAGAACGTCCAGGGAATCAGTAGGCATTCAGCAAATAATTTTTTAAAGATTTTATTTATTTATCCCACAACTGTGAGATCACAACCTGAGCTGAAACTAAGAGTTGGATGTTCAACTGACTTAGCCACCTAGGTGCCCTTTCAGTAAATATTTTTGGATGAATGAAAAGATAGAGGAATAAGTGAATGGGAGCTTTTATGGAGTTGCTTTTGAATCCTACTTATGGTCGTGCACAGTGCAAAGCATATAAATCATATAGTAGTTGCTGGTTAAATGGGTAACCTTATGGCTTTTCCCCAGGACTACAGAATTTTTTTTTTTTAAAGATTTTATTTATTTACTTGAGAGAAAAAGAGAGAGAGAGAACAGAGGAAGAGGGAGAAGCAGACTCCCTGCTGAGCAGAGAGCCTAATTCTGGGCTTGATCCCAAGATCCTGGGATCATGACCTGAGCCGAAGGCAGATGCTTAAGTGGCCGAGCCACACAGGGATTCCAGGGATGTAGACTTTTTAAAAAAATATTTTATTTATTTATTCATGATAGACATAGAGAGAGAGAGAGAGAGAGAGAGAGGCAGAGACACAGGCAGAGGGAGAAGCAGGTTCCATGCAGGTAGCCCGAGGCGGGACTTGACCCCGGGACTCCAGGATCATGCCTTGGGCCAAAGGCAGGCGCTAAACCACTGAGCCACCCAGGGATCCCCGGGATGTAGACTTTTGAGCAAAAACTTTTGTTTGGAATTTTAGGCTGAGACTTGCTATTAAATGATAAGATGATTATGGGGTTGTATAAAGAAAGCACTGTCTGCAAGTGGGTAACATGACTGAGTCTGAGAAATATGGGCAAGGAAAATTGTGTCCAGAGGGTTCGGGATAGGGAGTGGAAAGGCTACCACTTTGGAATCAGAGGTATTGATTATGAAGCTTTTGGCTGCAAGTAACAGAAAACCCAACTTACACTTTAAAAAAATTGAAGTATAATTCATATAACATAAAATTAAGCATTAGCCATTTTAAAGTGAAAATTCAGGAGCGTTAGCACATTCACAATGTTGTGCCCCCTCTGTCTAGTTTTAAGATATTTTCATCATCCAGAAGGAAACCCTATGGTCATTATTGTTTTTTTTGTTTGTTCTCATAACTGTATGAGGGCTTCAAGCACAGTTTGATCAAGGATCCAGCTTCCTTTGTTTGTGATTCTCTTATAATTCTCCTCCTCTGGTGTTTTTTTTTTTTTTTTAAAGATTTTATTTATTTATGAGAGACACAGAAAGAGGCAGGCAGAGACATAGGCAGAGGGAGAAGCAGGCTCCATGCAGGGAGCCCGATGTGGGATTCGATCCTGGGTCTCCAGGATCACGCCCTGGGCTGAAGGCAGATGCTCAACCGCTGAGCCACCCAGGCATCCCTCTGGTGTTGGTTTTGTTCCAGGCTGGCTTCTCTCAGGTTTCTAGATGGTTGTTACCCAGTTAGCATCTAGGAAGAGGGAAAGACTGGGATACTGTCTTGAGGGCAAGAAGCTTCCTTTCCAGAAGACTCTGGTAAACTTTTCCCTGGGTCATATTGACCCATGTTGGCTCATGCTGCCCATCTGCAAATGAATTGCTAATGAGATTAAGGTAGATGGTAATACACCTAGATTAACTAACTGAGTAGCTTGGCTCTGGCCCACTGCCTGAGATGACCTACGATTGTATCTCTACTCCATCATCTCAGCTGTATGATTACACATCAATATCTCAACCTTTCTGAGCCTCAGTTTCCCCAGCTGTAAAATGGATACTTGCTCATAGAGCTCTTAGAAGGGTAAAGTGAATGATGAATGTAAAGCACTCAGCACAGTTCTTCTCAGAACAGACAGCCCAGTGGATAAAAGCATTAATAATAGCTGTCAGCTGCTACTTAGCACAACTCTGGGGGCACCATTTACCTAGACCATGTATGTGATGGTGCATTCTGGAGTTGCATTCCAAGGATTAACTTGTGTCGCCTTACAACACAGCCATGAGTTAGGCATTAGAGGCATTCCCTGTTTTACCCATGGGGAAACTGAGGCACAGAGCGACTACATCACTTACTTTAGTCACACAAAGTCCAAGTGGCATTTGCATCCTAGCATCCAGACCTCAGATCTTGTTCCACTGGCACCACCGGCATTTGCCGGCCACCGAGCTCAGCCCCTGGCATTTCATGTCATCTGTTACAGAAACCCAAGGGGGCAGAGACCACTGATCCCATTGATAGGTGCATTGACGAGCCATCCCACACACCCCCAGCAGGTCAGTTGCAAGCGTTGGGATCCATCCCACGTCTGCCTGACTCCAGCGTACAGCCTGCTAACTAACCCCCATGCCAGGTGGCGCTGAAAGTCCCCGCACCCACCTGAGCTCCTGAGAGACATCAGAGATGGGAATCAGAGTCATTATTGTGATGGTTGCAAAATATTGTAGTGAGTGGGTTTCAAACACTGTAAACAGGTTTAGTCCTCTTCCGTTCCTTTGCAAAGAGGCAATTTACGAGCTGAGGAACCTAAGCTAAATTTAACTAACCAGAGCTGGTGAGCTACTGCATAGCCCTTGAGGAGGTGCTGCCTTGGCTGAATCAGATAAGATGGGTGGGGAGCTCTGGGGGCTCTCCTGAAAGCCCCCTCCCTCCCGCCAGTGGGTGGGGGTCCCAAGGCAGGTCTCTGGGTGCACCAGGTGTTGTGGGATCAGAGGTCAGAGACACCCTGGTTGTGGTCTTTGCCAACAGAGCTGGCAGGGCTGAATAATAGAAGGGGCTTCCTCTTGATCTGTCCCTGATTGATCTTTTCTCTCTCTGACCCTCCCTCCTTCTCTCTCTCTCTCTCTCTGGTCTATCTCTGTTTCTGTCTCTCTGTGGTCTTCTGTTTCTCTGTCTCTGTCTATCTGAATTCTTCTCTTCCTCCCTGGGTGTCCCCCGCTCTCTGGGTCTCTCTGACTCTGTTTCCCTCTGTCCTTCTCTCACACTTGCACATACATACTTCTTCCCCTGCCCCCTTTGAGCCACCCCCTGGTGTTGTTGCTCCATCTGCATGACCAGGATGCCATCCTGTCTGTGGGTTGGGCACAAGCATGGAAGGGAAATTCTCTGCACTCCCCAGTGACAGGCGGGAGCTGCCAGAGGGTACCTTCCACCAAAAGCATGTATCTTGAATCAGGTTCCCTGAGAGCAGAGCCCAAGATGGGAAACTCTGGGCAAGGGATTTATCAAGGGGGTGTCCTCGGCAGAGACCTCTAAGGCAGTGCTTCTCAAAGTTGGCTGCACATTATAATCACCTGGGGAGGATCTAAAAAATCCCGATGGCTGGGCTTCACTCCTTACCAACTAAGTCAGAACCTCTGGGGGTGTTTCCAGTTTGAGGACCTGTGGTCTACGGAAAATGAGGGAAGTGAGAAAGAGCAGGGGAAGATGCGGACTAGGATAGGGGTTCAGCCAGAGTTTGGCCCCTGCCTGATGCCAGTGGTGGGGGTTGGGGGGGCCCCTGGAGCCGGAAGCGCACCAGAGAACCGATCCTACCCGGGGCTGGGCACTGGGCTGGGAGCCACTGGCAGCTCAACCCAGAGGAGCCTGGGGATGGGTGCTCCACCCCGGTAAACAGGGGCCAGGAACCTTCTCTCAGAATCTTTTTTTTTTTTCTCTCAGAATCTAAAAACAGGTTGGGTAATATAGGACCCTGGATATTCCAAGGTTTACATTTCTGCTTGGGATTCCATACCTTTCACTCTCTACATGGTGCAATGTTGGGTTGCTATTACAATCAAAGTAGTAATGATTAGTGTCGAATAATGACATTAATATTGTCATTATTAGAATAACTAATGATATTATGATAGCAATAATCATAATAGGGGCAGCTGTAACCTAGCAGTTCAGAAAATGGTCAGTGTGCCCAAACGGTCTGGGTTCGAGTTCTGACTCTGCCACTTACTAGCTATGTGACCTTGGGCAGGAACTTCCCCTCTTTGGGCCTTGGTTTTCTCATCGGTAAAATGGGGTAGTGATCATATCTCCGTCATCAGGTGAGTTAATACATGTAAAGTGCCTGGTGTGCAGGGGGTGCTAGGAACGTCTTTCCTATTTATTCTCATTCCTATTCTTGTCGCTACTACAAGATCTGTCAAGTTGGAACCTTCCCCGTAATTTGAGATGTATCCTCTGTGCATAAAAGTGGGTAATATATTAATGAATTAAAATAGCTCTCTCCAAAATAACCTTGTTGGATCATGCCTACAACCCGGAATGGTTTCCCTCCCCTCCCTTCCTCTCCAGCAGCGCTCCCACCCCCTCCCCGGGTTCTTAGGAAGATGGTGGCTGGCTCAGTGGGACAGGAGGGCCCATGGAAAGTGAGCCGAGAGATGTGGCCAGTGCTGAATCATTCTAATCAAATCTTAGAACAAAGAGTCCTTCCATAGGTTTGCACCCACACAGGTGGTTGTGCCCCGAGGACTTCTGTGTGTTCTGAAGTGGTCAAAGTAAATGCCACCGAAGCACTGCACCTCAAGACACCTGATGTCATGCTTCCCCGTATTACTGGTCAAGCACGAAGGCTTGCTTCAGAAGTGGAAGGGCTTTTTCACAAACAGGAAGGACCCAGGAAGTAGAGGAATAAGGCGGAGCCGGATTTGCTGAGGAGTCAACTTGAGAGATGTCGGAGAAAGCGTTGAGTTTGCCACCACCTGCTTTGCTCACAAGACAAGACAACATCTCCTGGGTGGACAGTTGGACAGCCTCAGTAAAGGGGGAAGTGAGCCCAGGATGGCAGCCTGCGCAGATAAGAAAGGGCCTAGCTCCCTTAATCTCTTAGGTCTGACTAAGCCCACTGGAGGGCAGACAGAGAATTTGCAGATGTGGTTGGGGAACCGCTGGCAGCAAACCTGACATCATGGAGGTTGCCAGACAAGCCCTGGTTGGGGTGAGGTGAGTGAGGCATTTGCTTCAGGTGCAACATTTAAGGGGCACCAAAAAACCCAGTCGTCAAGGTAATTATTTTAATGCAATATTAAAAAAATGAAAAGTCAATGTGAATGGCTGTGATGTGCAAAACACCAAAATTTTAAATAGGGGCAAGATCAGTATTTCTGATTACTCCCTTGGCTTCAGGGTCCTGTATGGCTTGGCGTGTGTTATGGGTTGAATTGTGTCACCCCCTTAAGCCCCAATGTCCGAGGCCTAACTCCCAGCTCCTGAGAATGTGCCCTTGTTTGGAACAGGGTTGTCAGCAGGTGTGATTAGTGATGATGAGGCTGACCAGAATAGGGTGGGCCCTGCTCCAGTGTAACTGGTGTCCTTAGGAAAAGGGAGAATGTGGACACAGAGACATGTGCACTCAGGGAGAACTCCGCATCAAGATTGAGTTATGTTGCCACGAGCCAGAGAACTATCAGGAGGTAGGAGGGAGGCCTGAAACAGAGCCTTCCTTGTGGTTTTCAGAGGGAGCCCGGCCCTGCTGACACCCTAATCTCGGACTTCTGGCCTCCAAAGTTGGGTGTTGATGTCTCTTAGTTTGGGCATTGTGTTGTGGCAAGTCCTAGCTGGCTGAAGCCTGGCAGGGCAGCTGTTAAATTCCGTGCCCAAAGTGAGTGCCTTCCTCTCCTCACCTTTGTTCTGAGACTGATGCCAGAAGTGTTAGGAAACAGGATTTAGGCCCTAGGTTTGTCTCCCCCACCCCTTTCTTTTAAATAAGAGTTTTTTGGAGATACAATTCACATCCCATAGAACTCACCCCTTTACAATGTATAGTTCAGTGGTTTGTAGAATATGAAAAGGTTGCCCAACCATTAAAGAATCCCATACCCTTCATAGGCTATTGCTTTCTGGGTTCAACAAAATGAAACACAACTCAGTGTGGACCTTACCTGCCCAGCTCAGGTAAAGCTGATCACATCTGCTTTGGTGCCCCATCTGAGGACTCAACCTGCATGGTAATCAGAGCCAGCCTGGGCGACAATTAGTTAGGGGACCCTGGGGGTATGGCCCTGGGATTCCTTTAGGTGCCCTGCTGCCCTCCTTGAAATGCTGGCTCAAGGGGAGGTCCACGGCGACTTGGAGGAAGCCCCTGGACAACAGATGGGAGGCCCTTGGGGAGGCTGGGGATAGTGGTTATTTATTTATTTATTAGTTTTAGAAGATTTTATTTATTTATTCATGAGAGACACAGAGAGAGAGAGGTAGAGAGACACAGGCAGAGGGAGAAGCAGGCTCCATGCAGGGAGCCCGACGTGGACTCGATCTCAGAACTCCAGGATCACGGCCTGGGTCAAAGGCAGATGCTCAACCGCTGAGCCACCCAGGTGTCCCAATAGGGGTTATTTATTAACTGGAATAGAAACATTTCACAATTTGAATAGCTCAGGGCAGCTATGATTGTAACTCCTGGTTGGTTTGGAGTTTCTTCTTTTATTTATTTATTTTTTAAAGAAAGATTTTATTTATTTATTTATTTGAAAGAGAGAGAGAGAGAGAGAGAGGGAGAGCACACAAGTGGGAGAGAGGGAGAAGGAGAAGCAGACTCCCCTCTGAGCAGGGAGCCTGACTCAGGGCTTAATCCCATAACCCTGGGACCATGATCTGAGCTGAAGGCAGAGCTATGGTGGGGGGGGCACTAATTGGTTATCTCTGTGGCCTCATTGCGTGCATGGCATACCATGGGTGCTCATAAACATTTGTTGAGTTGAAATGTAAAGCCCGGAGAGTAACAAGGTTTGGGGGGAAAAGGTGGTGCGGCTGGTTTTCCCCATAAGGCTGTTTTGTTGCAAGGACTCCCCGGTGGAAGAGTGAAGCTTATTGGACAGGGTGGGAACGTGCACTCAGCAGGTATGGATTTGGGTCTCAGACCCCTGTCTCCTTGCTATGTCACCTGGGATGACTTCTGTTTCCTGGTCTGTCCGTTGGAAGTGATCATAGTCCAAGTCTTGGTCTGGGGGCTCTGAGGCAGATCCTGGGATAGGATAAGAATTCAAGGGCAAATAGATATTTGGTAGGTGGTTCAGGAGAAACCAGGAGGGAGGGGAGGGAGGGAAGGCGGGTAGTTAACGGTAGACTATCACGGTGGGAAAGTGGGGCTCAGTTCCATCAGAGGCCTCTGGGAGGCAGCAGAGAGCACGGTTTTCAGAGTCACCCCACAGCGTGGACAGGCGGCTGGGTTCTCATCAGTTGAGGATATTAATTGCTTCCGAGGAAGTTAACACCCCAGTACTTCTGGCTGTCCTCCCCCCTCGAAATGGGGCATATTGTGGGTGGAACGCCAGTAGCATCTGGAATAGGATCTCTGTGAATATTCACGGAGGTAATGGATGGAGACCACAGGTGCTCTTATCTCTGGCGCTGTAGCTCCCGAGCTCTGGGGAAAGAAAGAAGGTGGATATATTCATTAGGGGAAGGCTAGGCTGCTCTAACAAGAGGCCCAATGCAAATTCAATGTCTTAACGAGGGTAGGAGTTTATTTCTTTCATTTGTTAAAGTCTTGTTTGTTATAGTGACAGGTGGCTCTGTTCCAGGCGTTTCTTGGGGTTCCTTCTGTCCTGTGGCTCTGCCATTGCTGCAGACACTGCTCTGTTCCACACACAGCTCCTCTGGCATTTAATGTTTCTGGACCTGCCTGCCCCATTCTCAACACACAGCACCTGCACCTCTCAGCCTAAGAGCCTTTGCTGGCAGCCAGAGTTCACTGTGTGTACAAACAAGGCAAGACTGAAGTGTTGGGGAGATTACTCCCTCCAGGGAGCAGTCCCAACCAATGGCTGCCAAGGGATGGCTGACAAATACCCTTGAGCAGGACAGCTCTGAGGTGTGTGGGTGTCCTCTGCTGCCTTCCAGAACCCTCCAGTAGGATTGACTCCTAGGTGTCTATGGTAGCCACTGGCTGCCTCCTCTACTCTATCTCACCTCCCCATTCCCCAGCTGGTGTTTTCTGGGGTCACTTCACGGATAAATACATACACAAGAATCCTTGTCTCAGGGTCTCCTTTTGGGGAACCTGGACCAAGATACCATCCTCTGGGTATCACCATTCATTGGCTCACCAAGGAGTATAGCCAAATGTGAAGAAATGTCCCTTGTCCCTTTCCTTAAGATCCAGAACAAGCACCTAAAACTTCTGCTTCTGCATCACTCATCACATGACCACACAGAATGACAAGGGCTGATGGGAAATGTAGTCCTTCCTCATGCCAGGATGTTGGTGGACATAGCGGGTCTCTTCCACAAAGGTGATTGCCTGATTATCAGAACTTGATGACCTTTATTCAAGAAGTGCATAATTCACATGCAGATAACAGCCTCGTGTTCACACTTGTGTCTTTCTCCCTGGGTTAACTTTAAAGTTCCTCTTTGGTTCATTCCCAGGAGCAAATCCAGTTCCCAGCCCTAAAATCTTAGTATTACAGCATTTGAAAAGTGATAAAGCACAGAGAAATCTTTTTTTTTTTTCCTATTGAGATGACCCATCTATGGGTTAAGCATCTGGACCCTAAGATACCAGCCCCCACCCAAGACTGCTGACCAGACAGTTATGAAGCCCAAAAATATGCATGTGTTTCTTCAGTTAGACTGACCTAGTATTTGTACCCAATTTTATGGGGAACACTTTCTGGCTAACCATTTTTTTAGAGGGTTTTAAAAAATACGTTGAAAGTTCTATTTTCTTTCTTCCTTCTTTTCTTTTCTTTTTCTTTCTTTCTTTTTTTCTTTTCTTTCTTTCTTTTTTTTTTTTTGGGTGGTTGGGGGAAATTGTTGGTGAAGCTTAAACATCACGCCTCCTCTCTTCTCTAGAGGAGGCAGGAATGGGTGGGAATGTCTCCAGCCTGCCAGGCAATGCATCCCGAGCCCAGAAGAGCTGGTTCTTAATCCTTTTTGCCTTGGAAGCATTTTTTTCCACCACCCCAGCATCTTGCCAGCCAGTTCTTCTGTGCTCTCCTCTTCCTCCCCCGACTCAGAGCCTTTTTCCAAAGCTCTCAGATTAAAAAGTGCTGAGGCCAGTGTCTCTAAGTGCTCTGGCCTCCTGTTGTCATGGCAAAGGGAGCTGGCAAAGATGTACTAACTCCTTCCTCCTCAGGGACACCAGCATGGTGCTGGGACCATGGTTCAACCTGGGGCTTTGACCACTTCTGCTTCCAACAGCAGCTCTCTACCAGCTCATCATGCTTTCTTGTCATTAATTTTTTTGCATTAAAATTTTTAAAAAAATTTAAGTGTAAGATGCACTGGGCAAGGTGTGTAACATGCATCTGCTTTCAGTTCCTAGCACCATGAATTTTTACTGAGCTATACAACCATCTGAACATCACTCACATCCAGATGTAGAACAGCCCCCCACCCTGACAAGTTTCTTTGGTGCTCCTGCCCAGACTATATCCCAATTTCCTGGTTGGGTTTATCTATTCTTGAACTTCCGATAAACAGAAACCCCACTGAATTCTTATTCTTTGTCAGAAACAATTGCCATTTGCCTAGTTGCAAGTGTGAATAAGACATCTTTAGGAAACTTTGCTATTTTTATTGATGTGTGACTTGTGACAGCAATAGCAAGCGTTTACATTGTGCTTACTGTGTGCCAGACACTGGTCCAAGTGCCTTGTGTATATCAACTCTTTTAATCCCTACACAGTCTTGATGTGTAGGTACTAGTATCATGCCCACTTTCCAGATGAGGAAACTCAGGTTCAAAGGGTCTAAGTGACTTGCTCAAGGTCACACAGTGGGAGTTGGCAGAGCTGGGATTCAAACCCAGGCAGTCTGGTTGTGGGATTGACCATTAAGCTCTATGGCCTCTCAATTCAAGTGTGGGGACCTCTGAGATGGTCCCAATGATCCCACCTCCTGATCTTTTGTTTTTTTTAAATTTATTTATTTATTTATTCATTCAGAGAGAGCGAAGAGAGAGGCAGAGACACAGGCAGAGGGAGAAGCAGGCTCCCTGCAGGAAGCCCGATATGGGACTCGATCCTGGGTCTCCAGGATCACACCCCGGGCTGCAGGTGGCGCTTAACTGCTGCGCCACTGGGGCTGCCCCCACCTCCTGATCTTTATGCCCTTGAGTGTCTGCTGGACCTAACGATTCTCTTCTAACAACTAGAATACTGCAGAGTGATAGGATCCACTTCCCACTAGGCTACAAAAAAGCCCATGACTTCTGTCTTGCTCTGCCTTGGTGCTCTGCCTTTGATGAAGCCAGCTACCATGTTGTGCACTGTCCCGTGGAAGGCCCATGTAGCCAGAAACTTGAGAGTGGCTTTCAGCCAACAGCCTGGGAGGAGCTGAATTCTCCAACAACCACTTGAGTGAGCTTGGAAGTGGACCTTTCCTCAGCTGAGCTTCCAGATGAGACCACAGCCCTGGATGATAACATCTTGACAGCAGTCTCACAACAGAACTTAAAGCAAAGACACCTACTAAGCCCTGCCAGAAACTATCAAATCATAATTTTTTTTGTTTCAGGTTGTGAGGTTTTGGGGTAATTTGTTATGCAACACTTGATAACTATTCAACCAAGTAGAAACAGTAGTTTCATTCTGCAAACATGACTTCAAGGCAACACCCCCAGGCCCAGTGCCAATCCCACTGATGCCCCTAAGCCTTTCCAGTGTAAAAGTTCCAGAGACTCTTTAGCTTCAAGGCCAAGTTTAACAAAAAAGTCCAACCCCACTCTCAGCCCCAGTCACTTAGTCCAAAATTGTTAAAAATCTGTGTGTGGTGGTCTTGCACTAAGGTCAGTGAGAAGCATCATATGTGCTGTCTTTCCCCCAAAAAACCATGCTTTACTGTGAAGTCAATGAGTTATTTTTAGAAACTCAATGTTTTTAAAAATGTTTTTAAAACTGAATTTAGGGATCCCTGGGTGGCGCAGCGGTTTGGCGCCTGCCTTTGGCCCAGGGCGCGATCCTGGAGACCCGGGATCGAGTCCCATGTCAGGCTCCAGGTGCATGGAGCCTGCTTCTCCCTCTGCCTATGTCTCTGCCTCTCTCTCTCTCTCTGTATGACTATCATAAAAAAAAAACTGAATTTACCCCTTTTCCCTCCCCCCACCTCCAAGATAATTCCCATTAATGGCAGTGATGGGCCCATTTGTATACCAAGCAAAATTAGCATCCTACATCCCTATTGCTTTGGGATATGTCTTTTCCACTAAATAGGGGATGACAATGGTATCTTTATTATGGGGTCTAATATTTTTTCTGAACCTTCAATCCACATTGTTTAATGAGCACCTACTGTGCTAATCCATGTTTCAGGGCTTGGGATCCATCAGTACCTTCATTTCAAAATGTTTTTTAAAGTCCTTGCTTTGGGATGCCTGGGCGGCTCAGTCGGTTGGGCGTCCAGCTCTTGATTTTGGCTCAGGTCATGATCTTGGGGTCCTGGGATCAAGCCCTGTGTTGGGCTCCATGCTCAGTGGAGAATCAAGATTCTCTCTCTCTCTCTCTCTCTCTCTCTGACCCTCTTCTGCCTCAAATAAATAAATAAACCTTTAAATTAAAAACCCCAAACAAACAAAAAAATAAAATCCCTGTTTTGTCTTCTGCAATATTTTTCCTCTCCATTTTCATCCATAAAATGAGGATGATGTTACCACCTGCCTCAAACACTTTGAGGAGGGTGAATTGAGTTACAATATGTCTAGCTTTCAGTCCAGTGCCTGATGCACAGCAAAAGCTATATTTATTAGCCATTGCTGGGATTATTCCTCCTTTAGACTTTCCCTTCCTTTCTGCCGTTGTGCATTTCTCTTTTTGCCTGACTTCTCACTCTTCCTTTCTCATAGGGAGGGAGGGTGGTTGAATGCTGACAGTGTTCTGTGTGGGTCCATTACCAGCGTCTGGGAAGAGAAGAATGAACCAAATTAGAAGATGCGTTTGGCCCGCTTAGGGAGCAGTAGTGGAGGCTGGAGCCAGCTGGAAGGAGATGGACACATCTTCCTCCTTTTCCCCATCTCATTTCCCCTGCCCCTTTCTCAGACAAATGATTTCTCATTGTTTCCGGGGATCCAGGGGAGTGTAGCCTGGCAGGTGGGCACTGGGGGCTGGAGCTGGCCACACAGCAGAAGATGTAAGGAAGGCCTGTGCTGGCAAGAGCCACCCACTCCTTTATCTGCCTGTCTCTGAGGTCCCTCTGTTCTCTTCCCACACACCTTGCCTGCTATTTAATCAGAGGAGAGAATGCACGCATTGCTGCCATCCATCAGAGGCAGAGCCTTTTGTTTTCCTTCTCCTTTTAAAAAATAAATCCATTGTCAGAGGAAGGCGACACTTTACTATTTAATCATTCACTTACTCGTTCATTCAACCCAACAGCTCTTTGCTGGATGTTGCTGGGGTCAGTGCTGGGAACACAAACATGAAAAGGCCACAGCACTCCCTCCCCAGGAGGAATGGTCTACTGAAGCTGACACAGATCAACAGTCACCATGGTGTCACATGAATGCTGCAGGGAGGCACATTTAGAGTACACTGGGAGCTCCTGGGTTTGCTCTGTGGAATCAGGGAAGCCTTCCCAGTGGAGGAAGCATTGAGCCAAGGTATGAATGATGAGCCAACATTTGTCAGGCTGATAATGTGTTGGTTGGTGGTGATGGGGGGTGGCATTCCAGATGGATGGGATAACCCAGGGGGATCAGTCAGCATTCCCTTAGTTGTAAGAAATAGAAACACAAAGCAAACTGACTTAGGTTAAAAACAAGAAGGTGGGGATCCCTGGGTGGCGGAGCGGTTTAGCGCCTGCCTTTGGCCCAGGGCGCGATCCTGGAGACCTGGGATCGAGTCCCACGCCGGGCTCCCGGTGCATGGAGCCTGCTTCTCCCTCTGTCTGTGTCTCTGCCTCTCTCTCTCTGTGACTATCATAAATAAATAAATAAATAAATAAATAAATAAATAAATAAATAAATAGAAGGTGTGTGTGTGTGTGTGTGTGTGTGTGTGTATACTGACTCAAGGAATTTAAAAATATTCAGGAATGGCTGTATCCAGGTGCTGAAATAAGGTCAGATTTTGGGAATGGCTGCCTTCAGGTACTAGAATGAGGTCATTAACTTGTGGTATAGTAAAAACATATTTGGGCTTTGCCTCAGCCTCTGTACTATTCCTAAAACTCTTGGAATCTCTGAGTGATAAGAATGTCTTTGGTGTACTAATGTGATGACTCTTGACCAAGGGCTCCAGGTTGCCAGCAACTGTTCTAGACTGAGGAGGAGGGGGATAAAGATACAACACAATGCTTCTTCTTAAAGGGCTTATATTCTAGAGAGGGGAGGAAGCCATGGTAAGATCCAGGATACCCAGGGACACCATGAGGGACTAGTTGATTTTATTGAAAAATATTAAAAAATAGCTTATGAAGTGTGTGATTCTTGATGTGGGTTGGTGTGGGTCAAACGCTCAGAGAAGGAAATGGCTTCCAGGTTCCAGGGTGGAGGGAGCTTGGTACCCAGAGGCCGAGAGATATAGAATAACTTAGGTGTTGGAGGAATGGAAAATCAGCGAGCATAGATACCTGCCTGTGCTTCTCCAAACAGCCTGCCTGCCTGAGGCCAATGCCAGGGCCACACCCAAGTCCAAGTGAAAAGGTCTCTCTGAGGGTAGCAATTTTAAAAGCTTCCTTTCTCTTGGGGATTCTAATAGGCAACCGTATCTCTGGGCTAGAGTTTGTGGTTCAAGGAGGATGTGGCAAGATAGGAATCTGGTAGACAGAAGTCAAATCAGAGTTTTTGACTTTACCCAGTGGGCAGAGGGCAGCCTCTGGCAACAGTGCGGATGCTGGGTGGGAGGCAGAGGGATAGAGCAGAGGAATTTAGCATAGAAGCAAAAGTTAGTCATTGAAATAATTACCATATGAACCAGCAATTCCACTTCTGGGTATAGATCTGAAAGAATTGAAAGGAGGGTCCTGAAGAGGTATCCGTATACCATGTTCATAGCAGCATTATCCACAAGAGCCAAAAGGTGGAAGCAACCTAGGTGTTTGTCAATGGGTGGATGAGTAAATGAAATGCAATATATATGTATAATGGAGTAGTTATTCAGCCTTTAAAAGGAAGAAAATTCTGACATACGCCACAACATAGGTGAACTTTGAGGACATTATGCCAAGTGAAACAAGCCAGTCACAAAAGGGCAAATACTGTATGATTCCACCTCCATGTGGTCCCTAGAGGAGTGAGATGGAGGCAAAATGTAGATGGTGGGTCTCAGGGGCTGTGGGAGGGGGATGAGAAGCTAGTGTTTCATGGGAATAGAGTGTCAGCTTGGGAAGATGAAAAAAATCCTGGAGAGGCTTGGTGGTCGTGGTTGCAAAGCAACATGAATGCACTTAATGGCATGATGCTGTACACTTACACATGGTCCAGGTGGTAAATTTAGGCTGGGTGCCACTGTAACTGGGGCTACCTGCTTCCTCGTTCATGCTCAGTGAAGAAAAAAGGTAGTATCCCACAGCTCTTGTAAAAGACATAGATTCTTTGCAGATGGGCCCAGGGAATTCTTTTATGGGCCTTATTGTCCAAATTAACATGTGGCCTGGCTAGTGGAGAGTGCCTTCAGGTGAGGTGCAGGGGACCCTTGCTCCAGGCATACACAGTCTATCCCAAGGAGTATCTTTAAGGGCATGTAGGTCCAATCTTTTTAATTAAAAAAAAAACGTTATTTTTTATTTATGTTAAAGATTTATTTATTCATTTATTTAACACACACACACACACACACAGAGCACAAGTAGAGGGGGCAGCAGAGGGAGAAGCAGGGTCCCCACTGAGCAGGGAGCCTGATGCAGGGCTCCTTCCCATCATGACCTGAGCCAAAGGCAGATGCTTAACTTACTGAGCCTCCCAGGCGCCCCCCAAAAAACTTTTTATAATGAAAAATTTCAAACTTACACCAAATCAGAGAGAACTGTAAAAACGACTTCCATGAATGCATTTCCTAACTTTAATCATTATCAACATGTGGCCTGTCTGGTTCCTCTCTACCCCCCACCTACTGTCTGTACTTTGCTGGATTACTTTAAAGCAAATTGTAGACATTATATCATTCACCTGTTAATCTTACAGCCTCTATCTCTAAGAGATGAAGAGTCTATTAAAAACTACAATGACAATGCCATTGTTTAAAAATAATCTTCGTATTTTGGATTTACAGAAAAGTTGCCAAGATAATGGGGAGTTCCTGGATGTCCCTCATCCAGTTTCCACTAATGTCATTATCTTATATTAGTGTGATCCATTACCATGGTACATCACTATTAATTAAACCACAGATTTTATTTAGAATTTAACAGTTTTTCCATTAATGTCCTCTTTGTTGCTTCAGGATCCAGCCCTAAGTACCATTGCATTTAGCACAATGCCATTTTCACATCTACTGAAAAGAACTCATTCCTTGATATTGTCAAATGCCCATTCATTATTCCCATTTCTCTGGATGGCTGATATGTCTTGCGAGCCTCTGGGAATCCATACCAGTTCTACCACCTTCCTTTTATTTTCTTGCCACTTATTTATGGGAGGAACTGGATCATTTGTCCTGAGACCATTCCACACTTTGGGTTTTGCTGATCGCATCCCCCATGGTGTTGGTTTAGCATGCTTTCCTGTCCCCCATATTTCCTGTGAACCAGTGCCTTTATCTAGCCAGAGGTTGGTGAAATTTTCCTCTAGAGGTCCAGATAATAAATATTCTAGTCTCTGCAGTTCATATGGTTTCAACTCTGCCATTGTGCTGGAAAAGCAGCCATAGACAGTAGGTAAACAAATGGGTGTGGCTGAGTCTCAGTGAAACTTTATTTATGAAATCAGGTGGATGGCTGGATTTGCCTGGGAGATCATACATAGTTCGATGATCTCTGAACTAGAGGATCAATCAGATCCAGTTTTGGTGGTTTGATTTTGGTTTTGTAAGAATGAGTCTTTGACAGTGCTGGGTATTTCCTGTTGCCTTGTCAGGTGGCATGTCACATCTGGTTGTTTTAGTGATGTTGAATTTGATAGGGATTCTGATGTTACCAACTTGGTTCATCTATTGTGAAGGTCTCCATTAGTGGACTGTATTTTCTCCTTCCTCTTTCTTCTGTGGATAGAAGCACTTGTGCAGTGCATGCTTTGAGCAACTGTACATGGTGGCCTCTCCATCTGTTACTGCCTCTTGGAATCTCTGGTTTCATAAAATAGTTGCCCTAAACTTTCTTCAAGTGCTACAAATGCTGCCACTCAGTCAAGAAAAAGTTTCTGGAAGATTTCCCAAGGCGGCACAGAGTCTGCATTTCTCTAGATCAGAGGTTGTGTACAGATTGCAGTTTTCACTATTCAAAAAAAAAAAAAAGGAAGTCTCTGCCAACTCTTAAAATCTGGAAGATTTTAGAGAAAAATCTGGCTTTTCCATGTCTCTTGGAAAATGAGGGAGTCTGGCCACTGTGAGCCCACATTCAGGTGTGGCTACAGCTCACTGGAGCTGAGAATGAGTGCCCCCTATAGATGAGGCCTCTATGTCAGGCAGCATTAGGGAATGGTGGGGACTATGGCACACTGCGAGGCACATGTCCTGTCATTTGCCAGGTGACAGATGCTTTTCCTGAGTACCTGTGAGCCTCTCTGACAACTTCTAATAGTTGCTAACATTTTAGTAGTTAATACATTTACCTGTCCTACCCTTCCCCAAGTGGGGCCTTTCCCCTCCCCACTTCTCTCTCCTGTGCCTTTAACATTCATTGGTTTCTTACAGGTCTTTCCAGAGCTATTTCATGCAAGCACATGAAGTGTGTGCAAATATATTTACTTTAATTTCCTCTCCTCTCTGACATAAAAGAGCACACACTCCACATGCAGTTCAGTATTTTGTTTTTTCCTACCTAACCGTATGTTCTCAGAGATCTTTCCATTAGTTTGGTGGGAGCGTCTTTATTCTTAGAGAGGCAATGTTGCCCCCATATGATTGAGAGAGCAGAGGTAGCTAAGAAAGAGGGAAAAACTGAGGCTCCCTCTTCCATCCTACCCATGAGTATCTTCTTGGGGGACTGAGTGTGATTTGAAAGCAACCTGACAGCATCCTGCTCCCCTACCCTGCCACTTTGAAGCCCATGCTTCAAACAGCTCTCCTGGGTTTCTTTTTATATACACATAACTGTTCCTACTCCCTCAAGACACTGTCCCTGACCTGGCTCTCTGCTCCCTAGTGGTGTGATCTTGGGCAAGTTGCTGACCCTCTCTGGGCTTCTGTTTCTTTACCTACAAATGAGATGGTTGTTAAGATGCACTCAATATGGCTACTATGAGTGAATTCCCAGAACCCATTTAGCATAGTGCCAGGTGTGAAGTAAGTGACATGTATCTAAGCTATGATTATTATTTTCTTAATGTGGTGGTTCATAATTTATTAAACCATCCCCTACTGATGGGTACATGGGTTGTTTCCAATGTTCTGTCAATCCCATACAAAACTTCAGTGGGTAACTTTGTACCCATGTCATTTGAAAAACTGTGCCAAATGCAACATGGACAATGGGATACATTTGGAGTTGTCAGATGGCTGGGTCAAAAAAGAGAAGCTTGGGTAATTTTTTTAAAAGATTTTTTTTATTTATTCATGGGAGACAGAGAGAGAGAGAGAGAGAGAGAGGCAGAGACACAGGCAGAGGGAGAAGCAGGCTCCATGCAGGGACCCCAATGCAGGACTTGATCCCAGGACCCCGGGGTCACGCCCTAGGCTGAAGACAGGTGCTAAACCACTGAGCCACCCAGGGATCCCAAGCTTGGGTAATTTTGACTGACCTTGCCACATGGCCTTCTACGAAGCTTCTACCAGTTTCCATTCACACCACTACCTCTGCCCAACAGCGTGCATTGCCATACTTTTGGTGCTTTGCCCTTGTGGTAGAGGGAAAATGGCATCTCGGTGCAGTTTTAATTGCTTTCTCTTATTAGGAGTGAAAATGGCCCCCTTGTCATCTGTTTAAGGGCTGTTCATATTTCCTCGGGCACCCAGGAAAGTGATTACTGAAGCAGAGGCAGGACGTGCATAATAGGTGGCGGGTCTATTTTTAAATCCGAGCCACTGCTGCCAGTCAACACACTCTGATGATCACTTGCTTTGATTTTTGGCATGGAATTGGCATTCTCACCTGTTTCATTTTAATTTCAAATGTCTGCGGTCTCAGGTTCAAATGTCGCTTCTCCCCGAGTATGTATTGTGTCATCTTCTCACCCTATCTGGTTTATTTGTGTCTTATGGTCTTTGCTCCTTTGCTATTATCATTCACCCTCAAAGAGAGTTTAAGCTCCATGAAAGCAAAGATGAGCAGAATGTGGCCTCATGGAACTTCTGGTTTTAGGATTATTGAAAGGACAGTGGTCTCTGGCTTCCTTTGGTCACACAGACTCACACTGAGCATCTTAAGGGAGAAAGTCTTCCATCTGTCCATCCATTTATTTATTCAGCAACATCTTACCAACCACCTGCTTTGTGTCATGCCCCTTGCTAGACCCTGAAAAGACAGTAGTGAGCTGCACAGGTCCCTGCTGGCTAGCATTCTAGTCTAGCAGATACCTGGAGGGCTCTCAGTGAGGAGCAAAGCTTCTAATTGCAGAGAGGAGGGAAGAGGTCTTCTGTCTATGCAGCAGTATCTCAAAGGTCTGGAGGTGGGAAAGAAGATGGTGCATTTAAATAATTGAAAGGAGTCTGGGTCAGTAGAATGAATAGCATGAGAGAGAAAGGAGGCTAGGGCTAGGGCGGGGACCAGATTGTGTGGGGCTTCTGGACCACATTCATGGAACTAGAATTTATCCTAAAAGATGATGGTGGCCTGGAATTTGAAGGAAGAAATGGTGATGGGGAGGCGTGGATGGATTTGGGAGGTTTTTGAATGTAGAATCAACACATCTTGGTGACTGATCAAATAGTGGGATGAGGAGGAGGGAGGAGTCAAAAATAAATCCCAGTTCTTTGCTTCAGTTAACTGGATTGTCTTAAAAGCTTCCATGCTTGGTTTGTCTAGTGGCTAGGAAAGGGTATCACCAAGGCCAAAGTCGTGGGTGTGATGCTTCCAATAGATACTCAGTCTGTCTCACAGCAGTAGACAGCATCTCTTTCCATGTAGACTGAAACACAGGCATCATTCGCCATGTCACTTTGGTATTCCAGATGGAGGTTAGTGCAAGAGCAAGGGCACAGAGATGAGAAGCAGCTTGCAGGGGGTAGGGGTGGGGTAAGAGATGGGGATACCTAGGAGGTGGTAGAGATGTTACATGTTGGTCTGAGTCCCAAAGTAAGGTGGAACTTTTTCCTCAAGGGCAGGAATGTACAGGTTTAGAAGCAGAATTAGACAGAATGTCAACTCTCCTTAAAACTTGTTGTCTACACACACCATTACTGAAAGGGTATCTTCAACAGGATGAGCAGTGCTAGCTGCTGTAACAGATAATCAATCCTGAACACTCAGGGGCTGAACACAGTGTAACTTTCCTTCTTGCTCACTTTGCTATCCAAGATGGGTTGTGTATTAGATAGGAAAAGTAATGCTAGCTGCTGTAACAAATAATCACCGAATGTTCAGTGATTGAACACAGTGAAAAATGTCCTTGCTCATTCAACTGTTCAGGACGTGTGATTCTTCTGGGAAGCTTTTTTCCAGGTGGTGAATCAGGGATCCAAGGTCTTTCTGTTCTGTGCCTTTATCTTCTCCTCAGTAGGGCATCTAAGTTCACCAGTCGTGCTTCTGAATTTGGCTGGCAAATAAGGAAAGAGAGAAGAGAAGGACAGCAGGACCAGACTTTCATTATTTTTCTTTTGAGAGAGAGAGAGAGAGAGAATGAGAGAGATAATTCCAAGCAGGCTCCACACTGAGTGTGGAGCCTGACCCAGGACTCAATCTCAAGACCCTGAGATCATGACCTGAGCTGCAATCAAGAGTCAGACGCTTAACCACCTGAGCCACCCAGGCACCCTGGAACCAGATATATTTTATGGCTCAGGCTTACAAGTGGCTCACACTGTCCTTGACCAGATTACAGTTCCAGGGCCCCAACCAACTTGAGAGAAAGCTCGGGCATGTCTCCTCACTATGTGCCCAGGAAGAAAAGGAGGTAGGACCTGGAAGATCTGTAGCATTGTCTCTACCACAAATGACAGCAGCAAGAGAGGGTGGTTGGATCAACAAAATCCATCTCCATGATTTATGGTAACTGAGGAAAACGCACACATAGAGGGTATGGCTTTGGTGGTAAAGGATCAGGAACATCATATGTGAAGACAGTTTTAAAGTCAAGTCTTTCTGGGCAGCCCCAGTGGCACAGCGGTTTAGCACTGCCTGCAGCCTGGGGTGTGATCCTGGAGACCTGGGATCGAGTCCCGGTCGGGCTCCCTGCATGGAGCCTGTTTCTCCTTCTGCCTGTGTCTCTGCCTCTCTCTCTCTCTCAGTCTGTGTCTCTATGAATAAATAAATAAAATCTTTAAAAAAAAATAAAGTCAAGCCTTTCCAATTCACTCTACCAAGATCCCATTGAGCATCAGGACCTACGTGGGAAATAACTTTGTTTTTCCCACTTTTTTTTTTTTTTTTTTTTTTAGCATCCCCACCTTCCTTCCTGACCCCAGGGTCTCTTTACTTTGCCAGAAGCTTCAGACTGTTTTTCTCCAATTCATGACTTCTAGGCTGATTTTTCTTTCAAATGTCTCCTTAAGTCCTTGGTCCCTTCTCCAGAACAAGTGGTTATTTTCTCTGCCAGCCCCAGGCAAGAGAGAGACCGAGCTGCTGTATACTAATTACTAGGCTATTACTGTTATTATTCAGCTGTGGAAAAGAGCCTTCAGAAAACCCCAAATATAATTCACCTTATTGACATCTCTCTCCATCTCTGTCTCTCTTTCTATTCTCTTTCTCTGCCATCTGTCTCTCCTACCACCCCTATTATTATATTGCATCTCGTGCCTTGCTTTCATTGTCTTTGTCCACATGATAATTTAGCTTAATTGATGTGATTATTTTATTAATAAGAAGATAATGCTTTGTCCAGTTTTTATTTTTTCTTTCTTTTTTCGGTTTTTCTTTTAAGGCATCCCTAGCCCTAGAACAGAAAGCTCAAAAATAGGTACTAATCAAGGTACAGTAGTTAATACCTGATTGTTCACATTCCTTTCTTAGGGCTTTCCCATTCCTCTGACTCATTCCTGCAGTCAGCTTGGCTCCTCCCCATCACCTCCTTCAGGTATTCAGTCACCTTCCCTGACCCCGCCCACCCGGGCCAAGCTGCAATTACTTCATCAGGGAAGACTCTTATCAGCCCCAGGTTCCCTCTGCTTCTTTCCCCCTACCCCCACCGCCCTTTTTTACTTTATTTATTTATTTACTTACTTATTTATATTTTTTAAAGATTATTTATTTATGAGAGAGAGAGAGAGTACGTGTGCAAGTGTGAGCTAGGGGAGGGGCAGAGGGAGAAGGAGAGGCAGAGACTCAAGTGGACTCTGAGCTGAGTTTGGAGCCTAAGGTGGGGCTGGATCTGACCACCCCTGAGATCAAGACCTAAGCCAAAACCTGGACCCCATCTCTTAACCGACCGAGCTACCAGGCACCCTTGTCCTTTTTTATTTATTTTATTTTATTTTATTTATTTTTTATTTTTTTATTTTTATTTTTTATTTTTTATTTTTTTTTATTGGTGTTCAATTTACTAACATACAGAATAACACCCAGTGCCCGTCACCCATTCACTCCCACCCCCCGCCCTCCTCCCCTTCTACCACCCCTAGTTCGTTTCCCAGAGTTAGCAGTCTTTACGTTCTGTCTCCCTTTCTGATATTTCCCACACATTTCTTCTACCTTCCCTTATTTTCCCTTTCACTATTATTTATATTCCCCAAATGAATGAGAACATATAATGTTTGTCCTTCTCCGACTGACTTACTTCACTCAGCATAATACCCTCCAGTTCCATCCACGTTGAAGCAAATGGTGGGTATTTGTCATTTCTAATAGCTGAGTAATATTCACTCTGGAAAACTGTGTGGAGGTTCCTCAAACAGTTAAAAATATACCTGCCCTACGACCCTTTTTTATTTTTTAACTTGGACTACCCCACGGCCAAGTTCACAGATCTTAACTATATGCCTCAATAAATTTTTGGCTCTGTGGATAGCTATGTAACCACTGTTCATTCAAGATAGAGAACCCTTCCATCTCCACCCTGGGGAACGTGCCCTCATACCCCATCCCAGGCCAGTACTCCCACCCCTGAAGCAACTGCTGGTTCATATCATCATGGATTGGTTTTGCCAGGTGTTGTTTTGGGGGTCAGCAGCTTGTGCTTTT
Organism: Canis lupus baileyi; assembly: GCF_048164855.1. Classification (NCBI taxonomy): domain Eukaryota; kingdom Metazoa; phylum Chordata; class Mammalia; order Carnivora; family Canidae; genus Canis; species Canis lupus. The sequence goes on from NC_132856.1 coordinate 50,459,282, forward strand.
CCATTGCTGTGTGATATGCCATACATGGAAGCTCCCCAATTTATTCATAAGCATAGATTAATGTGCCCATTTTTAAAAAGATTTATTTATTTATTTATTCATAAGAGACACAGAGAGAGAGAAGCAGAGGGAGAGGCAGGCTCCACGCAGAGAACCTGATGTGGGATTTGATCCTGGGACTCCAAGATCATCCCCTGGGCAAAAGGCAGGCGCTAAACTGCTGAGCCACCCAGGGATCCCCTAATTGTGCCCATTTTGGGCTTCCTATAATGAGTTGGCTGTCTTATCTTTGTCCTGGGCAATTGCCACCGTCTGACATGCTATAAATTTTACTTATTTATCCTGTTTGTGTTTTTCTTCTTTTTGGAATGTCAGCTTCCTGAGGGCAGGGAGTCTTATTCACTGTTAGTCTTATTCACTGATATATACTCAGCCTATAGTATTTGATTCTCCTGAATGATCCAACCAGTGAAGGAACTTTTAATAAAATAGATCGGATTCTGTACCACATTTTCATACTATCATTCTACTGGCCATATAAGAATTTCTTTCTTTAGAACCTACTTAATTTCTCTATTGTTGGACATATTGAGACATTATACAAAAATGCTACAATAAAATCTTCATATACCTTTTCCCTCCTTTTGGATAATTGCCTTTGTATAGAATGCCAGGAGTAGTTTTACTGGGTCAAAAAGAGTAGGACCTATATGTTAGTGGTTTCTGATACATATGGCCAAAAGACTTCTCCAAAGGTTTGTACCAATTTACACATTTACCAGCAACACCTGAGTCTACCCATTGGAATGCACAGTAACCTATAACGAGTATTATGTTTTAAACTATTTTTGTTAATTTAATGGATAAAAAATAATAGCACCTTATTATTTTAGAATTCTGATTTTTTTTTAATGTGAGCTGACATTAGTTATTCTACAAATATTTTTGTTAAATATCTTCTCTACACTAGGCTGTGTGCTGGGTCCAGGGCACTGGTGAGTATAGCAGTTGTGTGTTCGGTGGAGTTTACCACCAGGTGGGAGGTGTCTCTCAAGGTCCAAAGAAGAGACAGAAATCTGATACCTCCCCCCTCCCATAGTTCAAATGAAGAGGTTTTATGGAGAGACTTGCTTGAAGAAGTATGGACAGAGGTAAGGGAGCCCCCAAGAGATGGGGACACTCAGGAACTAGCAAAAGCAGAGAGCCTTCACCACCCTTGAGTTGAAGCCATGGCAGCGCCAGAGCCAGAGAGAGCTGGAGCTGTGGGGGAGGGGGCTGCCTGGCAGGAGCCATCTTGGTGGTGGTGGATGGACAGTGCCACTTACCAAGGAGGTGACACCGAAGCAGAGAGGGAATGGGCATCCCCTGCCCTTCTCCTCCCTGCTCTGAGTTCCTGGGGGTGCCTCCCATTGGCAGGGAACAGCGGGAATCCAGGGAGCCTGGGAACTGGGTTTTACTCAGAGAGAGAAGGGCAGAGAATGAATCTGGCAGGGGAGTGGGTGGGCAAATGGAGAACCACTTTTTTAAAAAAGATTTTATTTATTTATTCATGAGAGAGAGAGAGAGGGAGAGAGAGAGAGACAGAGAGAGGCTGAGACACAGGCAGAGGGAGGAGCAGGCTCCATGCAGGGAGCCCGACATGGGACTCGACCCCAGGTCTCCAGGATCACACCCTGGACCAAAGGTGACACTAAACCACTGAGCCACCGGGGCTGCCCGAGAACCACTTTCTTAGGAGGAGATGCTCATAAAATAAACAAGCTCATAAAATAAAAAAATTCACAACAAATAGTTGTGAAGAGTTCTCTGAAGGAAACCAGCAAGGTCCAGTAATGTAGAACAGCAGCGGTGTGGGGAATGGGAAGTCAGGGCATGATAGTAATGACAATATGTGTAAATAGCTCTTAGAATAGGCCAGATACCATTTCGGATTTTTTGGCTGTGGTGACCAATCTGGTCCTCACAAAAAGCCCCTGATAGACACTATGATTATTCCCATTTCACAGATAAGATTTTCCAAGGCTGTAGGAGTTCATTGTGGAAACTTGTGGTGGTGGTGGTGGTGGGGGTGTCTCAGAGGGGCCCCACTATGCATTTTGTTGTCCCAAATATGGCCCACTGGTTTTCGGTTATGAAAGTAGAGCTACCTTGTTCATTCGTTAATTCATCTGACATTTCTCAAAGGCTTACAAAGCTAAATAAAACTGTTTTTTTTAAGGATTTATTTATTCATAAGAGACATACACAGAGATAGGTAGAGACATAGGCAGAGGGAGAAGCAGGCTCTGTGCAGGAAGGCTGAGGTAGGATTCGATCCCGGGACCTTGGGATCACACCTTCAGCTAAAGGCAGACACTCAACTGCTGAGCTACCCAGGAATCCCATAAAACTGGTTTCTGTACTTGAGGGGTCTTGTGTTTTTTGAAGAAACAGGTAAAGACAGCTTGTTCAGACCATTTGTATGTAGCAGTCAAGAATTTTATTTGGCTGTATCTAAAATAAAATGCTGCAGTGGCCCAAGGACTTTTTTTTTTTCTTTCTTTCTCATGATCAGCCTCAAAATGGCTGCTGCAGCCCCAGACATCACATCTGCATTTCAGGCAAGAAGAAGGTCAAAGGACAAAGGTCAGTTGAGACCAGTGCCCTTCTGGTTTCGCTGGCTAGCATTGTTCACATGGACATACCTCCCTGCAGAGAAGCTCAGGAAATGTTCTGAAAGCTAGAGAAGAAGGCACGAGTGGATAGTGGGTGGGCAACCGGCTGTCTCTGAAACACTCTGTCTCAGGTGTCTGTTGCAGTGTCTGGAACATAGCAGACGCTTAATAATTAGTTGTTAAATGAATAAATAAACAAGCTACAGTATGGCGGGCCATTCCATGAACAAGCATGGAAGTAGCGATGAGGACTCTAATCCAGTGTTGGCAGAGGGTAGGGGGCAAAGAGGGGAAAGAGAGGTGCTGCCACTCGGGGGTGGGGGAGGGAGTTACATTTAATCTTCTGGTAGACTGAGGAGTCCTCAGCCAATCTGTCCTGAAATTGCCAAATTGCCCTATTCCCGCAATTACTTTGTTTTCTTGCCTCCGATCCTTCTTCAGCTTCCTTATGTTTATCTTTATGTTCAGATGATCCCCGGGCTTATAGAAGGGTAGATGAAGGAATGATAATGTTAGATTAAATAGATTCTCACACGAGGCAGAGACTTCGCCTTTCTCCATATTCTCCCTGATGGCATTTTATTGGCTTTGATAGCTGTAGAAGCTTAGTTCGGGATTTTTCTGGCAAAATTCCCAGAGAGCAGGGTTTATCTAAACTACCTAATGTGCAGCATTTGCAAATAATTATTAATAGATGTTTGCATTTTCATTCTTTATGAATGCTGCTGTGGGGTGATTCTGTAATTCAAGAGGGACGTGGTAATGTGGATCGCTATCCTTTCCCACACTACCCCTCCCTCGGTCTCCTCCATCTCAGCTGATGGCAGCTCTGTCCTTAGGCTGCTCGTGCCAAAATCCCCAAGGCATCCTTGACTCCTGTCCTTGGCTGCCACCCCATGTCCAACCCATAAGCAACACCTGTCTGCTTTGGCTTTAAAATATATGCAAAAATAACTCTCCAGGTACCCACCTGGTCATGGCTTCCATTGTGTCTCATCTGGACCAGTGCAATTGCCTCTTCTCTGGTCTTCCAGCTTTGCTTTTCCTCTTGCTCTGCTCAGGCGGCCAGGGAGAGACTGAACACTTGAGTCAGCTCCTCTTCTCAGCACCATTCATGGTCTCCAACTTACTCAGAATAAAAGCTGAAGTCCTCACCGCAATCCGTAAGGCTCTGCATGTTCTACCCTCACCTACTTATTTGTTCATAAGGAGCATGTTCCTGCCTCAGGACCTTTACACTTGCTGTTCCCTCTGGAATGCTCTTCCACAGGTTTTTGATGGCTCCTTTCTTTACTTCCTTCAAGTTGAATGTTACCTGACCAAGGAGGCTTCCTTGATCATCCTGTCTGTAACCCACCCCACTTTGGTCCCTATGCTTGATTTCATGCTTCTACACCACATCTGCCATGATAAGTAATTATTTGTTTATTGGCCATTTTCTCCAGTTAGAATGTCAGCTCAGTGAGGGCAGGGATTTGAGACCATATGGTTCTGGGCTTTTTCCTGGGTGCCTAGAACAGCTCCTGGCACATAGTAGGTATCCGACAAATATATTCAATAAATGAGGCAGAGCATATTTGGCCACTCTGGAAAGACACTTAGAAATATGTATGAAGGATCTTACAAATGCAGCAATTCTACCTCCTACCCAGTAATTCCACATGCCAGACAAGAGGAAATATCTGTGCCTTTAAGACACCAAGACACAATGTTACTCATTGCCCTGTTACTTTTAAAAGCATCTAATTGGAAACATTATTAAAAGTTTGCAAAAGGGAAATAAATAGTAAATGTAGCCCTTAAAAGGATGGTTAGGATATGATGCCCAGTGAGAAGGTGGTAGAGGAAACCTTCTCCATTCCAGAATACTTAGTACTAGGAAGAGCTGCTCAGAATGACCCCATTGAAACTCAGAATCCAGATGGGACTTTGTCCTGTAAAATGAATCTAAACTTCATAAACCTAAGTTTGTCTTTTAATCATGTTGAATAAAATGTGACTAATGATTGCAAATATATGCTCATTCTTTATTTTTTAAAAAAGATTTCTTTATTTATTTTAGAGAGGAGGGAGTGGCAGAGGGAAAGGGAGAGAGAATCTCCAACAGACCGTGCTGAATGTGGAGCCCAATGTGGGGCTTTATCCTAGGACCCCGAGATCATGACCTGAACTGAAATTGAGACTGGGGTGCTTAACCGACTGAGCCACCCAGGTGTCCCCAGTCTCATTCTTTGAATTATCGAAGAATGAGTCAACAGTCAACACTTTTTTGCAACATTTTTGCATATGCCTCATTTCTTGTTGAAATTGTGGGGCCAAACAATGGACCATTTTTCATCTCATCCTTGACTTTTGTGATGTGATTGTGCAGGGAATCACTTTTGCACACTGATGCAAGTTATTCCTCAGTTTCCCCAGAGGGCCTTTAAAATCATTTACTCATTAGTTCGTTTTTGTTTGAAGCCTTCCTCCCTGGCATCTGCTTGTTTTCTGCCTTGCGGCTGTTAACTGGCTTCACAGTTTCCTCATTTGGTAATGGCACCCTCTTCACTACAAGTGGCTCTCCCACATCACTTGCATCAACTTCATGAAATCCTGCTGGCTTTTGCAAAGATTTCCAATTTCCATGTTACAATTGATTCACATCATTTCAGATTATCTCATTGAATTTCAAGCAACCATCAATAATCTGAGACAAACATTGGCAATCACGTTGATCTGATGGGCTCCGAAGTGATACTTGTGCTAGTCTGGAATGGCTAATTGTGAAGTTATTGGTTCATTAGTGAAAACGTTTATGTTAGGATGACTTTTGCTTCCCTAAGCTCATAACTGTGTGGATATCTGGATAATGAACCGTATCACGAATACTCAGATGATGAAGAACTATTGTATATAAAGCATCTTTACACTATAATTACCTCGTAAAATAAAAACACAGGGCAGGATGGGTTGGGGAGTGAACAGCAGACAGAAATACAACAGAATGCCCCCCTATTGTTTGTATTGGGGTAGTCATGGGACAGTGGCTTAAAATATTTTCATTAAACATGGAAACTACTTTACTTTTGAAAAACATTTTAAAACAAATTATAAAAAGTTTAAAGAAGAGGCTTATGTGGGAGACAGGAACCTCTTTATGGGTCCAGGTGGGAGGCAGGGAGAGTTAGCAGCACTGAGACCCAGGCTCTGAGTCTGTCTGACATGCTGTGTGGATTATCTCATTTAATTCTCACAACTACCAATGAAGTGTAATTTCCCTGTTTTACAAACGAACCCACCAAAGCCAGAGAGGTTGAGCAACTTGCCCAAAGCCACACAGCTCAACCACATATCATTGGTGAGCCCAACCAAATCTCCTTCTTAGGGTGACTCGAGTTTCTTCTTGACTTGGGAGCTCATGACACTTTGAGACACATTCTTGAGCAAGCATCTCAGGTAGGAGAGTGAAATGATTTCTGTCAGCACAGGATGGAAAGCATTTTCCGCAACAAAAGACACAGACAATGCTGGGGGAAGGAATAAAAAAGACATAGAAGAGAAGTTTAATGTTCTGTTAAGTCAACCCGGATGGTCTCTCTGTGGGACCACATGTGTTGGAGCAGCCTGAACCTAAATGCATTTGTGTTTTCTCTCTGCAAGTAATTCTTGGGTGGAACTCTTATTCTCTTCAGAAGAGTGTTGTTGGGATCTCTTCTCTGTTACCTTTATTTGTCTACATCTCTGATGAGTCCTTCCCTGGGTTTGTCTTCCTTATTTTTGGAGCACGGGATGCCTCCTTTGGACATGAAATGCAATTTCACCCGACATGTAGGAAATATCATCAAGGGAGCCAACACTTGTATATTATTCCCCTGTGCCTGGTGCAGCCCATACCAAGCATCATTTATCCCTTCCATGATTCCCCAGGGTGCATCCTGCTCTCATCCCCATTTTGCAGAAAAAGAAACTAAAGCTCAGGGAGAGAAATGATAGTTCATCCTAATGTATGGGGGAAGGGGATTATTGTTGTTGCTGTGTCGCTCCTGAGTGAGGAAACCATCTCCATGGCAGTGAAGACCGTGCAGAGCTGGATGGTTGCCCAGCCCAACGTTATTCAACAGAAACGCAATAGCAATCACATGTGTAACTTTAAGTGTTCAAGTAGCCACATTAGAAGAGGTAAAAACAGACAAGTAAAGTTAGTTTTAATAATACATTTTATTTAACCCAACACATTGAGAATGTCATCATTTCCACTTGTGTGGAATATAAACATTATTGATGAGATATTTTGAATTTTGTTTCTTGCACTAAATCTTTGAAATCTATTGTATATTTAAAATTTTTTTTTAAAATTTATTTACTCATGAGAAACACACAGAGAGAGGCAGAGACATAGGCAGAGGCAGAAGTAGTCTTCCCACAGGGATGCCTAATGCAGGACTTGATCTCAGGACCCCAGGATCATGACCTGAGCCAAAGGCAGACACTCAACCACTGAGCCACCCAGGCACCCCTCTGGTGTGTATTCTTATACTTGCATCTCGATTTGGATCAGTCACATTTCAAGTGCTCTAGTGGCCATGTGAGGCTTGTGGCTACACTGTAGAGAGAACAAGTCCAAGTCTTTTGACAAGTAGTTCTGGGATTTTCTTTTTCTTTTTTAAGATTTTTCTTTATTTATTTTAAAGAGTGAGAGAGCACAAGCAGGAGCTGGGGGGAGGAACAGAGGGAGTGGGAGAGAATCTCAAGCCAACCCTGTGCTGAGTGGGAGCCCAGTGTGGGGCTCAGTCTCACAAGCTCGAGATCGTGACCTGAGCCAAAACCAAGAGTCAGATGTAAACATCTGACTGAGCCACCCAGGTGCTCCAGTTCTGGGATTTTTCTATTATACAATGGAGCCAGGGCAACATGTATATTGGGGGTTCCTAACTTACATTCAACTTTTATCCTACAAGCCCCTTAAATATTTTTTGTAGAAGGAAAGAAGGGAGAGAGACAGAGAGAGACAGAGAGAGAGAGGAGAAGAGGTAATAAGGAGAAAGAGAGAAAGGAAAGAAAGAAGAAAGGGTAGGAGGAAGGAAAGAGAAAGGAAGGGAGGGAGGAGGAAGCTTCCTTTGGTCCAACATTTTTGAAAGAGGTAACAGGGATCCCTGGGTGGCGCAGCGGTTTGGCGCCTGCCTTTGGCCCAGGGCGCGATCCTGGAGACCCGGGATCGAATCCCACGTCGGGCTCCCGGTGCATGGAGCCTGCTTCTCCCTCTGCCTGTGTCTCTGCCTCTCTCTCTCTCTGTGACTATCATAAATAAATAAAAATTAAAAAAAAAAAATGAAAGAGGTAACAGAATCTATCCAACTCCATTGTCTTAGTTTGAGTCCCCCCCTCCCCCGAAGCAGAAGCAGAGATTCAACTGCTTTGGGGGGAAATCCCAGGACACACTTGCAGAGGAGTAGAGAAGGGAAGAACCAGCAATGGATGTGCCATCAGGCAAGTTGCTGGGAGCAATTAGTACTCAGTTACCAGTGGGGACCTCTAGTGGGCAGTAGAAAGCACATTCCTCAGAGCTACTGCACCCTAGGGCCAAGAGAGCTGGGGTATTTATCCACCAAAGGGCAAAGGGGGCTGGGGTATTTATCCACCAACTAGGACCAAGGGGGCTGGGGTATTTATCCACCAACTAGAGCCAAGGAGGCTGGGGTATTTATTTATCCACCAACTAGGGCCAAGGGAGCTGGGGTATTTATTTATCCACCAACTAGGGCCAAGGGAGCTGGGGTATTTATTTATCCACCAACTAGGGCCAAGGGAGCTGGGGTATTTATTTATCCACCAACTAGGGCCAAGGGAGCTGGGGCATTTATCCACCAATTACCAGCAATACGGGTTGAAGGACGCTCCCAGGAGCATTTATTTCCTAGCATCACAGCCTGATGCATGGACACTGTGGTGGCCAGGAAAAGCCCTCATTGCACGCACTCCCACCCTCACCCCTGGGGGATGGCAGCAAGATGGCACGCAGACCTGCGTGCACCAAAGTGGTCAGGTCCAAGCTGGACGTGCCGGGCACACCCATGACACACCACCTTCTCATAATTCCAAAGCTCTTCTTTTTCATCACAAGCCCTCCTTAACTTTAAGCATGTTAACTTTGTGACAGTCGGGGCGCCATATGGGACGTGAGATTATTTAGCTGTTGTCATCTCAGTGACAGAAAAGGCAGAACAGCTATGGAAGGACATCACAGATGTATGCATATATTTACGTGTAACCCTGTAGACACGTGTGTGTCCCCATTCATGTTGTCGCCAAGCTTAACTCTTACCACATTCTCTTGTTGTTGTTATGTGCATGTTTCCTGCTCTCTTTTTCAGTCATTGGTCAAAACAGAAGAAAATAAAAGGGGTAAGTCCACCTTTCCCAGGGAAGTAATGCTGCTGAGATTCTAACCAGATGTCAGGACCGGATTTCTCCCATCTTTGTCCCCGGCTCCATTCCCATTCTCTTCCAATTGTGACATTGTTTGTATTTGGTCTCCGGTCTATCCTTTGCTTCTTCTTAAAAAATCCCAGCAAATGTTTTTAAGTTTTCACGTCTTCTGTCTCTCTCTTATAAAGATAGCTCACATTCCGCACTCCTCCGCCACTTGCCCTGTTCACTTTTTGAGGCAATGGGGTCCTATTTTGACTTCTCTTGGTTGCAAGGCCTGGGGCAGTGAACAGGATAGGCAGGACTTTGAGGTCCTAGAACTCAAAACATTTTAAGGGACAAGCTGTGACTTTATGGGAGCATTTTAATTTTATCTATTTATTTGTTTATTTTTAAGTAGGCTGCACATCCAAGGCGGGGCTTGAACTTACAACCCTGAGATCAAGATTCGCAAGTTTCACTGACTGAGCCATCCTCCCCCAATGTCTTCACTTCTGTTCCTTTCTTTCCAAGGGTCTCAGCTTAAATGCCACCTTCTCAGAGCACTCTTTCCAAAATTACTCACCTCTTCTTCTGTCTGACTGCCCCTAGGTGCTCCATTTTTCTTATAAAAATGATCTCTATCCAACATTTGCTAGATCTGCCCAAGTTCACTCATTTTTTTTCCTGGTTTCTCTGCCCAAAAACATGAGTTTCATATTTGTTCTCTTCATGACTGTATGTATCCTTGATGCCTGGGATACGGCCTGACACAGAATAGGTGCTAAATATTTGCCGCATGGATAAAGATGCAACAAATGGCGTTGACCATTTTTCTTGAGTATTGCAGATGAAGTGACAATGTTGGCTCTGTCATCTGTGACTTTATTTCCAGTTGTGGCAGAACTTACTGTTTCTCAAGTTTAGGGGACCTAGCTCAGTTCTCAATCCAGAAAAACCAAGACAGGGTTTCCCTAAGCAGATGTGGTTCATTTGATTAAATTTCCCTTTGCTAACGTCTTGGGATGCACATGAATATATAAGTAAGCATTTAATCAAGCTCCTGACTTCCTAACAGGGGGGTTAGATGCTGAATATAATTTGCAATTGCCTGAGAATATAGTAAGCTTGAGTACTTTTGTTTCCATAATTAAGTGTGAGGTTCCCCTCACAAAGTGAATCAAGAACACTTCAAGGTGTTGATAAGAAAAGAGTATTTTTCCTTTTGGAAAAGTTCAAACTTATAGAAAAGAAGAGAGACTAGAGTGATACCCCATCATATTCTTACTATCTGTCTTTAATTATTATCAACTCCTGGCTCATCTTATGATACTGTATCTAAACTTTTAATATCACCTTACTTTGCAAATTAAAGCAAACCTTTAATGTTAAAGCAAATTAACATAACCCTGGGTTATGTTAAAGCAAACCTCAGGCATCACACGATCTCATCTGTAAATATTTTAATATGTACTTCTAAAAAGCAAAGGGTTCTCCAGTCGCTGTGGAAAATAGTATGGTGATTCTTGAAATATCAAACATAAAATTTCCATATGTTCCAGCATCCCACTTTGGAATTGGGAATATACCCCCAAAGAGTTGAAAACAGGGAATCAAAGGGATTCTTATACCCATGTTCATAGGACAATTGTTCACAATAACCAAAGGATAGAAGGTGGCCCAGGTGTCCACTGACAAGTGAAGAGATAAGCAGAAATAGTGCAATCATACAATGGGATATTATTCATATTAAAAAGGAAGGAAATTCTGGCATGTATCATAACATGGACAAACTTCAAGGACATGAGGCAAAGTGAAATTAGCAAGTCATGGAAGGACACATACTATATGATCCCACTTTATATGAGGTCCCAACTCCATGGAAAGAAACTAGAATGGCAGGTGCCAGGGGCTGGGGGGAAGGGGAGGGGGAGGATCGTGTTCAGTAGGGATGAATTTCTGTTTGAGATGCTGGGAGAGTTCTGGAGATGGATGGTGGTAATAGTAGCATCACAAGGTGAATGTATCCAATGCCAGTGACCTGTGCGCTTAAAAATGGTTAAGGTGGTAATTTTTATGGGAGGCATATTTTATCATAAAAAAGGACTGGCTTGTTTGAAAAACCATGACCTTAATGCCATTATCATATGTGTAGCAGAACCAGGGTGATGTTTTTCAGTCCTTATCTGGCTTTTTGTTTGGTAGCATTTGACACTGGACTCCCCATCCCTGGGGCTTCTGTGGCATCAGCCACCACATTTTCCTCCTACCTCCTTGATGGTGCCTGCTCAGCCCCCACTAGAGGCTTCTGTTTCTCTGCTCTGCCTTTAAATGTCAGGCCTTCTCAGGAATCCTTCCCAAGGCCTCAACCCTCTCTGGGTCAATTGTCCAGAATTATTCCACCCCCTTCCAAGGCATTCATACTGTGTATATTCTGATGATCCCTGTCCTAGTTTGCTGGAGCCACCGTATTTACTACAAGCTAGGTATCTTACAGCAACAGAAAGTTTTTCTCTCACCATTTGGGAGTTAGCAGGGCCACACACCCTCCACAAGCTCTGGGGAGAATCTGTTCCTTGCCTCTCAGTTTCTGGTATTTCTGGCAATCCTTGGGATTCCTCAGTTTATGGAGGCTTCATGCCAATCTCTGCCTCTGTCTCCATGTGCCATCTCCTCTGTGTCTGTGTCTTCTCTTTCTCTTGTCTCTTATAAGGACACTTGTCACTGGATTTAGGGCCCATCTGGAAAATCCAGGATAAGCTCATCTCAAAATCCTTTAACTTGATTGTATCTGTGGAGATACAATTTCAAATAAGATCACATTTTCAGGCTTTGGAAATCAGGATGTGGACATATCTTTAGGGGCTACCACTCAACCCATGGCAATCCCCAAATATGTGTCCCTGTTGCAATTTCTCTCCTGAGTCCAAAGCCATACAGACAGTAGGCAGATCTGACTTCCGCGAGTCTCCCAGTCTTATCATGAGCAAATAGCAGACAAACCCTAATCAAGGGACGTTCTACAAAATACCTGACTGGATATTCCTACAAACTACTAAGATTGTGAGAAACAAGGAAAGAAACCATTACAAAGAAAGGACAATAAGGAGACCAGATAACTCGATAGTATGCGGCATCCTGGATGGGATCTCCAAACAGGAAAGGTTATTAGTGGAAAATGCAGTGAAATCTTAGTAAAATGTAGGGTTTAGTTAATAACATTGTATTGGTGTTGGTTTCTTAGTTTTAACACATGTACCTGAGTTATATAAGATGTTACCATGAGGGGAAGCTGGATGAAGGGCATATGGTAACTCTCTTGTTCTATTTTTTCAAGCTTTTAGATGATATGAAATGCTTCCAGAATAAAAAATCTGTTTAAAAAAATAAAAATAACCCAATATTGAACCAGTTTGGGTCATTCACAGACTCAGATTCCAGGTGTGGAAGGTTGACTTACAGTGATTTTTTTAAAAAAAGACTTTATTATTATTATTATTATTTTTTTGGAGCAGTTTTAGATTCACAGCAAAATGGAGAGGAAGGTACAGTGATTTCTCCCCTAACCTTGGTGACCAGTAATTTTTTACTGTCTCTGTAGTTTTGCCTCTTCCAGAATGTTATATGAGTGAAATCATGCCATGTGCAGCTTTTTCAGATTGGCTTCTTGAACTTAATAGTAAACATTTAAGATTCCCCCATGTCTTCTCATTTCTCAAGAGCTCATTTCTTTTTAGCACTGAATAATATTCCGTTGTCTGAATGTCCCACAGTCTCTCCATTTACCTACTGAAGGACACCTTGGTTACTTCCAAGTGTTGACAATTAGGCATAAAGCTGCTTATAGGCATCCATGTGCAGGATTTTGTATGGATAGAAGTCTTCACCTCCCTTGGGTAAATACCAATGAGTGTCATTTCTGGGTCCTAAGGAAAGAGTAAGTTGAGTTTTGGAAGAAGTCTCTAAGCTGCCCTCCATAGTGCTGTACCATTTTGAATTCTGACCAGCAGTAAATGAGAGTCCTGTTGCTCCACATTCTCGCCAGCATTTGGTGTCATCAGTGAACCGGATATGGGTCACTCTAATAGGTGTGTGGAGGTATCTCCTATTTTAATTTGCATTTACCTGATGACATATGATGTGGGGGATCTTTTTCATATGCTTGTTTGCCACCTGTTTATCTTTGTTAAGGTGTCTGTTAAGGTCTTTGGCTCATTTAAAAATCAGGTTTGCATTTTCTTTGTTGAGTTTTAAGAATTCTTTGTATAGGGCAGCCCCGGTGGCCCAGCGGTTTAGCGCCGCCTGCAGCCGGAGGTGTGATCCTGGGGACCTGGGATCGAGTCCCACAGGTTCCCTGCATGGAGCCTGCTTCTCCCTCTGCCTGTGTCTCTGCCCTCCCCCCCACCCCTGTGTGTGTCTCTATGAATAAATAAATAAATATATTTAAAAAAATAATAAAATAAAAAAAGCCAGAAGTGTTTTTTTTTTAATTTCTTATTTATTTATGATAGTCACACACACAGAGAGAGAGAGGCAGAGACATAGGCAGAGGGAGAAGCAGGCTCCATGCACCGGGAGCCCCACGTGGGATTCGATTCCAGGTCTCCAGGATCGCGCCCTGGGCCAAAGGCAGGCGCTAAACCACTGCGCAACGCAGGGATCCCAAGCCAGATGTGTTTAAAAAAATAAATAGGTTAAAAAAAGAATTCTTTGTATATTTTATTATTTAAATGATTTTATTTATTTATTTGACAGAGAGAGAAAGAGAACACAAGCAGGGGGAATGGCAGGAAGAGGGAGAGGAAGAAGCAGGCTCCCTGATGAGCAGGGAGGCTGATGTGGGGCTTGATCCCAGGACCCCAGGATCATGACCTGAGCTGAAGGCAGTTGCTTAACCAGCTGAACCACCCAGGTGCCCCAGAATTCTTTGTATATTTTAGATAATAGTCCTTTATCAGACATATCTTTGCAAATATTTTCTCTCCATCTGTAGCTTGTCTTTTATTCTCTCGACAATGTCTTTTGCAGAGCAGAGGGTTTTAATTTTAATGAGGTTCAGCTTTTAAATTCATTTCAAGGTCATCTAGCTTTTCTCCTATGTCATCTTTCAGGAGTTTTACAGTTTTGCATTTCATATTTAGTCTATGATCCCTTTTAATTTATATGAAGAGTGTTAAAATCTGTGTTTAGATTTCTTTTCATTTTGTGGTCCAGTTGTTCTAGCACTATTTGTCAAAAAGATAGGTTTTCCCCATTGTATTTCCTTTTCTCCTTTGTCAAAGATCAGTTGACTATATTTGTGTTGGTCTATTTCCGAGCTCTCTTCTGTTCCATTGATCTATTTGTCTATTCTTTTTCCAATATTATTCTGTCTTGTTTATCACGACTTTATAGTAAAGTCTTGAAGTTGGGTAGTGTCAGTTTTCCAACTCTGTTCTTCTCTCTCAACATTGTTCATGTTGGTTATTCTTTTGCCTCTCTGGATAAACTTTATTTTTATTTATTTATTTTTTTGGATAAACTTTAGAATCAGTTTGTCAATATATACAAGTAACTTGCTGCAATTTTTTAAAAAAATATTTTATTTATTTGAGAGAGAGAGAGAAAGAGAGAGAATGGAGAAGGGGAGGGGCTGAGGGAGAGGGAGAGAGAGAGAATCCTTAAACAGAATCCCCGCTGAGCATGTCTTGCTACAATTTTGATTGGGATTGCATGGGATTTATAGATCATGTTGGGAAGATCTGGCATCTTGATTATATTGAGTCTTCCTATCCATGAACATGGGATATATTTCCAGACTGGCGGCGATTCCAAAAAATCCATTTATCATTTCTTGACAGCTTACTGTGTTCCAGTCACTGTGCTAAGTGGTTAGCTGCTTGATCTTAATTAATCCTTACAGCAACCTGTAGAGTAAGGAGCTTTGTCTCCTTTTTACATATGAGGAAGCTGTAGTTCAGAGAGGCTAAGAAGCTTTTCCAAAAACACACAGCTAGGAAGTGCTATAGCTAGGATTTGAACTCAGGTCTTCACCCAGAGTTAGGCTCTGCCTCACTTATTTTTGGAAATTTGTAAGGCATGTACTGCTCTGTAATGTTATGTCTGGAGTGACAGCCCCATTCCATCTCTGGATTCACTCTTACTGCTTACATCGTGACCCACAAATGTCTGGATTATAAGATTTGTTTTTTGTCATTTATACCCACTATCTCCCAAAGATCTTGGTACTCATTCCCCAACTGGTATCCAGACCAGAAGGCAGAGACCAAATGTCTTTTGGCTGATCCATTTTTGCAACTCAACATGACTGGATTAGCTGGTAATTGTTTTAGCAGCCAAATGAATGCGATTTGCGGTTATTTATTTGGGGCACTTATTTCAGAGATGCTAGCCCTGTTCAATTGAATAACATTCTCAAAGCCAGTATGGTAATGCTGCTGCTGATTGATAAATTAAACCTCCAGCTGGCAGATGTGTTAAAGATTAGAACCAATGGCTGAGACTGATTTCTAGCGGCCTGCTGTTAAACTGCTTCTGTCTATGATGCTAATGAGATTCTATATCATACAACCTGGTCAACATCAGTAATTTGGATTAATGAGGAGCAAGGTACTATCTACTGCAGTTATTTGAGGGGCCTATGAAGATTTCTTGCCCACCTATCCCCATTTTCTAGTAATAGTAAGCTTCTAGTCTGTTAGAGATGTAGATAGTAAGTCTCCATTCCATTAGAGATGTATTCCTTCGGCTAAGTGAAATTTTTTGTTCTCTGTGAAGGGAATCTATAAGGATAATGTATTTGGAGCCCTGTCATACTGTAGGGTGCCTGAGTTGAGTTCTTTCCAGAAAAGGGTGATTGAGCAATTGAGGGGGTTGGAGGACTTGGGAAGATTTGGGGGGATGAAGAGGTATACTCAGACATGTGTGGATATCTTTGCTTGTCACAAGATTGGGGGTACCACTGACACTTAGTGGGCATGTGCCAGGCCTATTAAACAGCCCAGCCCTGAGCACAGGACAGCCCTGAACAACAAGAATTTTTCCACCAGAAATGCCAACAATTGGCATTTCTGGTGGAAAAAGATAATTCTAGAGAATGCCAAGATAGGGATAGTAAGTTTGCCCCTTCTGGAGTAGTGATTGCTAAACCTGGCTATACCCCCAAGGACTTGCTGAATGAGAATCTGAGTAGAAGGAAGGGCCCAGGAGTCTGGATTTTATAACACTTTGCAGGTGGTTCTGATATGCAGCCAGCTTGTCTGCTGTTGAGGCATGCGTTAGAGCATTCTGGAGGACTGTTCTTTGTCTTCTAGTAAAAAAAGAGAAAGAAAAGAAAAAAAAAGACCAATGTTTGTTATAGGGACTTTAGAGTCAAAGTACACAATGAGAATTACAGGTCTCCATGACAAGTGGTGCCACTTGGGATCTACATTCAGTGCCACTCGGGATCTACATTCGGAAGCATTATGAACATTTTCTTTTGAAGTATAGTGCACACAGAAAGCTGCATAAGTCATTGATGTATAATTCCATTGTGTGTGTGTATGTGTGTGTGTGTACACTGTGTGTATAAATATATATACATATATTACCTCTTCTTTATCCATTCATCTATTAACGGACACTTGGTTGCTTCCATATCTTGGCTATTGTAAATAATCCTGCAATGAACATAGGGGTGCAGATATCTTTTTGTTTACCCATGTATGAACAATATATAATAGGAATTATACACTATGTTCTACTATGTGTTTCACTTTTTTTTTAAAGCTTTTACCCATTTATTCATGAGAGACACAGAGAGAGAAGGAGAGGCAGAGACACAGGCAGAGGGAGAAGCAGACTCCATGCAGGGAGCCCGATATAGGACTCGATCCCAGGACCCCAGGATCACGCCCTGGGCCAAAGGCAGTGCTAAATCGCTGAGCTGCCCAGGCTGTCCTATGTCTGGCTTTTTTTGGCTCAGCATTATGATTGTGAGATTGGCCCATGCATTAGTGTGTAGCTGGGGATCCATCCATTCTTGCTGCTACATGTATGAATGTTCCACAGCGCATTTATCCATTTTGTTGTTGATAGACATTTGAGAAGTCCCCAGTTTTTAGCTAGTATGAATGTGCTGCTACTCATGTTCTAGGGTGTGTCTTCCAGTGGACATATGTCCTCATTCCTCCTGGGTATATACCCAAGAGCGCCAATGCTGGACCATGGGATATTCAGATGATCAGTATTGGTAGAAATGGTCAGTTTTCCAAAGTGGTTTTACCAGATTACACTCCGCCTAACAGAGTACAAGTCAGACGTAGTTTCAGATTAATGTCAGTAACTTGGGCAAGTTTTTAAACCTCTCTCAGCTTCAGTGCTTTCATCTGTAAAATGGGGCTTCTGTGAAGACTTCATAGAACCTTTACCCTGATGAGGGCTTTATCAATGAGAGATCACCTTTCCTGAAAAACTCTGGGGTCTTTAGAAACCTGTATGGGGGTGGGGGTGGGGGGGAAAGAAGCATGTATAGGTAACATGTATGCTATGTAACTCAACTGTCTTCTCAGGCAAATCCATAAAAACAAGTTATTATAAGTTTGCCTTGCATGACACAATTTTCTTACATGTCTGGTTATTTGCATCTACACATGTGGGATTACTTGTTTTACATTGGCTATCACCTTTGAGATATGAAACAACAAGTACAAAAATCATTAATATTTGTCAAGAATCCTATATGCCCCATCTCCTTGCAACTCTAGTTGCTCTTGGTTTAATCATTTTGTCCATACCCTGACAAGTTAAGAAATCTTGAAAGTGCTGTAAGCAACCTGTAAAGGCTGACTCATAGGCACAGAATGGGGAATTTATATAAAGATGTATCTTTTCTAGAATGTTCCAAAGAACTCAAATTCTGTTGGAAGGGGGGAGATCAACTCAGATTCAACTAGCTAAGGTTTAAAAAAAAAATTTGCCATCTTCATCCTACCCTCACCCCCGCCTTCCAAGTCTATACATGGCTTTCTAAAAACTCAGTGGTTTCTTGGTACATCAACTTTGGAAGACAATTTGGTGCCATCTCATAAACCTGAAGATAGGAATACCCTGGAACCCAAAAATTGCATTCCTAGGGCCATTCCTACAGAAATGCATGCTTACAGAGTATTTGAGGCAGGAATGTTTAAAGCCCCAAGTGGAAACAATCCAAATGTCCCATCAAGGGGATAATGGATAAACAAATTGTGGCATACTCTTTCAATGGAATACTATGTAGCAGTGAAAGTGAATCAATCACAGTTACACGTGACAACAGATGACTCTTAAAAGACATGATGTTGGACCAGAGAAGCCAGACATCACAGGATATATACTGTATGATTCCATTTTTATAAGAATATAAAAAGATGCCAAGTAGAGCTGTATTGTGTAGGAATGCACAATGAGGTAGCGAAAGTATAAAGAAACGCGAGGTTATTAATACTATAAAGTCAGAATAGTGATTATTGCTGGGGGAAGATGGGTGTGTTTCTGGGAAGCAGGTAATGTCCCATTTGCCACCCTGGACCTGAGTGTTAGTTTCACTAACAACTGTTTCCCAGCAATTGTCTTCAACTGTACATTTATGCTTTAGGCATTTTTCTGTGTGTTTATTCAACTTCACAATATAGAAAGAGGAATGGGAAATAAACTGCAGTGGTTCTGGAGGGAAGTGAACACCATGCCGAATATACCGCCCAGCAGCCCTATCCAGCCGACTAGGACCTGGTTTAGTTATCTGCTGCTGACAGTTAAAGATTTGCCACCTCTGGAGTTTTTTCAAAGAGGAGCTGAGCCTTTTATTCCAGCTTGCGGGGCCTCTGTGACTTGAAACTTTGACACAAGTGCCCCCAAGTCGTTCTCCAAAATTTGTCTCTTCCTAAACGGACCAGATTCGTTTAGGGACTGACTAATTGCACCTCTGGATACAAATCCCCTTCTTTTTTAAATTTTTATCATTAAGTTTTTTCCTCCCAACGTTTTCCTTGCAAGATGCCGAGAGGGTCCGGTTGTCTGCAACCGAAATGGAACCCGTTGGAAAGCAAGGTTTCCTCCCAGGGGAGGAGGCATCTGTCGTCCCAACTTCCCCCCCAGCCTCCCGACCATCCGGCTCTCCCCTCTTCTCCCCCACAAACTCCGCTGAGCCGGGTCCCCTCGCGCCTCCGCGATTGGTCGCGGGCCATCATGTGTCGACAGTCTGGGTGGGTCTTTCTCCCGTTAAACTCATCAATCGCTCCTCTTTGGAGCTTCGCTGGCCAGTGGTTTAGACCTTTGAGCCCATATTCCCTCTCCCTTCCTCTTCCCCCACCCCTCCACACCGGTCTTATTTTAGCAAAACCTAGAGGAGGAGGAGGAGGAGGAGGAGGAGGAGGAGGCAGCATTGGGGGGGTGGGGGGAACGCTAGGCATTGCAGCATCCGGGAGCAGCTACCGAGTGGCTAAGCGAACGGCGCATACCTCTCTCTCCCTCTCTCTATTTTTCCCCTGTTGGGAATTTTCAGGATTTCATTGCTGCAATTTAACCCCAAGATGAGGCACGGTTGAGCAAAAGGCTGCGCGCACACGCACACTCACACTCCTTCGTGAGCAGAAGAGGCAGCCGCTGGTGATTCAGGAAGAAAAAAAAAAAAAAAATCACCCGGACCCTGCGGCTTCAAGACTCCTTAAGAGCCCTCCGGAGCGTTTCCCTCCCCTCCCCTTCTTTCCTTGCCCGTTAATATTCTTTCTTTTCATTTCATTTCTTTCTTTTCTTTTCTTTTTTTTTTTTTTTTGGCTACAGATCTTTCAGCATTTTTAAGGTCTAGGAACTCAAGCAAAAGAGAAAGGGGGATTTTTTTTTTAATTTTTTGGGGCTGCCCTCCCCTCCCCCCCCGCAAAGACCTGGTTTTCTAATTTTTATTTTTTCAATAAAATTTTTATTCTAATGGGCCGAGCGCACTCCTTTTGCAAGATGCCAGCCTGACCCGGACCTCGGAGGAATTTGAAGCTTCCACTGCGTCCCGGGGGGGCGTCCTTTGCAAACCGTTCGCGTCTTAAAGGGGGTGTGCGTTGTTTTTTTTTTTTTTTTTAACTGTCTTTTTTTTTTTTTTTTTTTTTTTCCGGAGTGGGTGGACTGGGGATTGCCTGGATTCCTTCCTCGGTTATTTTTTGCCTCGCTTCCCTCTCCCCTCCCCCTCCCCGGCCCCCGCGCCCCGCCCCCGCACCCTCCTCCGCCCCTCCTTCTCCGGGGTCAGCCAGGAAGATGTCCCGAGCCGCTATCCCCGGCTGGGGCCGGGCAGCCGCCTTGTGAGCCCCCGACCCGAGGCGCCGAGCCGCCGCCGCCCGATGGGCTGGGCCGTGGAGCGTCTCCGCAGTCGCAGCTCCAGCCGCCGTCTTCACAGCCCCGGCAGCATCGGCAGCGGCAGCGGCGGCGGCGGCGGCGTCTTCCGCATCGTTCGCCGCAGCGTAACCCGGAGCCCTTTGCTCTTTGCAGAATGGCCCGCTTCGGAGACGAGATGCCGGCCCGCTACGGGGGAGGAGGCTCCGGGGCAGCCGCCGGGGTGGTCGTGGGCGCCGGAGGCGGGCGAGGAGCCGGGGGCAGCCGGCAGGGCGGGCAGCCCGGGGCGCAAAGGATGTACAAGCAGTCAATGGCGCAGAGAGCGCGGACCATGGCCCTCTACAACCCCATACCCGTCCGACAGAACTGCCTCACGGTCAACCGGTCTCTATTCCTCTTCAGCGAGGACAACGTGGTGAGAAAATACGCCAAAAAGATCACCGAATGGCCATATCCTTTGCCCGAGCCCGGCAGCGAACCCCGGCAGCTGCGCCTCCCCCTCCTCCCTCCGCTTCCCCTCTTCCAGGCTGGGAGAGAGACCCGGGGGTTGATGGGAGGTGGGGGGGTCTTCCAGGGGCTGGGAGAGGGGGCACCGGGGAGGAGTGTGGAGAATCTCTCCACCCCGAGCTGGGTTGAGCTATCGTGGAGGCTTGGGGTGGGGGAGCCTGGGGAGTGGATTCCTCCTAAGGACCGATTTCAGGATGAGGGCTGGGCCCTGGGGTCGTGACAGGGGCCTGGGTGGGAGCTTCAGAGCCAGTTCTGGATGGGTCAGAGTTTTCCCACATGAGCACGGAGCCGGCCCGGGGCCTGGGCTCTCTGGCCAGGGCTGGAGAGCCGTGGGGCGAAGCTTCGGCTGGGTTTCCTTAGGTAGCCCTCTCTGGAATCCACGGGAGCCTCCAAAGCTGGAGCCCGAACCCCACTCACTGGCTTCTTCACCCCTGCCTCCTCCCGAAGAGAAGGCTGCTCACTTAGGGCAGGGTGCTTAGGGTTTCCAGGCCCAGGAGCCAGTGGAAGAACATGTGGCCTTCACCAGGAGGGACCAGCACTGGTGGAGCTAATATCCCAGGGTGGGCCACTGACCCCCATCTGGGGAAGGCCATGGTGGGTTGGGGGGCAATTCTCCCCTATGTCTGCTGGTCCCATTTCCTTCAACCACCGATCAGGGCCCTCATCATCATTTGGAGTGTAGAAAACATCCCATTTGCCCCATCTGAGGCCCTGACCTGGAAGACCCAGTTGGACTATTTCAATAAAAAAGACAGGGCAAGAGGAAATGAGGTGGCAGGTCCTTCCTAGGGTACCGTGTCAGGCCTTGGGTTGGATTCGGCTTCTCCCACCCTAGGGAACCGGGAGGGGACACCAGGAGAATCAAGCCTCCATGTGGACACCTCCGGGCAGGTAAATGCCTTTTTTTTTTTTTTTAATCAAAGATCCAGAGGAAGAAGGTGAAGACCACATTTTCCTCTACTGAGATGCTATCAAAATGCAGATCCCCCTGTGTTTCTTTAAATCTGTGCCTGCTTGAAATAAACCTTGAGGAGGGCTTAACATCTGTTGAGATGTAGGCAGGCAAGGATGGGTAATTAGTCGGGCTTTCTAGCAGTTATCTAAGCATGACCCAGATTCCAAGTGGGGGGACGTACCCTCCTCCCCAGGCTGACTGGCCACTATGCCATGCCCAAATGTGCTGCTCCTTGGCTTGTTTCCAAGTGGCTGCCCTCTGTGTACAAGCGAATGGGGCTGGATGGGCCCCTGGGGCTCAACGATGAGCCCCCAGTCCTTTGTGTTTGGTTTCCACTGTTATATACTCAACAGGGCTGCCCCCCAGGTGGTCCTTGGGTTGTTTATTTGAGGAGCTCTGTGGTTGGTGGATTCATTTTTAGGGGAACCCAAAATTGAGCAAGCTTTTGGCTTCTGGGTGCTGAAATTCTAAGAGGGCTCTGAGGTTTTGGAGTGTGTGAACAGTCTACTTTGAGGGTCGTGAAAATTAGGAGGTTCAGCTTCTTAGGGGTCTTTCTAGAAGGGCACATCCCTGAGCACGATGTCATTTTGATTGGTGCATGAACCAGGAGCCCGGTCTTTGACTTCCAAAGTTCCAAGCTCGTGCAGACTGGCTGAAATGCTCAGGGGTCTCTGTGATCACTCTGCCTGCCTCCCCACCCTCCGCCCCCGGTGGAGGGTGACAGGGTGTCAACGCGTGCATGCTCTGATAACTCTAGGGGGGTGTCCAGGAGGGAGTCACTGGGCTGACAGGTTTCCATGTTGAAAATGGCTTTAGATCGCCTTCTGGAGCCTGGATTTGGAGTCTTCTAAGAGGAAAAGAAGGAGGTGGGAGTCCTAATGTTGTGTCCTCAGCTCACCCGGTCCAGATTGAATCCTGCAGATCAGAGGGCTGTTGGAGAGGGAGGGGATTGCCTGCGACCCCTCAGAAGGAAGAACCTCTGGGGAGGGATGCAGGTGAACTGGGAGCGTTCCGTTGGTACTTTAGGTTTTCTTTGGCTTTCTTGCTTTGTGATGAGTCTGTCCATTTTGTTCTCTGCAGACAGTTTTTATTCTCTTTTTGGCCCAAGGCAGCAAACACGTTACACAGCCCCACTGTGGAAGGGAAAGCTCTTCATCCTTCCCAATCTGTCACCAAGCAGGGCAATCCAGGTCTGAGCTTTCTCGGGGTGCGGGTAGATGAGAGGATACAGAGAACTGGGATGGGAGGGTGTCAGATAAGGAACTCAGGGCCAGTGCAAAGAGATAGACTCTGGAAGTGCCGATGAGCCAAGGTACGAAGGCAGGTGTTGGCTTCTGTATTGAAACACTTCTGCCGTTAAAAAAAAAATCTCTTTAAGTACTTATCTTGAACTTTTAGAACGAAGTCCAATATGTGTATACAAAAGTATGCAAGTCAAGTCCAGCTTAACATGTGTTCACAAAGTGACCACAACCATTGCAGCCAGGACCAGACCAGAAAGAGGATGTGACCAGCTCCCCAGAAGTTTCCCTCCTCCCTCAGACCTCCTCCGTCTCACTCACACCACCGAGTTAACTACTACCCAGATTTCTAAGCCCACAGGTTCATTTTCCTCCATTTGGACTTCCTATAAATGGAGTCACAGGCTGTGTTCCTTTGTGCTGGGTTTCTTTTGCTCAACACTATGCCTGTGAGATTCATCCGTTTGCTGCAAGTGGTTGTAGGTTGTTCCTTCTCGCTGCTGTGTGGCATTTTACGGCATGACTCTACCACGATTACTTGTGAGGGCCATTTGGGTAGTCTGCAGATTGGATTGTTAGGAACATTCTTGTATGTGTCTTTTGTTGAACTTTTTTTGTTTGTTTGTTTTACATTTCTCTTGGGTCTCTACCTAGGAATGGGGCTGCCCCTGCCATTCTTTGATGCATGTCTAGCAGGGCATGTATTTGGAAACGGGATCCACTAAGTTCGCAGCTGAATATGGAATGTACCTTCTTCACTGTCTCGTGGAGGAGGAGTGAGCGCATGTTCCGTGAACTTGGCTGTCTGCTCATAGGACCTAAGAGTGCTACTTCCAAATGCAAATTTCAGCATGGCAGGCAGCTGGAGGGTGAAGCCTTCTGGTCTCCTTGCCCTCGGGCACTTTGCCACTTCGATGCCTTACCCTTTTGCACCCTACTCTCACGGCGGCTCCAAGCTTGAAGCCGGCAGTGAGAATTAGGTATTCTCGTTCATTTTAGCTTTTTTCTTCTTAAGCAAGAAAACCCAAATGGAAGACTTTGATGTTCAGATTTACATTGCTGCCTTTTTTTTTTCTCTTGGAGCATGCTGGCCAGCAGGCTGTCTTGACCACACACCTTGGTTCCATGTTTTTGTTGATCGGAAGTCTGATTTCAGGATGGCCGTGATGAGTTCTGGTGCTGGCTTCTAAGGAACTCAAATCTGTCAGCTCAATGAGGCGCATCTGTCAACCTTACCAGAGCCCCCACTTAATGCCACTCACTCCTTCTGATGTGCTACCAAACGCCAATGTGAATGTCGTCTTCCCCCAGTCCTGCTGATGCCAGCAGATCTCCCACTGAGCACAATGTGAGAATTTGGGCCATTGCGAGAGCCATGGGCCCAGGTCTGTGTGCTATCACACTGGGTCTCCTGAATTGCACGAAGGATTCCAGCTTTTCGCTCGTGTTTTCGGCAGTCTCAACGAGAAGCCGAGTCCCATCACATCAGGTAACCTATGGACATTGGCCGATTGATATTCCCCAGTTTTTTTTTTAAAGAGGGATGTTCTGTATGGGAAACAGAGGGATCCCTGGGAGAAGTTGGAGCATGTTATCAGACTCTGCTCATCCTGAAAAATAGAAAGTGCTAGAAGATAATACTATCGAACGCAAGACAGTATGACCCCTGTGAAACTTCTGCTAGACCAGCATGGCCGGTACTTCCAGAAGAGCAAAGTTCTGGGAAGTAAAAATTAGCATAGCTTTTCCATTGAGATTTTCCCCCCCAAAAGGTACAATCCCTCCTCTATAATCCCCAAACCCCAAATGCTCTGAAAAACCAAAAGATCAGACCATATAGGGGTAAAAACCTAACTTGAACTGACCTGAGTTTGTAGTCTTTACATACAATCTTAATTTATTCCACTTGGCGTGCATTTTGGTGTGTTTTGATGCAGAGATATTTGATATGCTTGATATGGGGCGCTGCTCCAGCTCCCCACTGGGAGTGTTATGTATGCCTTACAGTGTCTCCAAAATTTTCATGTATGTGAGGATTGTCTTGTTAAAATGGTGACTCTGGCCCAGGGGGTTTAAGGTGGGGTCTGGGGTTTTGCTTTTCCAGCAGGGTTTTAGGGATTGTCCGTGCTGTTGGTCTGTGGGTTCCACTGGGAGTAACCAGGTCATATCATAGATGCATCCTGTTACCTTTTTCTTCTTTTTCTCTGAGATCAGGTTTATTGAGGTATAAATTACTGAGAGCAAAATTCACCCTTTTTACATACAGTACTGTGAGTTTTGACAGACGCATGCGGT
Organism: Canis lupus baileyi; assembly: GCF_048164855.1. Classification (NCBI taxonomy): domain Eukaryota; kingdom Metazoa; phylum Chordata; class Mammalia; order Carnivora; family Canidae; genus Canis; species Canis lupus. The sequence continues at coordinate 50,484,658 of NC_132856.1, forward strand.
CGTATAGTTACCACCAAAATAAAGATATGGGATGGTTTCAGGGCACCTGGCTGGCTTAGTCAGTGGAGGGTGCGACTTGATCTTGGGGTTGTGGATTCAAGCCTCATGTTGGGTGGAGAGATTACTTAAAAGTACAACCTTGAAAAGAAAAAAAAGACTGAACAGTTTCATCGTCCCAGGATATCCTGTAATTCTTTCTGAGTCAGCACTACCCCAAGACCCTTGCAAGCACTGATCTGTTCTCCATCCTTATGTTGTTGCCTTTTCCAGGAGGGCATATAAATAGAATCATACTGTACGTAGCTTTTGGAGCCTTGCTTCTTTTCTGCAGCCATTTGAGATCCATGCATGTTGTTGTGTGTATGAGTAGTTCATTTCTTTGTAGTGCTGAGTAGTATTCCATGGGATGGCTGGACCAGACTGTTCACCCATTTTCCAACTGAAAGACATTTGGGATGTGTCCAGGTTGGGCGATTGTGACTTGAGCCACTATAAACATTGGTAGACAGGTTTTTAGTGGGAACATTGGGAAAGTACATTCCATTTCTCTTTCTGGGTAAATAAATACCCAGGAGTCAGATTGCTGGGGTGCACGGTAAGTATACCTTTAACTTTATAAGAGACCGCCAAACCATTTTTTCAAAGTGGCTGTGCCTATTTTACATTCCCATCCTCGTTATCCCTTTAAAAGCCCCAAATTCTAAACTCCAAAGTATGTCTGGCTTCTTGGGTTTAGGTAAAGGATTGTGGGTGTGTGTAGACATTGCTGGAAATGGTAGCATGAAGTTCTAGTCAGAGAGATGGGAAAGAGCGAGGAAGGTGTGGGGAAGAGGGCTCTCTTGCTTGGGGCAACTTGGTTCTGCCATTCACAGTAAAAAGTCAAGCTCTGAGGCTGTGACAGTCATGCCTGTCATCCTGTTCCCCACTGCAACCCTACCACACCTGGCATAAAGTACCCCAAAAATGTTTGTCCAGTGAGTGAAAATGCCTCTCGTCACCCATTTGCTCATCATATAGATCTGCTTTGCCCTTATACCAACATTTTAGGTTTTCAAAGGGTTTTAGGTGCACTGAGGGGATGGGGGGACAGGAAGGTTATGCGTGCATAAGGTTCTAAGACCAAAGAAGGTCCCTGAGGTTACAGTGCTTGAGAAGTTGGGGAGCAGGGGACCCTTGAGAGTGAAGTCTTCTTTCAGGGCCTTGGGGGGATGTCTGTTGGGTGCTTGGGGCTTGTACACCACTGCTTCCCCACTGGCCCCCAGCAGCAAGCGCACATATGCACCCCCTCAACAATGGAAGGTACCACCAGGAGGGTGGATTCAGAGATCATCAAAGCCCCAAAGCCCCATAGTTAATACATTTTGGAGAATGCTAACTCAGCTCTTTGGGAAGGATCAGTGTGGTGCCATGAAATATGACAGAGGAGACGGAAAATATTCTGTGCTCTGGGTTGGCCAGGCTATTTTGAACATCAGAGCCTCAGTTTTCTCATATTGCATGATGAGGATACCACTTCTGATAGCAACTCCCTCTGAGGACCCTTGGGGAGGTTAAGTGGGTTCACACATGGTAAATGCCCAGCGCAGTGTCTGGCAGGAAGAAGCTCTAAAAGACATGAACTGTAATGTTGGAGAATACTTTACCCCCTAATGGTCTTTTCTGGAAACTTTGGCTAGAAATCAGTTTCTCTGGATAGGAGTGGGAGCAAAGGGCCCCTCTGTGGCTGGCCAGTTCGGATTTGTTAATTTGAGTGTGGCACTCTTTGAAGCAACCCTCAGATGTTCTGTATTCTCTGTTCTCTCTGGAAGCTTTAAGGGGGAAAAATTCATGCCCACTTGACCTATTTTTCTATTCCCTTCAGTCTAAGATAAAATTTATTGTCTTTTTCTCCCTTGATCCCTCCCTTTGTGGGTGACAAGGTGAGGGAGTTTTAAAGTGTGCAGTTAGCTTCCATGTTTGCCCTCCCACCCCATCTCCTTCTGAACTGGCAAAAAGTCCAGGCCAGGATGGAGACCACATGCCTTTGGACAGCTGCTGTGGTCACCCCAGGTGACTGATGGGGGTTTAACAGCAGAACCCTGCTCAGCTTTGGGGTTAGAATGTACCCCTCCAAGGCCTGTCTTTCTCACTTCTCCACTGTCCCTTACCTCCTAGGAGAACACAGGAGGCAAAGAACATTCCAGGAGAGGGAACAGGGAGTGGGCTCTGCAACTTGGGTTTCAGAAACCACCGGCATTAGTCCTTGTCTGGATAGGACGACCAGATGTCCCAGTTTGCCTAGGACTGTCCTGGTTTTAGCATCTCAGGGAGAGAGGAGGGGAGTAAGAGATGGTGCCAGGATGCAGGAAAAGAGAAGATAGGTGGCTTTTCCCCTCTGAAAAGCTGGGACTTTTTACTGGAATGAATTGTGCTTTTGGAAGCTTCCTATTTAAGGCAGCTAATGCAAGAGAGATCCCAGCTCTGAAGCAAAATTTCTGAGTTAAGTCTGGATCAAGTTTTGTCATCTCTCTTGGGCCAAAGATGGCTTTTACCTTCTGTTTGGACTGGGAACATCCTTGGATCTTCCGTGAAGATGATCAGGGCTCAGGTTGGACCTGGAATTTGGAATTAGCGGTCCCTCCCCCAAAGGGCACTATTCCAGAGGAAGGGCCCCCTCCCTGGAGCTGTGAGGGACTCTTGACTTCGTCGCCCACCTGCCAGTAAATAATATTCACGCTATTAAGTACTGTTCTCCTTTTAGGTCTGTGTGTAAAATTATATGTATATATAATTTTAAACCAATTACTAAAATATATTTATACAAGTAGATTTTATAGGAGGGCTAAGTCTGATTTCAAGAATAAATTGACAGCTGTGTCTCAGAGGAAGCACTAATGCAGACCTAGAACCTGCTGGCAGAAGGGAGGGTCGGGTCACATGGTTTCTGACCTTCTAGAACCTCCCACACTCTTTTCCCTCATTGGCCTTTATTAATGATAACAGGAGCAGGAGGCTATCCGGACTTTCACTTGCTCCCATGAAATGTTTGTGGCATGTCATGGTGTCCATGGGAATGTTCCTGTCTGTGCAACAGCACCAAAGAGTGGAGGTGGAGGAGAAGAGCCAGGGCAGGGGAGGTGACGTAGAGTGGAGGTAAAGCCCACGGGGCTTGAGGATAGGCGACCCGCGCTGCACATCTCGGCTCCAGGCCCTAGTAGTGGAGCCTCAGTCTCCTTATCTATAAAATGGGCAGAGCAGCCCTACACCCAGGGAATTCTGGGAGGATTAGAAGATACTGTGCATAGAAACCATGTGGCATGTATGATTATGCTGTGAAAAGGACTTCAGACCCCACAACGGTGAGGGCTAGGCTCGTGTGGCCACCGTACTGGCCCAGCACCAACAAAGCTGAATATGTATCTGTGGGGTGTTTTCTTGGGCTTCCCATTAACAGCCTGTTGCTTTAATCCTGCTCCAGGTGCACAACACACTCTCAGTATTATCTCTCCTTCCACCTGTTTTTCCTTATTGCTTGTAATAGTAATGTAGAAACACTGGTGGACCGGGTACCTAAGTCACAAACTAGAAGGGCGGTCCTCCAAGTGTGGTCCCTGGCCCTCCATGGTCAGCATCACCTCCTCTAGGGCAGAGGGACTCACCCTTGAGCATGTGTCAGCATCACCTAGAGGGCTGTTTAAACCCAGGTGGCTGGATTTGGGGTGGAGCCTGAGAACTTGGATTTCTAGCACGTTCCCAGGCAGTGCTGCTACTGCTGGTCTGGGAGCAGACCTTGAGAAACTCTGAACTAAACATGATCAGTAACCTGTGGTCTCAGACATCACTTTTCCTCCTGCTCCTCCCCCACGGACTCTTCAAAGGCAACCATTATCTCTTGGTTGGTGTGCGTCTCCCTCTCTCCCTCCCTCCTCTCTTTCTTCCTTTCTTAAAGGCTTTGTCACATATTTACATACACCTTGACATAAATTTAGCTTTCCTGGTTTCTGAACTTTGTAGGCTTCTAGAACTCATATTTGCCTTTCCCACCCAATTGTACATCTCTAAGATTCATCTGCTGTGGAGTGGAGCTGTAGGTCATTGCTTTTTCTCTGCTTAATATTGCATTGTGTGATGTTACAACCATTTATCCATTTTCCTGGGTGATGGACGCTTGGGATGTCTCCAGTTTGCATGAGTGTGTGTGTGTGTGCCTGTGTGCGTGCATGCACACGTATGTGTTGGCTATTTTGAACAGTGCTGCTGTGGTGAATAAATAATTTTTGAATGAATGAATTTAAGGTGTTAATTTTAGCCTGTGTACTTGGGAACCTAGCTTCAGCTAGAATCAGCTGAGATTCATCAGCGTTTATGGAACACCAGCCATCTGACAGGCCCTGGCTAAGCTGGTTCTCAGTCTCCTCATTCTAAGGGCTGGGTCAGCCAGACAGCTCCCATTCCTGTTTGGAGAGTTGGGGTCTTGAACAAATTGGAATAGTCAAAAACATTTATGGACTTGAATTATCTTTGGAAGAGGTATTAGAATGAAAAAAATTTAATAGCCTGGCCCGTTCTTAACCACGGTGCAGGCTTTTAAGTTACGGATCATGGATGGATGTTTGTGGTTTATAGGGAGGAAAGTCATCCCATGCAGTTAGTATGGAATGAGTGGATGGATGGATGGATGGATGGATGGATGGATGGATGGATCTGTGGATGGTTGGACTGACAGAAAGATGGAGGGATGGGATGAAGGAAAGGAAGGGAAGGAGGGAAAGAGGAAGAGAGGAAAATGAATGATGTGGGATGGCTGGGTGATTGGATGGGTAAGTGGATGGGTTATAGGTGGATGGATGAATAGATTGGTGGATGGCTGATGGGTGAATATATGAGTGGATGAGTAGATGGGCAGATGACTACACTGCATTGAAGGCTAAAAAGCTGGATGGGTCGACAGATGGGTGGTTGCATGGGTGGATGTTGAAGATATGGCTGTGTCTGGCAGGGTAGTTGTCCATGTTGGATGTCTGATATTTGGTGTTCTTAATGGGTTGTTAATGACCAAGTCCCTCTACTTGCCACCTTCGTTGTACTTGTCTCAGTATCAAATGAATCTCGCAGGCTTTTTGTGAAAATCAGTGAGATTGTGTGTTTGTCTTTCTCTAATTAGAAGGCTCCTTGAGGGTAAGGGACAATGATTTACCTTCTTCACACACCCCCAACAATTCCTGTGCCATATCACATAGTTCCTGTGCATAAATGTTAATTGAGTAATGATGAGGAAAATAAATGGTGTTGTTGATAAAGATTATTTAATATTCTGGGAACACCTGGTTTTGTTTATTTCCACACTGGGACTGGAAGTGGAGTTCCATCAGTGAATAGTGGTAGGCTAGGGGAACAGCTCTCTTCTGAGCAGGTTGGATAAATGCACCCCCCACCCCCTATTCCTACTCACTGACAAGAGATCACCAGATGCACCAGAGTCCTATAAGGCCCCACAAGATCTGGTCCTGGTTTTCTCTTTGGTCTCATCTCTCTCTCTCTCTTTTAATATTTTATTTATTTATACATGAGAGACACACACAGAGAGAGAGGCAGAGACATAGGCAGAGGGAGAAGCAGGCTCCATGCAGGGAGTCCAATGTGGGACTCTATCCTGGGACTCCAGAATCACGTCCTGGGTGGAAGGCAGACGCTTAACCACTGAGCCACTCAGGCGTCCCATCTCTTCTATTCTCTGCCTCTTCCGCTCTGTCTTAGCTCCACTGGCCATTTTTGTCCACACCCAGCTCATTTGCATCTGAAGGCGAAGGCGTTTGTGCTGGCTGTTCCCTCCACCTGTCTCCCTGTGGCTGACTCCGCTTTATTTAGGTCTCAGTGCAAGACTTGCATCCTCCAAGAGGCCTATCATTTATTGAATACCTAAAGTACAAAGAAGGATGTAAAATATATGTATACTCTCCTATCCAGAGGGAATCTCTGGAGACATTTTAATGTATTTCATTCTGTACGTTTTATGAATATAAGCCTTTGTGAACACATTTCCATGCCACTAGACATCCTTGGAAAGCATCAGAGCTCCTATGTACCATTGCACAGGCTGTACATTGCACAAGGGTATCATATCTCATAGGCATCATGAAGCTGTACATTTATTATTTCAATTTCCCAGCTGATGAAAGCTTAGTATCTTGTTCTACAAAAATGAAGATATTATGACAACTTTTTGACAGATGGACCTAACAACTTGAAAAAGGGGTGTCTTATTTAAATTCACACAGTGGTGCTGTATGGGTTGGCAGCAACCCCAGAAAAGACTGCTGTTAATATCTGACAGTACTCTGTTTTGCGGATGTATCCTACTTCAAGTAACCATTTCCAGTTGTTTGTTTTGCTTATAAACAACAGTGCAGTGAACATCTTTGTGCATCTTTGTCCAAGGCTCTGATTATTTTCAGAATCAAATTTTGGTCTAGATAAAGTGCTCAAGTCTGGAAACTATTGCCTGCACTTTCTTTGAATCTCTAAAATAGCTTTTGAGACCAGGTGACTCAATGTTCAGGAAATTGACAGAGAGGGACAGGGAGAGAACCACTGTTTGGTTTAGAATTTTTCCTGGGCTTCATGTAAAGCAGTGCGTTTGGACTGGGGGTGGTTTTGCCCCCCAGGGGACTTTTGGCAATGTCTGGAGACATTTCTGGTTGTCGTGACCATGGAGGGCAAGGTGTTACTGGCATGTAGTGGGCAGAAGCCTGGGATGCTGCTGAGTGTCCTAAAATGCACAGGACACCCCCCAGTAAAGAATCACCCAGCCCAAGGTGTCAGTAGAGCTGAGATTGAGAGATCCTGATGTAAAAGATGTCACAGATATCCTGGAGGGGAGTGGGTGGATTTCGGGTTTTTGGGTGACTTAAATTGAATTTACAGTTTCTCTTCCTAACTGGGTGTCTAAGCCAGCTTACTGTGAACTTTAGATCCCACACGATCAGCAACAGGCTTGCTACCGACAGATTCGTTGATGTAAATATAGATGAGTATATAGAAGGAAATCTCAGCCGGAGTTGGAAAATGTTGGAATGAAAGCTGCTGCGGCCTTTCCTTCTCCTTCCTTCTCCTTCTGTTGCCCAGTTTTTAAATCGTGTCTCACTTCTCTGGGCTCCTGGTGTGGTGGGTGCTGCTGGTGTAGACCGTGATTCTCTATTCCCTTAGTCCTCACACCCAAGGCTGGCCTTGGGCATGAGCAGGAGACAGACCCTGGGGCTGTCTTAGCTTAGAGATGGCAGTGGGTAGAGGAGTGTATTCATTCATTCCTGGTGAATTCATTCATTTATGAATGTTTGTTGAGCACCTACAATGTGCCAGGCAAGTGGGGGCAGATGAGAGCAGGAAGGTGACAGGATATGACTGTTTCCTTATGACAGAGTCCCAGAAATGGCATTGTTGGGTCATATGTCAGGCTTTGGGGTCAGATTGCAAGGAGCAATAAGTCTGTGTCCTTTCAAACTCAGAGTTCTCCCTTCCCTGGTTACATGGCCCAACTGACTCGCCCTTGATTGTACATCTCCACCAGGCAGATAGTGAAAAGTGTCATTCCCTTGTGGTACAACATGTATCTTCAGGAACCTAAGACGCAGAGTGTTTTCTAGGTCTGTGTGGGCTGTCTGCATTTCCTTCATGATGCTCCTGGTCACGTTCTTTGCTCTGTCTTCTCTAGAGATATTCTGCACAGATATCTTCTGGGGGCATGCTCCAGGCGTTCTGTGGCTCTGTGTGGAGTCTGAGTCAGCCCAGTGTAGTGGTTAAGAGGCAGGGCTGTAGAACCAATCTACTGGGATTCGAACCTCGGCACTTCTTTCCAATCACATCATCCTGAGTGAGTTGCTTAACCTCCTGGGCATCTACTTCCTCACCTGTGAAATGCGTGTAACATTAGTGTCCACCTGGTGGGTTGTCCTAAGGTTCAAGCAGCACCCAGAACAGTGCTTGGCACATGGTGGGTACTGAATAAGTTTGGCTGCACTACTGTTCTGGGGGCCAGGCGTTAGCGTCCCCCTGTGTCAACATGATAGTATGTGTTTTTGTGTACCTCTGTTGGGGCTGAATTATTTCAGGGTGCAGTAGCCACCATGTGATTTAGAGCACACTCTCCAAGCCTTAATGCCAGCCACAGCTCTTCTAACTGACCAAAAAGGATCTGTCATCCCCCCAAAACTTGATGAGAAGCACTGGACCATTTTTCCACATTCACGATGGGTGGGCCCTTTCTTCCCCACTGTGCTCCTTCATGTCTCAGATTTCACTGGAACCCCAGTAAAGAAGTGCAATATTCTGGGAAACTATGTGCCTTTTGGACAGTGGTTAGTAGCTCCTTTCTGGAGAGCTTATGACTCTTAGGCTAGGTGAGGACTACTTTGGCTGACTTCATCTTTATACTGGTCCCAAGAGCTCAGTGGGGTTGCTTTTGCCCTGTTTTACAGATGAGCTTACTGAGGCTCAGAGAGCTAAAGTCATTTGCCAAGGTCATACATCTAGCAGGTGGGGAAGCCTCCCCAGACGAGTGTCAGCATAGTAGGGGACAAAGGCCCAGAGGGGCAAAAGCTCGGGTTGTGTCTGGGAAGACATTTCATGCTTCAGAGAAGCTGGAGTGCCCATGGGCAAGAGCTGGCACCAGGGAGTGGTTAAGGGATAGAGTTTGAGGTCCCCCAGGACTGGGTTTCCTCTGCCAGGGTTGTGGCTTCTGGGATGGTACCTAACTTCAGAGAGCCTTGGTTTCTTCATCTGTACAATGTCTGTGGGTAGAATAGTATTTAAGTCCCAGGCAGGTTGGGTGGTTGAAATCGATGGTGAATGTCAAAAATCGTGCTTGGCACAGAGTAAATGCTTAGCAAGTGGTGGAAGCTCTTCATTTCCTCCTTGGTATGGGCACTGGGACACAGATAGACATAAACAGACACAGACGGCTGCCCCGATGTGGCTGGCATTCTAGCTGGAAAGACAAGGGACCAGATAACGAACACTGTTTAAGTATAGTAAGTGCTATGGTGCAAAAATAAAGCAGGGATAGGAGATACAGCAGGATGGTGAGGGCAAAGAGTGTTGATGGTGAGCCAAGCCAGAACACCAAGAGGTGGGTGGGCATGATTCTGGGGAGCAGGGAAGGTGAGGAGCAGGTGGGATGAGGCTGGAGGTCTGTTTCATAGGTGGCTCTGTCTAGGGAGTGAAAGGGGTTGGCTGGAGAGACCCAAGGGAGGACAGGTGAGGAGTCCCGAGTTGATGGGTAGTGCTGGGGAAGGAAGGATGGAGAAGACCCAAGGGACTCCCTCATTTCTTCTTTCCTTGGAAGTGTTTCTCATTTTTAAAGACACAGACAAGGGGATGCTCCAGGTTATTTTTGTCCCTAGGTTGTTTATTAAGGTTCTAAGGCACCATTTTTTTTTCTAACCTGCTTGAGGTCTCAATTCTTTCTTTCCTTGGAGATTGTATAGACCGTGCTGCCCAGTATGGTAGCCACTAGCCATGTGTGACTCTTTTGACTTAAAATCAATTTAAATTAAATAAAATGGGCAGCCCGGGTGGCTCAGTGGTTAAGCGCTGCCTTCAGCCCGGGGTGTGATCCTGGAGACCCAGGATCAAGTCCCACATTGGGCTCCCTGCATGGAGTCTGCTTCTCCCTCTGCCTGTGTCTCTACCTCATTCTCTCTCTCTCCATATGTCTCTCATGAATAAATAAATAAAATCTTTAAAAAAATAAATTAAATAAAATGAAAGAGTCAGACCCTCAGTTGTAAGAGCCACATTTCAGATGCTAGATTGCCAGATGTGGCTAGTGGCCACTGTACTGGATGACGCAGATCTAGAACATTTCATTGCTGTGGGAAGTTCTATAGCACATGCTGTTTAGAATCTGCCACAGCAGCTTCTCCTGGGAGTTTGTAAGATATACAAAATCTTGTCTCCCCCACCTCATATTTTTTCAGTCCCAGTCTGCAGCTCAAGAAGATCCTCAGGTTGGCTAGAGTTGGAATCACCTAAAAGTTTTACAAATGCTGATGCCCTGAGCCCCACCCCCACAAAAGCTGGTGAGATTGGTCCAGGGCTGCCCCTGGACATGAGGATCTTAAAATATTCCTGGGTGATTCTAAAGTTTAGCTAGGTTTGACAGAGAGTCCATCAGGTGGTTAAGAACTCTTAGAAGGCAGGTAGATTGGAGTTGGAACTGTGTGACCTAGGACAAGCCACTTACCCTCTCTGAGCCCCAGGTTCCAGGATGTGCTAGCATCTCCCTCCCAGGGCTGTGGGGGAGCAAACTAGGGGATGGTTCAAAGTGCTGAGCAGGGGGCCTGGGATGCAGATGGTGAGGACTCCCTACATAAATATGTTAACTTCTTAAAATTGAGGTCAGCAGCCTTAGAAGTTAATAGTTGGAGTGAAGGAAATGAAGCTCTTTTTTTTTTTAATGGTTTTTAAAAATTGAGTTAAAATTCACCTAACATAAAAATTAACCACTAACCATTTTGAAGTGCACAGTTCAGTGGTATTTAGCACATTTGCAGAGTTGTGTGACCATCACCTCTGTCTTGTTCCAAGACATTTTCATCACCCCAAAAGGAAACTCCAGTCCTTATCAGGCTACTCCCTGCTCCTCTGCCTCCCTCCTGTCACTCCTCCCCCTCCAGTATTGTTCCTCTGGTCTGTTTCTTGGATTGACCTATTCTGGTTTTGGGGTTTTTCTACTTCCCTCCCCCTGGCATCCAAAGGAAACTGTGAGCACATGTCAGAGTCATCTTGGCCCTGGGGGTTGTGGCTCACACTCATGGTCCCCTTGGGCACCCTGGGCCTTCCCTCAGCCCAGGTGAATGCCAGCAGCAGGCCCATGTTCTGCTCTCCTGGGGCCGCCACAAATGAGAGGTTTCATCCCAGCTGGGTTTCTGCTAGTTAAATATTTCATAAAGAAGACCTACAACTTGTGACGCCAGGAGCATTTGATAGTGAAGTTAATGAGGGGGAGAGAGTCACAGGCAGCCCACGGGTCCCTGCCTGAAAACCACCATTCTGCATCCCCCCAGCTGTGGCCTCCCTCTGTCTTTAGCACTGTGTCTGGCACCAAGCAACTACTTGACAAATGTATGTTCAAAGGGCATGTGTGTGTGTGTGTGTGTGTGTGTGTGTGTGTAGGGGAGGTGGAGGAAGGAAAGGAAGGAGAAAGATGAGGGAAAAGGAAAACAGAAAGACTGGACAGGTGAGTAGGATGGGGAAGGGATCTGAGAAGCAGAGACTGAAGTGCAGGGAGGCCAGGGAAGCTGGTGCTGGGGGAGGGGGAGGTGGAGAGAGACATGGAGGAAGCAAGCAGGGAGGGTGAGGAATGGCAAATCCAGAGAAAGCAAAGAAAGAAACAAGAGGCAGAATATGATGTCTTGTATCTCTTTCCCTCCTCATTGCCCTTGACAACCTTTCCTCCCTCTGTCTCTCCATTTCTCATTTCCTGACTCTTGCTTTCTTGCCCCGTCTTCATCTTTTTTCATTTCCTGTGTCCCTCTTATCTTTTCATTTTCTCTCTGGGTGTTTGTCCTCTTTCCCTTTCTCTTCATAAACCATCTCTAGGTATACGTGTCTTATTGTGTCTCGTCAGTCTTTGGCTGAGTGTGTGTGTGTATGCGTGCGTGCATGTGCACACCTGAGAGAGAGAGAGAGAGAGAGACAAAACCTAGAGAAGAATGTAGGAACATAGACGGACATTTTAAAGACCAATCATGAAGCGAACATCCATTTTGCGCAGGTCACGGGCCAGAGCCACCAACCCCTCAGATTCCCCCATAGGCCCATTCTGCATCACAGAGCACCCATGAGGACTGGATGGTATAGAGTCATTAGATTGCTTTTCTTTGTGGTTTTACCACCTAGGTGTGCATCCCTAAGCAATGGAGTTAAATGTTTTGTGGTTTTGAACTTTGTATAAATAAACTTGGGCGATATGAATGGTTTTGTGTTTTGCTTCATTGGCCTGCAATTATATTTGTAAGTTTCATCCTTATTGCGGTTTCTGTGGCTCCTTTGTGGTCATATTTGTTCACTGATGACGAACATGTGAGTTTGTTTTCCTTTTGGGCGCCATCATGAACAACATCGCTTGTCATTTATGGCTTTTGCCGCATGCATGCCAGAGTCTCTTGAGGATAGAGGCCTCGGTGCAAAATTGCAGGATATTAAAATTAGTGCAGTTTCAGTTTGACTAAATATGAGAAACTGTGCTGCAAAGTGCTTGTGCTCATTTACCCTCGTGTCAACAGGGACTGAATGTTCAAGTTGCTCCACACCCTCACCAACACTTGCAAATGTCAACTTTTAACTGCAGCCCTTCTAGTAGATGCAAGATTTCCGGTTGTGGTTTGTGTGTGCTCCCCAATCACAAAACAGCTGAACACATTTTACTATATTTATTGGGTATTCAAGTTCCTTCTTTCATGAAGCATTCTACATGCCATGTCCACTTTTTTATTGGGTTCACTTTTTTTCATGCTGATCTGTAGATGACCCCAGTCTATGCTGAAAATAGGTCGTTCATCATTATATGCTGTGCAGTATCTTCTCTTGGCTTGCCTTTTGATCCTTTTTTGACGGCTTTTGACATCGGCAGTTCTTAATTTTAATGTGGTTGAGTTTAGAAATCTTTTCCTCTGTAGTTTGTGGGGTTTGTATGTTAAATAAGAAAACCGTCCCTATCCTGAGGTCATGGAGATATTGTATATGATTTCTAAAGGTTTTATAGTTTTTCTCATTGTCTGTCTTCAATCAACTTGGAATTGATTTTTGTATATAGTATGTGGTAGAGGTCCAAGTTCCATAAGAGTTGTCCCAGCACCATTTACCACAAAGTCCAGTGACTTGCCTCATGATCTAGGAGACAGCCTCTCTGACTGATTTAACTCCTACTTCCTCTGGTCTGATCTGCTTTTATACTCAGCCAATCAAGCCACAAATACTTTTTGAGTGCTGATTATGTACTAGGCACTGGATTACAGCAATAAACACAACAGATGTGGACAGTGCTTTCATGAAGCGGACAGTCTGGCAAGGATGACAGATAAATAGTTGTGACTACTTAGTTTACAATCACAAATGCTATAAGCCCTTTGAGGAGGGACCACTCCAGCTTGCTCTGAGAGGAGCACTAAAACCATGCCCTCAGAGCAGGGAGGCGGGAAGGGGGGAGTATAATAAACTGAGTCCTTAGGGCAACTCTGCTTTTGGGAAAGATGTTCTGATTAGAGGAAGCAGCATGTGAAAGGTCCTCTGGCAGATGTTTAGTTTAGGAATGTGGTTATCTATTGTAAAAGCACCATTTGGCCACTTAAGCAGCAATACGATGAAATTGTGTCTGTGAACGGCCGCACTGGCTGCTGTGTGGAGAATGGATTGGGCCTCCGGCTAGAATGAAAAGCCAGGAGACCAGTGAGGAAATGGCTGTAGTCCTTCAAGGAAGGCACCATGGTGCCTTGGACTGGGATGGTGGTTATGGAGACAGAAATCAGTGATCAGACTGAAAGGTGTTTTGAGCTGGCTTGATTCCCTCCCCCCCCCCATCTCTGTTCCTTTTCTGGTTGAGTTTTCTGGGTGAGGAAAGCAGTTTGTGTTCATGCCAAGGGTATGTGCTCTGGAGGACGTATTTGCCACAGATGGTCTTTGGAATTCTAGCCAAGAGAGTAGCTGGACAGCCCCTGGCCCCCAGGGTTTTCTGGAAGCAATTCAACAGTGGCCATTTATTAATAACAGTGACAAAAACGAGTTGATAGTTTTTCCTTCAAAACACCATTCAGTTATTGCTTCATTTGTCACCCCCAACCCACCCTAGGAGATGCGTGGGGGAGAGAGACAAGGATTTTAACCTCAGTTTTACAGAATGAGGGGAAGTTAATTTGTGCTCTTGAGATCACACAGAAGATGCTGGTTTGGGAACTGGAATCCAGTTCCTTGACCTTCGGGCTCCTTCCCATTAATGCAAGGTCACACACCAGCTCCCCAAACACACACGTGCAGACCATTTTACCCTGGCTGCACCTGAGTAATTGACAAAACCTCAGTTTCCTTGACTGTAAAGGGAGAATTGAAATAAAATACCTGCCTCCAAAGTTTAGACTTGACACACAGTGAGGACTCATCACATTTACTACGTGAGTCCATTAGTGCCCTTCGGTTGCCAGGGGCAGAAAACTCAAAGAGGCTTAAACAACAAGAGAGGAGTTAATAGCTCATGGATGGAAGAGTCCAGGGAGTGACCAGCTTCCAGCTCGTCTGGATCCAGGAATCAGATGACATCATTAGGCTTTGGTTTCCGGGCTGTGCTTTCCGAAGCTGGCTCCATTCTCCCTACGGCCAGGACACGGCTGCAGTTGCAACAGTGGGTTCCTCCCGAAATATTCTTTCACTCCCACTTTCCCAGCGTTCTCTGCAAATGACTTACTGCTTTTGATTGGCTCTGCTGGCGTCACGTGCTCATGCCTGAACCAATCTCTTCAGGGAACTGGGACATGGGAAAGGGATGCTCTGATTGGCTTCGGCTTGGATCACATGACCTGTCCTGGTATTGGGGGCGGAACCAACCTCGTGGAGCCTCTGGGAGTGATCTCTTTAAAAGGTGGATCCGTGTATATTAGCTGCTACAACAGAAGTAGTGAACCTTATTTCCTCCTTTCACCAGCTTTCTGTTGGCTAGAATTTCATCCTGTTGTGTATCAGTGAAGGTCTTATTAGGAAACACAAGACACCCTTTAAGAATGGAATTAAGAGATGTGGGCAGGGGTGCCTGGGTGGTGCAGTGAGTTAAGCATCCCACTCTTGGTTTCAGCTCAGGTCATGATTTCAGGGTCAGGAAATCTCTCTGCCTAGTGATACTGCACTCAGCAGTATCTGAGAATCTCAGCTTGAGATTTTTCTCTCGCTCTACCCATCTCCCCACTTCAAATTAATTAATTAATTTAAAAAAGAGAGATGTGGGTAGTTAGCCAAAGCAGACAGGACAGGAAGAAGAGAAACAGGAAAGAGAAAGATCTCAAAAGCTGGCTGACTCAAGCTGCAACCATAGAAAATTGGCAGAATAAACACCCCAACTTCATGCTCTCCCCCTGTCTCCTGCCATAGCTCCCCATTGTCCAAGCCCAACTGGAAGCCAGAGGGTAGGGAGTTCAATGAGGCTGTGTAGGCAGGTCAGTCTCCCTAGGCATAGCAAGAAGAGGAGGGAAGACACCCAGCACCTGTGGCCTACTTAACTGCAGGGGAGACTGGGACACTTAGTCCATGTATGCATCGAGGTGGACGAGGTTTAGTGGACACATCATGTGGTCTTTTTCTTTTTTTTTTTTTTAATTTTTTTTATTATTTATTTATGATAGGCACACAGTGAGAGAGAGAGGCAGAGACACAGGCAGAGGGAGAAGCAGGCTCCATGCACCGGGAGCCCGATGTGGGATTCGATCCCGGGTCTCCAGGATCACGCCCCAGGCCAAAGGCAGGCGCCAAACCGCTGCGCCACCCAGGGATCCCATGCTGCCTTATTATTATTGTTATTGGTGGTGGTGGTGATTACTGGGTGCTATGTGCCCTGCTATCTCATTTTCTTTTCTCTCCGTCACTCTTTTCTCACTTTGAATGGAAACCTTTTAATCTTTGAAAGGAGTTCAGTTCTATGCCAAGCTTGAGTGTGGGGCCGTCTGCTTAGAGACCTGGTAGCTGGAGTCTTAGCAGGTAGTCTTCACCCTTGGCAAGGCCCTCCACTTAACCTGAGGCTGGGGTGAATGGAAGTCGCCTGAATGGGGGCAGTGAGAGAGGCTTTCTGTCTGAAGCAAGTGACTGTCTTGTGGGAGGTTAAGCCTGGGAGAGAGGCCCCTCAGGCTGAGCTCAGGGAGGGGGACTGAAGTCCCATGGGCAGGAAGCAACTCCCCTAGTTACTTCCTTCCCTCCCTCTCTTTGGAGCCTGTCTTGGCAGCCAGAAGTAGGTGCATAAATGAAATTGTAGTTTGGATGTGCTAACAATGGCTCCTGCCCACCCTACCCCAATCTAGTCCAGCTGTGTTAGCAGTGGCTCCTGATATCCAGCCCCTTCCAGGGTCAGCCCAGCAGCTATAACAATGGCCTGTCCCCTCCCAGCCTTGCCTACTTCTTTGAACTCTTGTGATGATAGGGCCGTCACTGGCCTGCCTTCTTCCATTTAAGTTTAACTGGCCTGTCCTCCCTTCCGTGGAGACCGGAAGAGCAGCCCCTCATTGCTTCTGGCAGCCAACCAGCTATATCCCAACCTTCCAACCACCCCACTCCACACTGAGGAGAGTGGCGGACAGACCCATGTCCCCTAGGGTGGTGTGCTGGCTCTGCTTTCATGAGCTCATGGTTCCTGGTTTTCATCACCTTCCCGCTTCTGCCGCATCTGGCAGTGATGGCTGCACAGGTTCAAATCCCAGCTCGACCACTTGGGCTTGACCGACAGGCAAGTAACTTCACCTCCCTGTGCCTCTGTTTGAAAGTTCTGGACAATATACCAAGCACCTCATTCTCATCAAATGAGTTTGTCTTTTCAATGCCTTGAGGGGTAGGTGGCATTATCATCATCCCAGGTGACAAAGGGAAAAACGGGATGGAGAGACATTTAGTAACTCTTCTGGGGTCTCACACTCCATGAGCAACAGAGGTGGGATTTGAACCCAGGCTGTTTGGCTCCAGGGTCTGTGCTCTTAATCAATAAGAACAATGATAATGTCCTAATTCAGTGAGCTGTTGAACAGATTTAATGCACTAGCACAGACAAAAAGCTTAGTAGTCCACTGCTCTATATAGAATAAGTACTCAATATAGATGTTGTATTAGTGATTTTATTATTTTATGCTATATAGTTGTATGTTAATATATGCTATGAGGACTTAATGTATTAATATGTAATTCTGTATTTTTGTTATGGTACAGGGGCCAGCAAACTTTTTCTGCAAAGGGCTAGATAGTAAAAGATCTGAAGCTTTGCATGCACAGGTCTCTATCGGGGTCACTCAGCTCTGCTGTTGTAGTGAAGGCAGCTATGGACAATAAGTAAATGAACAGATGTGGCTGTTTTCCAATAAAACTTTATTTAAAAAACATGCCATGGGCCATAATTTGCCAAGGCCTAATCTAGTATATATTATGCTGTATTATGTATCAGCAGTTTTTCTGTGTTCCTTTGTTTATATCCTCCTTTTCTTACAAAGCTGGCTTTTCTTTCTCTCCTTTGCTCCTATCTTTCGGCAAAGCATGTCAGGCCACTGGGACATTTAGGTGGTCCTAATCCAGGATCTTTTATCTGATAAGACATGGGGAGTGAGGGTTGCAGAGACTCTAAACTCAGGCCTCTCTCTCTCCTTCCTCCCTCTCTTCCCATCTCCTCTCCTCTCCTTCCTTCTCCCCTCCCCTCCCCTCCCCTCCCCTCCCCTCCTCTGCCCTCCCCTCCCCTCCCCTCCTTTCCCCTCCCCTCCCCTCCCCTCCCTCCCTTCCCTCCCTCCCTCCCTCCCTCCCTCCTTCCTTCCTTCCTTCCTTCCTTTCTTTCTTTCTTTCTTTCTTTCTTTCTTTCTTTCTTTCCTCTTTTTTTCATTTTAGAGAGAGAGCAAGCTCAAGAGAGTGAGTGAGGGGAGAGGGAGAGAGAATCTTATGCAGGCTCCATGCTCAGAGCAGAGCCCAGTGCAGAACCTAACTTGGGGCTCAATTTCATGACCCTGAGATCATGACCTGGGCCAAAATCAAGAGTTGGGTGCTTAGCCAACTGAGCCATCCAGGTACACCATCTCTCCCTTATTCCTGAGCTCTAGAAGTCACCACTCTCCTTTTCCCTTGCTGATTTTCTCTGCCTTGGGGAAACCCATGAAGAATCTCTGAGCTCCTCTCTCCAAAATCTCTGCTCACTCACCCAGCCCCTGCTACACTGGCCTCTTTTCTCTGACTCAAACACACCAGGCACAGTCTTATCTCAGGGTCTCTGCACTGGCTTTTCCCTCTGCCTGCATCCTCCTTCCCCAGGTAATCTCATGGCTCTTCCCTCATTTCCTC
This sequence comes from Canis lupus baileyi, assembly GCF_048164855.1. Taxonomy (NCBI): domain Eukaryota; kingdom Metazoa; phylum Chordata; class Mammalia; order Carnivora; family Canidae; genus Canis; species Canis lupus. Next base: position 50,502,694 of record NC_132856.1, read on the forward strand.
TAGAACAATGCCTGAACATAATAGGTGGTCAATAAATGTGTTGAATGAGTGTGCTGTATGTCTTCATTCATTTTTACTGCTGATTAGCATTCAGTGGTATGGAAATCCCACAGTTGGCTTATTCAGTTACCTGTCAATGGACATTTGGGTTTATTCTCGTTTTGGCTATTGCTAATAAATCTGCTTGGCAAATCCTTATAAATCCTTTAGGTTTTGCATGAAATGGTGCATCTTCAGTAAGCCTTTCCTGACCCAGTCTCCCCTCCCTGTCTCTTCCATCTTTCCTTATGGCCCTTATCACAATGTACAATGATGCATGTATATTGTAGGAGTGCAGACAACATTCCAGCCAGAACTGTCTACTTCCAGAGTGAAGTATGGAAGACAGATAAGCCCCCACAAGATCTGTAAAACAGCCCAAGGGAGTGGCTTAGTTCTCAGGTTTCCAAGGACAGAGAGATAAGGATTTGTCTGGCGAGGAAATTCTGGGGCTGCCTCTTTGATGAAGGGGCTCTTGGCTCCTCATTCATCCATAAATCTGTAAGCACAGGATGGAAAGAAAACCATCATGAGGTCTCTGAACCCACAGAGCTCCCTGCCCATTGTGAAGACAGTGGGGCTGACAAGTCATTGTCAAACAATGTCATGTGATGTCATATGATGACAAATTGTCATAAAAGCTGGATAACACAATGGGAAAGTGGCTTAGATTGCATGCCCAGTCCATGTCTCAGAGCATCTCGATCCTTGCAGCAGAGTGGCTGTCATCAGGGCCAAATGTGAAGGCGAGTGAGAGTCAGGGCAGGAAGAAGTTGAGCCAGGGACAATGTCACCTTTGTGAGCCCAGAACTCTGCCTGCTTTGCCCTCTGTCATATCCTCAACGCTTAGAACACTGCCTGGCACATAATAGAAGCTCAGTTCATCCCTGCTGTGTGGATAGTAATAAAGAACAGTCATCGTGGCTGAGAACCAGAGCTGTGAACTCAGATTGAGTTTGGTGGCTGGTCCTCCATTATTTGCTACATGCCTGACACTGAGTCTCTGTTCTCCTCCTTTATAAAATGGATGGAGAATAGTGTCTGCCTCACTGGGCTGTATACTCATTTCATGAATATTGATCAAGTATATGCAGTGAGCAAGGCACTGGTCTAGACACAGGAAGCAGAGGAAAGTCCTTGCCCTCTTGGGCCTATGTACTCATTGGGAGAGACCTACAATGAACAAGAAACAAAATAACAAGTTAATTGCCTAGCACTGTAGAAGATTATAAGGGCAGTGGGGAGAAACAGGAAGGAAAGGGGATGGGGAAGCCGATTGCTGTGTTGGATAAGGCCTCCCTGAGGACGTGGCATCTGAACCAAGGCTCAAAGATTGTGAGGAGGAGACCACGGGGGTGTCCAGGGGAAAAGAGAGTAGTCTATGCAAAGGCCCTGAGGTAAGCCTGTTGTGTTGGAGGACATCAAGGAGGCTGGTGTGGCTAAAAGGAAGGAGCAAGGCAGAAAATGGGAGGAAGAGAGGTCAGAGAGATGACAGGGCAGTTGAGCAGGGCCTTGTATTCTGTGGGGATGACTTTGGCTTTTGCTGTGAGTGAGGTGGGGGCTGTGGAGGGTTCTGTGCAGAGGAGGAGTGTGATCTGACTCATGTTCACAGGCTCCTCTGACCACTGTAGGGAGTGAGGGACTTGTGAGGAAGTAACAATACTGGTCCAGGAAAGTGGGGATGGGACCAGAGCATTGGCTATGGACCTAATGAAGAGTGTTTGTATTCTGGCAAAATTTTTAAAAATGTGGTGAAACATGTGTAACATAAAATTAACCATTTTGAGATGTACAATTGAGTGTCCTTCAGTACTTTCACATTGCTATGCCCCCATCACCTCTATCTAAACCCACACTTCATCCCCCAAAAAGAAACATTATACCCGGTAGTAGTCACTTCCCACTTCCTCTCCTTCCAGTTTGTGGCAACCACCAATTCTGGATACAATCTGAAGGTTGACCAGTAGGATTTTTGGATGGCTAGGTGGTAAAGGCTTGGTGAATTAATGTGCAGACAGCACTTGGGTAGCACATAATGGGTACTCATAACTAAAATGGCCATGGTGCATTGGCAACAACGGTAAGTGCTTTCCAGAAACTTTGCTCTAAAGCTAAACTGGCTTACCATCTATGTGGAATTCCCATGTCCTGGCTGGGTGTTCAACAGAGCCAGAATCCATCCTACTTCAGCCCTGGGGTTGGGGTGGGAGAGGAGTAGTCAGCAAGGCCAAGCCAGCATCATCCGTTCTGGAATACCATCCAACTCTGGTCCAGATTTCCCAGAACCGTGCAGGAACATGTCCAGGGAGGTACAGTGCAGCTGATAGGAGTCCTGGCAAGCCCTGGCCTTGGCTTCCTGGGCCTGCTGTAATACCAACCAGTATTTGTTAGAATTTCAACCTGAGCCAAGATGGCAGCTTTCAGAGAAGGAGCAAGAAGCATTCACATTCCCTTCCTGGTTGTGCCCTCACTTTCCTGGATGTCTTCACATAAATATCTTCTCCATTCTCTGTTATTGTTGACCTCCCTGAAAGTAGTGTGAAATTCCCCTACCCCTTTCCTGATGTTTGTGATGCGTTGGGATTTCTAAAGATGAGACCTCTCTACTTACACTCTGGTGTCAACATTCTAGCTCCTTTTATCTCCCCCTCAGCTGATGTATTATTTTTTCTTGCTCCTTCTTGCCTCCACCAATATTTCTCCTCAGTATTATCTAAATTTTATTCTCAGCTTCTATCATGTGCAAAGCCGTAGCATCTAAAGAACATGGGGCCCTGTGGTCCTGACTTCTGATCCCACATCTGCCACCTTTGATGCTGCCTGACTTTGGACAAGTCATTTCATCTTCCTGAGTGGAGAAACTTCACCTCGCTCAGCTAATGTTTCTGGTTCTTCTCTGGGCAGAGTAGAGTGTTCTTTCTTCCGAGTCCTTGAGATTAGGCACCACTTGCTTTGGCCAATGGAATGTGAGGACAAGTGACATGTGTCACTTCCGGGCAGAAGCTTGAAGAGCCAGTGTATATTTTACTGTGTTTCCTTTTGCCTGCCTCCACTATCACATATGCACAAAGATGGAGCTACTCCCCCTCCCCTCTACCCCCGGCTAGGGACTGGAGAGAGGGCAGCATAGAACAGAGTCCCCATCCTACCTGCAGTGAGCACATAATATGAGCAAGAAAATAGTCCCATGGTGTTTTCAGCCACTGAGATTTGGGAGATGTTTGTTGCTATAGCAGGATGTGGAATACCAGGGCTAGAATACTTCATCATCTGTGCACTGGGGCTAATGTCTAAGTACAGCGTTCTCATGAGGATTGTGTATATTCATGTGCATTTATTTTTTTAATTTTATTATTTTTTTTAGATGGCAAGGGGGAGGGGAGCAGAAGGAGGGGGAGAGAGAATCTTAAGCAGACTCCACAGGTGCCTGACTCAGGGCTCAATCCGCAAACCCTGAGATCATGACCTGAGCTGAAATCAACAGTCAGACGCTCAACAGACTGAGCCACCCAGGTGCCCCAATGTGCATTTAAACTAGCTAATAGTTTAGGAAACAGTTCTGTTTTCTTCCTATGGGGCTGCTAATTCCTCTGCCAGTTTTTTAATCTTGAAAAAGTTATTGGAAGGAATTGTTTGACTTGCAGGTGAATGGTTTCTCAAGTCCTGGGTACTGATTTGGTCACCGTCAACCTCCTTCTTCCTATGACCTCTCTCTTTCCTTCCTTGATCACTTAGTATTTGCTGAGGGGTGAAGGAATTCCTGTTTTAACTCATCCAAGTTTGAATTCTTGCCATCTTCATATTTCTTTTTCCCACCTTCCCTTTGCCTGTTCTCCTGCTTTCCCACCAGGGAGTTTGTACTCAGGTTCTAGAACCTGCAGTGTTCCTCTGTTCTCTTTGATTTCTTGCTTGCTTCCCCCCCCCCCCCCGCCCCCCGGGAAGTAGTAGCCATAGTAGCAAATTAACAAATAGTTCTGAAGTGCCTCGAGCTTGAAGACATTTTCTTCTGCTCACCTAAGCAGGATCCTGGAGCAGTTGCAAATGTCTCGTGCCCTACTGTAAATCTTTCTTCATCGTTGCGAGAGATTCAGTCAGGGTCAGTGAAGACCCAAGCAGAAGGTCTTGGCCGAGGCTCCCTGATGTTCCGGCTGTGCTGGGTGTTGTCGTATTGATTAAGCTCCTGGGATCACTGCCAGCAGCCTCTAGGATTAAATCAATAGAGTTTGCAAAAGTAAAAGCTTCTTTTGGAGGCACAGAATATGTTGGTTTATTTTTTTAATGATAAAGCTTCAAGGAGAATCTTCACAGACAGCAGGGCCAGTAGAGGAAAGGGCCATGCAGACACAATTATTTGGGGATGCATATGGAGAGCATGCATAGGAGTTGCATCAGGGGCTTGGGACTTTCTGGAAAGTCTGTTTGACTTGGCTTGATAATGCAACAGCTGGGAAAGATGGAAGAGAGTATAGAAGGTGCAGGAGGAATTGCTGCTGAAGGCAAAGAGAAATAAAGTAGATGTGGATTCATTTGCTCATTCAACAGACAATTGATTGGGGTCCTGCTAGGTGCCTGGGACTGGACGGGGTGCTGAGGCTGTAATGATGAGCCAATTCTATGACAAGTATTCCTAGGAGGGAAAAAAAGGGGAGAGACAGAAGAGAAGGTCATGTGAAGACAGAGGCAGAGGATGGAGTGATATGGCCACAAGCTGGGGAGCACCCAGAGCCTCCAGAAGCTGAAAGAAGTGAGGAAGGATCCTGCCCTAGAGCCTTTGGATGGCGCTTGGGCTTTCTGATACTTTAATTGTGGTGTTCTGGCCTATGTATGACTGCAAAAGATGAGATTTCTGTTGTTTCAAGCCACCCAGGGCAGCCCTAGGGAATGAATATAGACACTCCTATGAGGTTGGAGGTGCCTGTCAGAAGGCAAAACAAAACACAGCCATCGCCAGAACCTGATGCTCTAGCAGGGAGGAAATGGGATGAGCAAATACACCAACTCTTCCTTCTTCCCTCTAATTTTCTGCTGGTGCTTCCCATTGACCAAACCTACCCAGAAGGCAGGAGATGATACAAGATACAGAAGGCAGGAGATGATACAAGAACATACAAGATGATACCAGCTTTGCCTCTCCCAGGACACTGAGCAGAGCAATGAGTGGATATGTGGGGGAAAGGACATCTAGAGAGTGGCAAAACACATTCCAATGCATGAGGCCTTTAGAAATTGGATATGGGTAGAGAAAAGATTACTTAGGTTGAGACCTAGAGAAGACCAACGTTTAGAGATTGAGTAGAAAAGGAGTCAACAGGGGAGACAGGAAGGTAGTAGGAAACCCAAAAGGAAAGTGTGGCCAATAAATCTGATCATAGAGAGGTGGCTCTGGGATTTGTCAGCCTGGAGGTCTCTGGTGATCCATACTAGGAGAGTTTTGGTTAAGGGATGGGGCTAGAAGACAGCCTGGAGGAGAAGGCAGAAGGAAAAATCAAAGTTGAGAAGTGGAAGCAACATGTGGGGTCAACTCCTTCTTTATGAAGGGGAATAGAGAAATGGGTTGGTGGCTGGAGGGAAATTGGAGACAAGGATGGGGTTGTCTAATGATGGGAGAATATTAATTTCCCTACATTGTGTAATTCCTAGCAGTTCAATACTGGTATCTTCCACCGACTAGGATGCTACAATTCTCAAATGTCCATTTTGAGGCTTAGGATCATGAATTTAACATCATCAGCCCAGATTGTTGATCTCATTCAGGAATGGACCTCTGCAAGTATGGGAAAGGCAACTTGTTGGACTCATCCAGGGATGGGCTCTTTCCAGAAGGGAAGGAAATGTAAGGAACTGATAGCCAACTGCATAAGGTTGACAAGGGGACAAAGGCAAGAGAGGGCACTGAGAATTGGTGAGGTCAGTGAGTGGCAGGGTTTCATGGGATTGATGTTTGTTTGCATTTAGGAGAGCTAGTAAATTGAGAGGAGGAGAGTGATGGCTTAAGAGAATGATGCTGGGAAAGGGTATTTTGGAGATAGCCAGTGTGGTCTAGGCATGCATGCCTGGAGTGCCTTGGAGTTCACAGTGGCCATTGAGGAAGAGGTAGTGATGTCTTCTAGTGATTAAGAAGGAATAGACCAGCACAGATAGTGGTCTTTCCTGTGGAAATTGAAGGTCATAGAAAGTAATCAGCTCCACCAGAATCTTACTCCTGGCTTTTGTTTTCTTGTGGGCCTCGGCATCTTGGCTGCTGGGACTGCCTTTGACTTTGGACTTTCTGCTGAGTCCAGTGGCATTAGGAGGGACCTTCCAGGCCTGTCTGGTTAGAAGGGGGACACTTTCTTGGCCTGTCTACCCTTCTTGGGGGCCTTCTTATTGGCCAAACCTGGTTTAGAGAGTGCCTTCTTCACCTTACCTGGCTTCTTGAGTATTCTTGCCTCACTTGGATTAGGAGGGTCCTTTGTTACACTCTCTTTCTTGGGGCCATTCTCCTTGGTCTCACTGGGTTTCCTTGGGGCAGTCATGACAGATATCTCCCTGGGCTGGATTTTCCTTTTGTTCCTGGGGACTAATTTGAAACTGCCAGTGGTCCCCTTGGCCTTGGAGTTGATGGTCTTCAGGGAATTTCCAGGTTTGAGTTTAAGCCAAGAAGTAGATGAAAGCACAGAGAAGATGCTAAGGACATGGAGGATTTCACTGACCACTGCACAGGGTGACAGAGCCATATACAGGGAATGTTTGCCTGGATAGGGGGAACATCCCAGGGAATGAGATTGTGTGAGCAGGTTATTCATCACAGCTTTGCTTTTTTTTTTTATTTTTATTTTTTTTATTTTTATTGTTTTACAGCTTTGCTTGTAATAAAGACAAACTGGAAGCATTTAGGGAAATATGAAATGATGACGCATTAATTCACAAGAATACTGTACAGCCTTTTTAAAGAGGAAGATCCAAGGTACTGATATGGAAAAAAATGGGTCCAGTGCAGTGAAGGGCACAGCAAATGGCAGAACATTGCATGTCACAATCCCATTTTTGTAAAAGGAAAATGTGATTTCGTATGTTGGTTTTCATTCATGTTTAGTATTAATCAAGCACTTGCTATATGTTGGGGACTGGTTGCTGAGAAGAAGCCCCTAATGGGGCTGACCTTCCAGTAAGAGATTGATGTAATAAGATCAATAAATAAAACAGTTTGATGTGATAAGTTGCTAAAATAACTAACAAAAAACAAGCAGGGAGGAGGAATGATGATGTTGGTGGGGCTGAGACTTTAGACTCAGTAGCCAGGGAAGACCTCCTTGGGAAGATAATGTTTTAATACCACCTGATGGGTGCAGTGAGCCTGGCCCATATTTAGGGGAAGAGTAACTCAGGAAGAGACAGCAGCCAGTGTAAAGAACATGTGTAGGGAAAAATCTGAAAAACAGACAGCAGACTGCTAGTGGTGGTTGTCTCTGGGCAATGGGTTGGGGTAAGGACTTTTCATTTTTTAAATGATACAATATGAATTTTAAAACTAAAAAACTTACAAGAAGTATGTATTCCTTTTATAACTAAAGGCAGTTGTTATTTAAAAAGAAATATCTTGAGGGCTGCCTGGGTGGTGTTTCTGCTCATGGAAACATGAGGTTTCCATAGCTCAGAGGAAAGAGTCCATGAGTAACAGCATGTAATGGCAACTCTGAGAATCAAGGAGAAAGAAAAGAAGCAGAAGCAACAACATTTTTTTAGAAATTGAAGAAATTTTTTAGAGATTCTTTGTATCCTGCAATATAATTAACCATCTTAAAGTGAACAGTTCAGTTGCATTTAGTATATTCACATTGTCCTGTGACCGCCACCTCCATCAAGTTTCAAAACATTTCCTACCCCCAAAAGGAAATCCTGTCCCCATGAAGCAGTTGCTCCTGATTTACTCCCATCCCTCACTTCCTGGCAAACATGAATCTGCATTTTGTCTCTATTAAGTGACTGATTCTGGATCGCCAAAAAGTTGAAACAGCCATCTGTGGGTGAATGGATAAGTGAATTGCAATGGTCAATCTATGCAATGGAATACTACACAGCCATAAAAAGGAACAACGTACTGCTACACACCACAATAGAATGGCCCCCAAAATATTATGCTGAACAACAGATGCCAGACACAAAAGATCACATGTCATATAACCCATTTATATGAAATATCTGCTGGAGAGTTTTGCAACATTTATTTTGAGCCTGGTATTCGTGGAACAGATTGTGTACATTCACTGCATCCTGTTTTTGGAATTATTTCAGATTTGAGAAAAGGCTCAGTCAGCCATGATGTGAGTAGGTGTTGATGGCTCCGGTAAAGGGAAGAAACTGTGACATAGATAGGTAAAAAAGGAATAGGAAAGGTTAATAATACTGGTAGCTGTAATTGTCATAAAAATAATAATATAAGCATTGATTGCATGATCACCAGGAGATGTACCCCATCTCATGCTTTTATAAGTATGTTAAGTTTTCTTAATATTAAGTCTCATTTCAGGAACCAGAATAAATAATAACTAAACAACAACAAAATTTTTAAAATAATAATAACTAAACACTCATATTTATTGAGTATATACTACATGCCAGGTCCTGTTCTAAGTGTATTGTATGTGTCTACTCATTCTATTCTTCATAGCCTTATGAGGTGGGAATCACTTTTTGTATTTTATGTATGAGAAACAGGCTCAGAGAAGAAAACTCTTTTGACCAACGTCAGAACCATGCCTGAGCCTCAAACCCTTTTAACTACTCTGCTCTATGATTTCTCATGCATGTATTTCCAGTTTTCCGAACAGAAGCATGATCCAGCTGCCCTGGGTAGACTTCTTTCTTCAGAACCAAAGTGTCAAAGAGTCTTAGATTATATTAAAAACAAATGACACTTCACACCTATTTGGTGTTGGGTTTTTAATTTTCTCTTCATTTGGTTCTCCTGGTGACTTAACGAATTCAGGTTTTTTTTTTGGGGGGGGGGGGAGTCCTCTACCCTAGATGAGAAATGTAGGTCTTTACAAAGTCCCAGAGAGTGTTAATACTTGACACTGGGTTTGCTTGCCCTGCCCCAGGCTTGCTACGCCTGGATGGCTGTGAAATTAAGCGGCACCTTTTGCCGCTGGCCATGGTGCTGAAAACGTTTCCAGGCAGCGCCTGGAGTTGTTCTTGGTCCTGTGTTGTCACCACTAGAGTCTCTAGCGAATGGGCTGGAGGAAAACTCTTTCTTAGGCTTGGTTTTTGGTTGGTATGTTCATTGGACATCTCTGGATTATTGGAAGTTAAATTTTCATTAACATAACCCACTTGGGATGGGCTTTATGAGAGTGTGGATTAGCATGCAGTAGTTGATCATTAGTACATTAAATTGTTGCAGTTGGGACTTACTTGAGGTCTAATACATTTGGTCTCATCCATATGGTTAAGGCCTTAAGTGTACCCCCATTCCAGTTTTTAAATAAAGACAAAACTATCCACCTTCTAATAAGGGTAAGCTGCTGAGTGGTCTTTGGGGACCACCAGCATGCAAGCATGGATCTTGGGGTGAGCACTAGCTCTTCCCATATCTCCTGTGTGATCATGAGCGATATACTTAACCCCTAGAGCCTTGATGTCTTTATCTGGAAAATGGGATTTGCAACCCACCTTGTAGAATTGTTGCAAGAAATTAACTGAAATGTGCTAAGCACGGTGTCTGCCCAATGAAGCGCTCGATAAACGCAGCTGTAATTATAGTTGTTGTGCCTGTTAATGGCCCCATAATAGTTTATCATATTGCTGAGTTAAATGCTGGCATTTGTTTAGCGAAGCAAGGAATATCTCCTAAACTCATACATCTAGATCCCCGCTACCCTGTGCTCTTCTCCTGGTCATTGTGGTGAACATGGAACTAACATGAAAATCAGGTCTGTTTGGCTTCTCTTCACAAGTTCAACTGCTCAGTTGACTCCCCAAAGTATCTGTTTCCTTAGAACATCAGGCTGCTCCTATAGTAGAGAAAAGGTCTTGATAAGTTAACAAACCTGATTTGATTTTCACAATAACCACAGGAGGTTGGGAATGAGATAGGGATGGGGGCACTATAAAGGGAAGGATGCATTACTATAGACATTCTGCAAGGTCTTGCTAAGGGGCTGGAACCATCAACCATGCCTACTTTGCAAATTGATTTTCCTTGATGTTCTGGATCCCAAGAGCAGTTCCTCTTAGCAGATGCAGCCCTCTTTCACTGGGAAGAATCACTTGGTCATTTCCATTGTCACACACAGCCCCTTTCTGGGGCCTCTGTGGTCCTGATCAATCTAATTTGGGGGAGGGGGAGCTTTGTGTATCTGCACTTGCCTGCAGGGCTGTTTGCTATCCTGACTTCCACAAGCCATTTCAGGAGCCAGCTTTTCCTCCCATCAGGGATGCTTCTCTCCTTTCATCTCTTCTCCCCACACTCCCTCCCCTTGGCCTCTTCGGCTGGCTGATTATTCTGGATCCCGCTGACACAGGTGCTTTCTCCTCAAACCAATCGGGAAGCAGGAAGGCTCAGCTCAGCTAGCAGAGGCATTGCTCACCGCAGCTGTGAGTTAGAACCCAGGCTTTCTAAATTGGGAGGAATAGGCACGACTCGGGGTTGGGCTGAGAAAACCTCACCTCCCCCTGCCTGGACTACCTTTGACTTCTGCCTGGGGTAAGGCATTTTCTCCCATGCCAAGAACCCAGTACCCCATCTTTGTGTGCCAACCACATCAATGCATATTTCAAGAAGCTGATTGTGTTTTTTTAACATGCTCACAGAGACATGGCATGCAACAGAGTGGGGAGAGAGGGTGCAAAAACCAGGACCCACCCACCTTTCTTTCCTCATATAGGTGTTTATTGAGCACCTACTATGAAAACAGATGCTCTCTTAGGTGCAGAGAACAAAGCAGTGAACAAAGTAGACAAAAGTCACTGCTTGCATAGAGCTTACAGTCTAGTAGGAGAGACAAATAGTGAACAAGATAAAGAAGGAAAACAGCAAATGTTTGACTGAGGACAGGGGCCAAGGAAAAAAATTAGCAGGGCAAGGGAGTAAAGGCCTCACTGGGGATATGACCTTTGAATAAAGGCCTACAAGGGAACAGGGGAGGGAAGCATGTGGGTCTGTGGGGAAAGAATATTCTAGGAGAGAGAACAGCAGGTGCAAAGGCCCTGGTGTGGGATGTGCTTGGTTTTTGGGGAACGTGGAGGAGGCCAGTGTGGCTGCAGCTGAGGGAACACGGGGAGAGGGAGGACATGAGGACAGGGAAATGGTGAGGGCAGGTCATACAGGGTCCTGCTGGCTGCCAGGAAGACTGATGCTTCTTCTGAGTGACATGAGAGCCATGAGAAAGCTGTGACTCCTTCCATGTCAGTTAAGCTGGTATTTTCTTTTCTGTATATTTGTGTCATGCCAGTTTGCTCTTATTTCCTCAAGATCTTGGGTTTCTTACCAGTCCCCTTGTCTGAGAGGGGCCAGATGACTGGTCCTGGACTTCTTTAGTCTCCTCCTGGGGTCAGAATGTGGAGGAGAAAGGGGAGCCCCCACCTCTCTTGAGATGACTCAAAGCTACAATTACCTGGTCTCCTCCTACCCCTGAAATAGATCTAAGGCAAACTTCACTGTGCACATAGATCCCCTGAAGAGCTTGCTAAAATGCAGATTCTGACTCAGCAGGTCAGCTCAGGGGGCCTGAGACTTTGCATTTCTAAAAGATGCATCTGATGCTCTGCTGTGGCTGTTCAGTAACAAGGGTATGAGGTCAATGCCGCAGATTCCCATGGGGTGGTAGGTCTGTGGACATTGGCAGGGTCCGTGTGTGCACAGAGGGAGAAGAGTTAACGTTTAATAGCCAGCAATTGCCATATTTGACAAGAAATAAGAAAAAGCAATAGGGTAGGAGCAGGCAGCCTCTTTCCATTCTCCCCCATGCGAAGGCCTCATTGCTGTACTCAGAAAGCTCTGAGATCTGGGCGACACTGGGCAATTGAAACCCTGATAATGCAACCCATAAAAGTGCTGCTTGCTGCCAGTCTTCTGGGACTCTTCCTGGAACCTCAGCTCAAGTCTGATGGAGAGGAAGTCACGTCCCAGCTGTTTAGGGGCAGGAGGCCACCCTCCACCCCCACCCCAGGAGTGAGCGGGCAGCTCCATACAGAAACGAGCAAGGATCTAGTTGGCAGGGAAGGGAAGTGAAATCATCAGATTCAAATCATGGCTGCAGAAGCCTCGGCAAGAGGAGGCCAGGGAAGGGCTTGGCGTTGCTTCTCTGTATACAAATATTGTCTCTTATTTTCTGGGCTGCAGGGTGAGGCAGAATGGAGTATTTGTGCAACATAGCCCAGCTTTGTTCTCTGCTCCTAATGACTGTCAGCTCGGAGGCAGGAAGCCAATCAGAGGCACTCGTCGGCAGGGCCGGCTTTTGTTGGCTCCCCAAATTGCCCTGAGTGTCAGATTTGCTTTTCAGAGTGTGCACGGAGCGCGGCTCAGCCGCTTTCAGCTGGAGGCAAAGGCCAAAGCCGGTGACCAAGAAAGCCTGGTTTTCCTGGTTTACTTAGACTCTTACTCCCAGCTTGTCCATTCCAGACTTTCTTTTCCCACCTGGAAAGTGAGTATGAGCTACAACTCCGCCAGCCTATAAGATTCCTTGCTTTTATGGAGCTTCAAAAATGCCAAACCTAAGTATAGGGCCGAAGGACAGAACAAGGCAAGTTAAGCTTCCAAGGGAGAAGGCTGGGAGGCGGCCAAGGGTTTAACATGGCCAAGTTCACCAAAACATACTTTATGATCCTTTTGCAGAACAGTGGATTCCAGTGTTCCCAGGGGACACATGACAATATCTGAAGGTCACTTTTGGTTGTCATAACTGGAGAGGAGGGGGTGCTGCTGGCAGCTGGTGAGTGGAGGCCAGGGCTGCTGCTCATCACTTCCATCACAGAGGATGACCTGGCCCAGAGTGTTGGGTAGTGCCAAGGTCGGGGAGCTCTACTCCAGAGCAACCAGTACCCTGTGGCTTTCCCCTCTGACACCCACTTTACACCCAACTTCCTTCTCAGAGATTGACTGAGTAGGGGGTGCCTCTGTGGGTCTGGCAGGGGGACAGGGGACATTCTGGTTTACCAGCTGACCAGCAGATCAGACCCTAATGTAAAGTGGGCAGAACAGACCCTCCCCAAGTGCAGACCTGCCAGCAGGACACCCTCCTATCAACCCGGAGGGAGCATTCCTAGAATATAGGAAGGAGTTTGTGCCTGGAGGGAGAAGGAATGCTAACTCTGGAAATAGCCACATGGACTTCCCTCTATCAGATCTTGAAAGGTCAGCCTCTCAAAGGCCTTACTCTGACCACCATATTATTCTTTTCATTTTAATTGAGGTGAAATTCACATAACAATATTAACCATTCTTAAATGACTAATCCAGTGGCATTTAGTACATTCATAGTGTTTGTTGTACATTCCCTGTCTAGTTCCAAAACATTAAGCAGTCACTCCCCAAACCCCTCCCCCGGCCCTTGGCAACCACCGATCTGGTTTCTGACTGTGGATTTGCCTGTTACGGACATTTTACATACATAGAACCATACAGTGTGGGGTCTTTTGTGTCTGGCTTCTTTCATTCAGCATGTTTTTGAGGTTTCTCCACATTGTGGCATGTACTAGTACTTCGTTTTTATGGCTGAGGAGGATTCCATTGTATGGAAAGATCACATTTTGTTCATCCATTCATCCACTGAGGGGCATCTGGGTTGCTTCCACCTTTTGGCTGTTTAAATAGTGCTGCTATGAACATGCATTTCAGTACCTTTTCAGTTCTCTGGGGTGTATACCTAAGATATATTTTACTGGATCATATGGTAATTCTGTGGGTTTTTTAAGGAACCACCAAACTATTTTTCATAGAGGCCACGTTGTTTTATGTTCTCACCAGCAATGCACAAAAGTTCCAGTTTTTCACATCCTTGTCAACACTTACTGTTCTCTTTTCTTTCTTTTTATTCTAGTGGATGTGGAGTGGTAGCTCATTGTGGTTTTGATTTGAAGTTCCCTAACAGCTGAGGATATTGAGCATCTTGCATGTGTTGATTGGCTATTTGAATATCGTCTAAGGAGAAATATCTGCTCAGGCCGTTTGCCCATTATTTAATTGGACTGCCTTTTGTTGTTGAGTTGTGAATGTTCTTTATATATTCTGGATGCCAAACCCTTATCAGATACATGATTTGCAAATATTTTCTCTCATTCTGTTGGTTGTCTTTTCACTTTCTTGATGATGCTCTTTGATGCACAAAAGTTTTTAATTTTGATGATGTTTAGTTTACCTGTTTTTTCTTTTGTTGCTCATGCTTTTGATATCAGATCTGATCACACTGTACTTTGTTTATTTTTTAAAAGATTTATGTGTTTGTTATTTGAGAGAGAGGGAGTACACGCATGCACAAGAGGGGGTGCAGAGAGAGAGGGAGAGAGAGAATCTCAAGCAGACTCCCTGCTGAGCATGGAACCTGATATAGGGCTTGATCTCATGACCCCTGAGATCATGACTTGAACCAAAATCAAGAGGTGGATGCTTAACCGAGTCACCCAGGCATCCCTGACCAGTGTACTTTAAATTGCACCTGCCAGTCTCCCTTTCTGCTTTTTCTCTGCGTAGCATTCGCCACTTTGTAACAGTCTATGTGTGTGGTTATCTCATACACTCACTTCTTCTCCATGAGGGCAGAGATTTTTGTTTGTTTTATTGTAAACTCTGTCCCCAATGGCCATAACAGGGCCTGGCCCCCAGTAGGTGCTGAATTAATATTTGCTTAATGAATGTCGGAGGTGAGATGGAGGAATAATGTCTACACTTTCCTTTAAAAGTCATCTGCAGGTTTTTCAGAGCAGTAAAATTATTCTGTGGGATACTCTCGTGATGGATACATGTCATTATACACTTGTCCAGACCTCTGGGATATTCAGCACCAAGAGTGAACCCTGATGTAAGCTCTGGACTTTGGGTGATGATGTGTCAGTGTAAGTTTATTGATTATAACAAATGCACCACTCTGGTGGCGGATGTTGATAATGGGGGGGGCAGGTGTGGGGGCAGGGGGTATATGGGGAAATCTCTGTACCTTCTGCTGAGTTTTGCTGTGAGCCTAAATAAGCTGAGAAGATTTTCCTTAATTCCTCCATACTCCCTTTGAATATATGATTTTAGCCACCATCATAGCAAACTGCATTGTCCTTGCTCTGGAGCAACACCTACCTGACGATGACAAGACCCCAATGTCTGAACGACTGGTGAGTGATGTCTTTCTTGAGGGGTCTTTCACTTTAGAGGCAAGTTTCAATGGCCGTGGGAGCAGAGGTAGAGTGGGCTCACAGTCTTGGAGCCAAGAGCTGGATCATGGAGCTCAGAACCATCTAAGACCCAGTCAGGAATCAAATCTTTGTGATTGTCTCAGAAATAATATTTTTCAGTCATTTGATCAAATCAGGATCTAAGCAGGGTCTAGATTTTGTTATGTCACTTAAACCTTTTATACTACAGCAACTATTTTCCCTCCTGCCCTTGATTCTGGAAGAAACCAATCCCATGTCCCTGAGGCATGTCCCACATTCTGATGTCAGCCTGGTTGCTTCATATGATGTCATTTGGCTTGTTCTTCTATCCTTTATGTCTCCTGTCATGGATGTTAGCTCTGGGAGATGTTCATAGTCCTCATTCAAAGTTACTCATTTGGTGAAACTTGGCAGAGCTATAAACTAGCACTAAGATCTTTCTCGATCCCCCTATCCATCCCCAAGCCCCCTGGTTGGCTTTCTGACAGTACAACAAAGGAGACTTTTCCCCTTTCTGTTACCTTTTCAGAGCCAGCTGTAATAGCTCAAATGTAGGTAGAGGGGGATGTAAGAATCCATCTGTTCCTAATCCACAAAGTATACATGGGTCTCAAGACATCTAAATTTTTTTTAAAGATTTCATCTGTTCGTTCATGAGAGACACAGAGAAGAGAGAGGCAGAGACATAGGCAGAGGGAGAAGCAGGCTTCATTCAGGGAGCCTGATGCGGGACTTGATCCTTGGACTCCAGGATCACGCCCTGAGCTGAAGGCAGATAGATGTTCAACCACTGAGCCACCCAGGCGTCCCAAGATGTCTGAATTTTAATAGTTATGAATTATAATGTATATCTAAAAAATATCACTAACCCACCAAACTTTTGATTTCAAGACTTTTATTTTTTTTGTTTTTGCTGAAGCTGAAGCTAACTAAAAAAGAGTCAACTGGAAAAACAGGAAGCAAATAGTAGTACTATGGCAAGCTGATAGGGAAAGAATCATGAAGGCAGAATGCAAATAATTAAAGCTTGGGAAACTTTTAACAGTTTGGAAAACATCCATGTAGGGGCTCTGATGGAGCAGAGCTTAAAGCTTAATTTCAGATATTATAGACTATCAGTTGGAAGCCAAAAACTGGCAGGAGGTTCAGTGAGGGGCTGGGGACTAGAGCCCTGGCCATTTGCAAATAAATGCAGAAGTATTACTCCAATATTTTAGCAACCTAAATGGCTATACTGGTGCATACCAGCTGAGAACCTTCACAAGTGTCTGATCCAGAAGTGAGGTTGTTGTATAGGATCCAACCTCAAAGGCCTTGAGTGATGCGTCTGACAAAGATACTGAACTGGTGCTTTCCAGTAGAATTTTCTCCAGTGATGGAAGTACTATCCATTTGCACCGTCCAATATAGTAGTCACTGGAATGTGGCTAGTGTGTCTGAGGAGGTGAATTCTTATTTTATTTCATTTAAATTAATTTACAGTTAAATAGCCACATGTGATCCATGGCTGCCCTACTGGATACCATGGGTCCAAACATTCTATTTGGCCAAGTGATATATGAGATTGGCCAGAAGGAAAGAAAGAGAGTGTCTTCTCCACACTTCCACTTCTCTTACAAAAGCCTTCAGCCAAGAGAACTCTGGGAAGGATGTGTTGGAGGGCAGTGAGTGCTAGAGGATAGGACAGGTGAGGGAAAATGGGTAGAGATCTCCTGATGGGCTGGGTCCCCAGTTGTGCCACCCTTTGCCCAGCCAAAGATCTTGACCTTACTTACCTTCTCTCCCTTCCAGGATGATACAGAACCATACTTCATTGGAATTTTTTGTTTCGAGGCTGGCATTAAAATCATCGCCCTGGGATTTGCCTTCCATAAAGGCTCTTACTTAAGGAATGGTTGGAACGTGATGGACTTTGTGGTGGTGCTAACAGGGTAAGTGTCAGATGCTGTGTTTCTTAGAATTATCTTGAACTCTGAAGACTTTGGAAACATCATGGGTAGTGTGTCCAGGCTAGACTCAGGAAGGCTGAGTCTCCATGTTCTTTTTCAACAGGCCTCTGCCTTTCTGCACCCCACCTCCATACCCTGGCTGTATGTTGCAGCAAATGATTTCGGTTACAATTAGAATAATGGCTTATTAGAGTTGACTGCTTCTAAAAAACATTCTGTGCATTCTCTCATTTAATCCTCACAGCAACCCAATGAATTAGGAAATATTAATATTCTCATATGACCATAGAGAGATCCGAAACACAGATATGAACTTGCCTAAGATCATCCTGCTAGTGGAACTGGAATTTGAACCTGATATTGTGTGATTCCAGAACTCAAGTTTTTAACTGTTGTGCATGTGTGGTCCTCTTGCCTCACTTGGGGATGCCTTTATTTCCAGTTGGTCTTGATTTCCAGCTAGTAAATGTTTGTTGAGAACTTCTGGGTGCAACAATTTGTGGTAGGGATATGGAGAAAATAAAACTAGATAACATATAGTGTGACTGGCTTCGAAGAGTTGTTGCATCTGTATATAGCACACCATAGTTGAAAGGTGAGTGTGTATATGCTTTCTACCAAGGACCCTCTCTATAAGGTAACACTAGCTGTTATGACAATAGAGAAAAACAAAGTGATGTCTTACACACAACAGAGATTTATTTCTCATTCATTGAAAGTCCAAAACAGGTGTTCTGTGTTGGTGGATCTCTCTTCTCCAAGCAGTGATTGAGGGAACCCAGGCCTTTGCTACATTGTGGCTCCTCATTCTTGACTCACAGCCTCCAAGCACTCGGTGATTGTCTGAAGCAAACCACAGAAGAAAAATTAGCATGAAAAGTGATATTAAGGAGGTTTTACGGGCCTGGCACATGCCTCTTCCTTTCCTATTCCTTTGACTAGAATTTATTCACATGACACACATCCTTGCAGGGGAAGCTGGGAAACATCAGTCTGTGCTTAGAAGGAAAGGAAGGTGGATTTGCTGAGTAGCCAGTCAGGCTCTGTCAGGGACCCAAAAGCCCTGTAACAGATGCCAGCGTAGACATTACCATTTCATGCTGATTTCTGGCTCCTCTGTACCTTCCACTCCAACTCCTCTCCTCCAAGCTAAGATTGGCTTGTCTTCCAAGACCTCTATTCATTCCTCATAGCTTCCCTCTGCAGGGTCACAGCTCCCCTCTGTGGGGTCACAGCTCCCCACTGCAGCATCACAGCTTCCCTTGGTAGGGTCATAGCTCCCCTCTATAGGGCCATAGCTCCCCTCTGCAGGGTCACAGCTCACCTCAGTGGGGTCATAATTCTCTTCTAGGATCACATTTCTCCTCGCTCTATTGCTATTCCAGATCTTGTCTCTCCCAGCAGATGTCATGGGTCTTAGCACCATGCTCTGTTGGCTGGGCTCCTATAATTCAGGTTTTGAGCACATTTGTTGTTTCAGAGCAATGCTGCTTTTCCCAAAAGGAGCTTTGTCATATTGGGCTGTTTTAGTAGAGGCATTCAGATGCGAGTGGTCTGTTGTGGAATCCTGGGCTAGCCTCTAATAGTCTTGAGTGCTTCCCGAGGGTCCTCTGTTGGTTGTGCCCACAGTCCTGTGGCTTGGGACCTTGGTAGGTTCCAGAGACATATTGTGATGTTGGCACCTATTTCTTACCTTAGTAGGAAACTCGTCTGTGAAACATCCTAATAGCTGACTTTGTTGTTGTTGTTGTTGTTGTTAAAATTCTATAATAAAGGGGCACCTGGGTGGCTTAGGCCGCTAAGCATCTGACTCTTGATTTTGGCTCAGGTCGTGATCTCAGGGTCATGAGATCAAGCCCTGCATCGGGCTCTGTACTCAGCGGGGAGTCTGCTTGAGATTTTCTCTCTCTCTCTCTGCCCCCCCCACCACTTGTGGACACCCTCACTCTAAAAATAAATAAATCTTTTTTTAAGTGCATAACAAAAATATTCAGACACTCAAAAAGTAGAGACTAATATAAAAAATACTTGTATATGCAAATATTCATTCAATGAATATTTTTTGTATAGCTATTATGTGCTAGGCTCTGGGAAACAGCAGTAAACAAAACAAATAAAAGTCCCTCCGTTTGTGCAACAGATAGTCAAGTGGTGAAGAAAGACTAAATAAATGAATAAGTGAATAAATATCTAGTGTATTAGATGGCAGGGGACAGAGAAAAATTAATCAAGAAAGAAAAGGACATAGACAGGACATGGGCAGGATGGCTGGAAAGAAAGGAAGAAAAGAAAAGAAAGAAAAGGACATGGGCAGGATGGCTGGAAACCAAGGAATACTTTTCTTGGGAAGGCAGTATTTCAATGAAAACCTAAAGGAGGTAAGTGAATGAGCCTTGAGGATAGCTGAAGAAGGAAAGCACCAGGCAGAGGGAACAGGACAGGTGAAAGTCCTGAGGCTGGAATGTATCTGGTATGTTTGATGAAAAGTGAGGAGGCCAGAGTGGCTGGAACAGAGTAATGAAGGAGAGACTGGAAGAGATGAGGACAGGAAGGTGATCAAAATGAAACATTTGTTTGTTTGTTTTTCTTTCTTTTTTTAAGATTTATTTATTTGAGAGAGAGTGTGTGTGTGCAAGTACTGGGGATGGAGGGGCAGAGGGAGAAGGAAAGAAACTCAAGGAGACTCTGCACTGAATGTGGAGCCCAATGTAGGAGTCAGCCTCACGACCCTGAGATCATGACCTGAGCCAAAACCAAGAGTCAGACGCTTAACCCACTGAACCACCCAGGCCCCCCCATGATGAAACCTTTCTCATACAGTGTGAGTCCCCTGTGTTTCCTTTCCTGGCCTTGTCTCTTTCTCTTCCCTGTGCAGAAGACCTTCCTGAATTTTGTGTTTATTTCCAGTTATGTATTTACCCTTTTAAATATGTGTAAATAAAAATATAAGAAATATGTGGTACCTACTTTACATTTTGGTTATGTAGTATATAAGAAATATATATAGTGCATTTTTTCACAGTTTTAAGTTTCTCTGTAAATGTTTCCTTCTACAGTCTTCCTTCTGCACTCACCACGAGATTACTATGATTGACAAGTCTACGTCTCATTGATCCATTTTCACTGCTGCATAATATTCTGCAGTATGAATATCCTACCATGTGTTTATCTATTTGGGTTGTTTCCAGCTTTGGGCTATTTTGAACCAAGCTGTCCCCTCACTCTCGCCAGTGGATTTCTCTAGGGCATCTACCTGGGAGTGGAACTGCTGAGTTGTGTACTGTGTGCATCCTTGGCTTCATGAGGCATTGCCAAATAGCTCTGCAAAGTGGTTGTGCCAATTTATGCTCCCTGGGGAGGCTGACTTGTGTTGGCAGGGACTGGCTTGACCTTGCTGGAAGGAAGAAGCCTTAAAAAAATCCCTGTGTTTTTTTTTTTTTTACATGGTTCTTGGAACATCTAGAGAAGCTCGTGTACCATTGAGCATGTCATAAGTCTCACTAAATGGTCATTAAGTTGAAAGGTGGCCATGTGATAAGTTAGCCACTGGGATATTTGCATCCGCCCCTTGATTACAACAAGGAGCTCTTTTTTTCTAGTTTTTAACATCTGATAAGACTTTAGAGGAGAAATTTATCTGAGACAGATAGGCTCTAAAGATGGAAGCCCATAGTTAGAATTAATGGGATCCATGAACCCTCTGAAATTGCATGCAAAGATTATGTTTCTGGTCTATAGTTCTCATTAGATTCTCAGGGGGTCTTGCTGTGAACACAAGAAGCCACCATTCTGTTCCTTTCTTACTCCTCTTCCTTTCCCTCTTCATTTTTTCCTGCCTTCCTTTCTCTTGCTTGTCTCCCTGTTGCTTCTCCCATAATCAGCCATTCTTCTTCATTGTCTGGTGGTTCTACCTCCTTCAAATCAAGCACACAGCTCAAATTTCATTACTTCAGATTCCAAGGGGCTCTTTAGTCTCCTGTTGGACTGTAAGTGAGGAATGGAGAGCAGGGACAAAAAGCCCTGCAAAGCCAGCCTTCTGTGTAGTGATGCTGTCATACAAATGCAGTACACTCTCAGTTCCAGGTTCCAGGGGGAGGGGACCTGAGTGTATTAATCTGACACTGAGACAACATGGCCTTAATGAGCGCTTTCTGATTAACTCATTGTCTTCTCACATTTCTAAGTGAACCGCAGCATTAAAACACCATTCATTTTTCATGGATTAATAATGTTCGTGCCGCCTTCTTGTGTAAAGTTTGACAGAAAATATCGTACCCATTGAGTTTGGTTTGTTCTGTGTAGTTCATGGCCTCTAGAGACCCTAACTTTGCAATTTTATCAAACCCCTTTGAAGTGTGCTTCTATTGTATTTGAAGGTCTGATCATTAAATTGAAATCGTGTAAGAGGAAAATTTCAGAAGCTTGGCTGTATTTCTGAAATGACAGAGCTTTGGCTGTAATGCTCAAATATATATAAACATCTGGGAGGTCAAATAATATAATTGTGCATGTTAACAAAAGAGACTGTGGATGTTACCAGGGTAGGGTTGAAGACGATTGTTTTTGCGTTCACAGGCTTAGACCCTGTACCGCACATAGGTGCTCAGTAAAATAAATGGCTGCAAAGCGGTAACACTTCTGAGAATCAGAGTGTTCTGGAAAATGCACCAAACTGTTTATGGAGGTGGGGACCATTGCATTGATATAGTCAAACAGCCCAGGAGTCTATAACAGGTACTCTGACATCAGATAAGGCATGGGACAAATGAGCTCTGGGTCCTTGCCAACTCTGACATTTCATGGCTCTGTAAAAATGAAGGTTCCTTTTTGGAAGGTTCTACAAACTGTCCCGGACTTTGGGCAGTTTTGTTGAGTATCAGAAGTGAAGAAAATACCTAACTACTCAGGGACCATCAGGTAAGGATGTTGGCTTTGGTTTCATAGCATCAGCGAATTTTAGGACTCAGTGGACTCTGGCAGGTCCAAACCCTTTATTTCACTCACAAGGGATTTAAGACACAGAAAGGCTAAGTTATTTGCCCAAAATCACACTGGGATGATGGCAAATCAGGAAATTTCCAGAATCAGAAGCTGTGTTCACATCAAGGAGCCTAAAACCCCAGTTTGAGGGCAGTGGGAATGGTGTAGATGATTAATGCCCCCCTCCTGGGACGCTTGGGTGGCTCAGAGGTTGAGCGTCTGCCTTTGGCTCAGGATGTGATCCCAGAGTCCTGGGATCGAATCCCACATCGGGCTTCGTGCAGGGAGCCTGCTTCTCGCTCTGCCTGTCTCTCTCTCTCATGAATAAATAAATAAAATCTTTTTTTTTAAATGCCCCCCTCCTGAGCTTCTGCCATTAAAGTCCTGCCTTTTCCTTTCTTCTATCTTTTGAGTATCCAGCCTGTGGCCCCTTTCCAGAGATATAGAAAGGAAGCCTCAGAAAATAATTTTGGTTCCCCCTTATACAGCTGAAGAAACTGGTGCCCAGTGGTATTAAAATGACTTGACCAGAGTCACACACCTCATGCTGTCTTCCCTTTTTGATTAATTTAACAAACACATGTGGCCACTCTTCACTCTCTCCTCCTTCCTTCGCCTCCCATGTTGCTGTTCTGAGTTGCCTGAAAATAAAAACAGCATTCTGAACACAACAACAGCAAAACCCAATCAGTACTCTAACTCATGAGACTAACAGCCTCTGTAAATATCAGATGCATTTTATTTTAATGTTTCTCTGCATTAATTTCTCCCCTTGTGGTTCAGTCACCCTCAGTATCAGAAGGATTCCCTAGTATGGCACAAATGCTTTTTATCATTCAGAGAGTTTTATTGTTGAGAGAGCATTGATATTTTTATTGTTCGAAGCATTTGGTTGTCATGATGTTTATTGAACTGTGTTCCACGAGGAACAGGCTCACTTTCTAGCGGCAGGAACTAGCTTCTCCATCTTGTAATACAACAATGGTGATAGTAATGATGTTGGTTGCCATGCTTGTTATTCCCATCATTTATTAAGCATTTACTGTATGCCAGCACTATATTAAAAATTTTATGTGCATTATCACACTTCAGTTCCACAAGCCTTTTTTAGAGGTGAATCTGAGGCTCAGAGGGGTCAAGCTACTTGTGCAGGGTCCCCTGGCTAGTAAGGGATGGATTAGGATCTCAACCATTCTGCTGGGACAGTACCCTAAAACTAGGATACCCTGGGGCTCAAGTTAAGTTCAAAGAGCTGTATTCAGCCTGGTATCCTTGTGGACATAATACCTATTATTAACAGCAATGGCAACATTGACAAATTAGAACTTAGAAGGCACTCATAACATGATATACTGTGCATGTATATATGCTCAGTTAATCTTTACAGCCCTCTGAATTAAGTATCACTATTATGCCTACTTTACAGATGAAGAAACTAAGGCTCAAAGAGGCTAAACACCTTGCCCAGTGTCACCCATCTCATAAGTGGTTGATCCAGGATTTGAACTCAGGTAGATCTGGAGCCAGAATCCATGTTCTTGAGTCTTATACTATTTTTAAGTCAGGTTTTCCAGGGGGATCTTTACTTTTCTTCCCCATTTTGGACTCGTCTGTAGCATGGGGGTGTGGAATGGGCAAAAGAGATGTCCAGAAATGGGAGACTGGCATCAACCAATGGTTAAGACTTGGGCTTCAGGGCTGGAGGGATCTCTGCCAGTGATGAACTTAAGAATGTGCATGGATCCCTCCAAGCCTCAGTGTTCTCACCTAGAAAAGGGGTAGTGTCTGCTTCCTTAGGCTGTGGTAGGGATTGGAGGAGGCAATACTGCAGCCAACACCATGAATGGAGCCCCTAGGCCATTCTGAGTTCTTCATGAATGGGAGTTGATGGATTGAAGGGAAAGAAATTAGAACATATCCCTTTGGAGGTGTGTGGTAGATGCTGCAAGTGCCCCACTCTATATTTATCCTACTCATCTCTGAGTTTACCTGCAGTGGGCAGTTCCCATACAAGCTAACCTCTTTCTACCTCCAGCATTCTTATCTTTCTGCATCTGTGCTGGAGGGTCTTCTCCAGCATCACAGAAGTTTGTTCAGCCCACATGATAGACGTTTAGCACCCCCTAGGAGCAGCACTTAACCGGTGAGAGAGGGAGTCAAGTGTATAAATAGCCTGGCTTCCCCATTGCTCAGCGAGAAGACTTGGAGGAGTGTCCTACCTCTCAAAGGGCCCTCCACAGGATCGAATACCAGTTGCTCACAATGATACCCATTCATTAGTGCACCCTTTACTGACTTCTTGCTTTCTAGTTTATCCCTTGTATTTCCAAGCATCATCTCCCCAAAGTCCTTATCTTGGAACCATAATAGTTTGAAGCTTGGCGGGTTAGAGATTTCAGCACCCTGGACAGCGCACAGCACACTTTGCCAGATAAATACGTCCTCCCTTTCTCCCTCCACCCCTGACTGGAGTAGGGATGACCTGAGTGAGGACCAGATGGCTAGGTGACATTGCTCCATACTGAGCTTCTTGGCCAGTTTCCTTGTGTGGCTGGAGAAGACCTTGCTATTCATCTCTCAGCAGGTTTAGGGGCTGATCGAGGGCTTGTCCCCTTGAATTGCTATGACAAACACCAGCCTGCCTCCAGAGAGGCATCTGGCCACTGCCTCTACAGTTTGCAGGGCTAAATGACTCCTCTTTTCTCACCAGGGCCAGGAGGCAGCTGCCTGGCGGGCAGAGGAAATCTCAGCGGAACGGGAAGCAAGTGGGTGCCTGGGGCTGAGGCAGAGGCTGCCAAGTGAGAAACACTGTGCTTTGCTTTTTGCAGGAAGGGGCTATAGGCACTGGAGATGCTCTGCTGTGACAGAGGTTGTAGAAACTGGACATTCTTCTCTCTGGGGAGGACCTGGGCCTGATCCAGAGACAGCAAGCCCTCATCTTCAGTGGGGTTGTGTGGCAGAATTGTAGAGCTGAGGTTTGGTGGGGCGGGGTCTAGGAAAATTGAAGCCCCATTTTTCTTGACTTATCTGGCTATAATGAGCTCTTTGGTGATGTCAGCCAATCTCAACGGTTTAAATACCTTCTGTACTGATGTTCCCCAAACTTAAGTCTTCTGCCCAGAACTCTCTTACAGTCCCCGAGTGGGGAGGAATCCACAGGCATCTCACACTCAAGATGTCCAAAACTGAACTCCTGTGAATCCTTCTCATATTTCTCTTCGTGTCTCCTTATATCATTAAATGACAGCTCTATCCTTCTAGGAACTCTGGTTAAAAATCTTGACACCTCCTCTCTCATGGTTAGTCCTTTCAAAAATTCTGTAGTTTCTGTCTCCTTCCACTTCCACTGCCATCACCTGGGCTAAGCCATCATCATCTCTCAGGCAGCTTGTTGGAGCAGCCTATGCCCAGGTCTCTCTGCTTCTACCCTCCTCCCCCACAGCCTGTTATCAACACAAGCAGCCAGAAAGATCCTTTTAACACATAAATTAGATCAAATCACTCTTCTGCTCACATCTTTCTTGTGGTTCCTGTCTTATTCAGTGTAAAAGCCACAATCCTCACCATGGCCCACAAGAACCTTTCTGATCTCCCCCCATCATCTCCCACCCTAAGCAGCCGCCACCCTTGTTCACTTGGCTTCTCGCTGCTTGAACATTTCAGGCATATTTCCATCTCGGGGCCCTTGTACTTGCAGTGCCATATGCCTGGTATGCACCTCTCAATCCATTTCCTCATCTTTAAGATTTTATACCAATGTCCCTGGCTCCTTATCTACAATTCTAACAATTCTGACACTTCCTCCTTCTTTTCTGTGCACTTGCCACTTTCCAACAAACTAGAAATTGTATTTATTTTCTGCCAGTCTCCTCCACTAATAAGCTCCCTGCAGACAGGGATTTGGTTTCTCCTGCTCATGGTACTATTGCCCATGCCTAGAATAGTGCCTGGCACACAGTAGGCACTCAATAAATGTTTCTGACAGAATGACTGAATCGATGGTACCTATAACCTGCCAATGCTGAGGGAAGTTTCTGTGTTCAATAAACTGAGGCACAGAAGCCCCTTTCCCTTTCCAGACCTTTCGCCTGGTCTAGATCAGATGGTGCAGTTTTGGAGGGCAGCTGGAAATGCTGGCTTAACTATTATATGTACTGTGACAAGGATAAGCCTGCCCATTGGCTGTGGTCCTGCCCCAGGAGTTATGGCGTGTCTTATGTGTTGAGCTCTAAAACTCCTCCTAAAATCAGCTTTCTTAGGTACTTTGCATTAATAAAAGTGGCACAAGAATGAACAGATTTGTGTGCAAGTGGGGGGTCTGAGCAAAGGGTGTGTTCTCAGGCCTACTGTGTATGGTTGTGCAGGTTGGGCTCTGAAACAGTCAGCTGGAATATATTTTCTAAGTGTGTAACTTGTCTATGTGTAAACGTCTTTTGGAGATATCACAGGCTAAAAAGTATCAAATACTTAATGCCCAAGAGTCCCTTCCACCCTAAGAAGCTTTGATTTTAGAAGTCAAGTTTTTTTTTGTGGTGCTGAATAGACATAGTTGGTGCTGGAGGTCATGGGTTGTTTTGTTTTCACTGTTCACAGGCATATTTGGAGGCCACCAACAGAATTTCAGGAGATGAAACTCTGGCAGCAGGAACAGAGACAGGACGGAAATCTAAAACTCTTTTAAGCCCTGCTCTGGGCACTAAAATGTGGCTAGTGCTTATTTCATTTGCTTCATGTTGGTATGCCAGGGATGTGAAGTTGAATCATTATAAGATTGAGTGGACAGGAGGGATCAGACTGAGAGGTCTTTGTAAACTAGACTGATGAGTTTTGATTCATAGGAAATAGCCCTGGATGTTCTCAAAGCAGAAACTGGTAAGTGTGTAGCAGAACTGCATTCTATGCAAATCTGACTTATACAAAATCATTGTTATATAATTGGCATACATAGAAAAAGAAAAAGGATAAAGATAATAGTTAAATAGTGAGGTCATTTCTATCTGCCATTGCGTTTAGTGAATATTTTTCCAAGGAATAAGCATGATTCATGTTCTTCATAGAACCCAGTATATGAGGTAGGGCTGCTTTTTTCCTCTTCAAGTAACAGAAGAGATTTCTGAAGGGGCTTTAGCATTAAGTAGACGTTTTTGTTACCTGACTTAGAAATCCACAAATCTGTGGACCAGGATTAGTTAAATGGCTCAGTGATGTCCTCCCATTCCCCTCAGTGAGATGGATTTTGACCTCATGACTTGTTGCCCCAAGGTGGCAAAGTGGCTGCCACGTCTTCTCTCAGAGCCTCATTCAAAAGCAGGAAAGTAATGGCTGAGAGAGAAAAGTCTCATTAGCGGCTTTTCTTTTTTATCTAGGAGAAACAAATTTTGCCCAGAAGTTCCCAACAGGTTTCCCTCTACATCTGATTGGGTATACCTGGGTCACATGACCATTTCCAGCTTCAAGGTAGACCAGAAACCTGAGTGTCTGGCATTTTTGCCATTTTATGGAAAGTTAGTTCTGCTCATAAAAAAGATGGGGGAGAGGGAAATGGCTTTTGGGTCAGTTAGCAGTATCTGTCACATGAAGCATACTATTTAGATTCTTTTATATCACCTATTACTGCCCACATTATACATGCTTATTACTGCCCAGACTTAAATATGCAAAACCATACATGTTGTGCTTTGTGGATGACTTAAAGTATTGTTGCGGGTGTTTTTGAGCCTATGTAATTTCTCCTTTGTTCCCTTTACTTCAGAACCAGAACTTAACTCTCCCATGTAACACAGGACATCACTTTGGGGATGTGAGTTCAAATCCTGGCTCTCATGCTCAGAAGATGTGTGGCTTAGGGCAAATGATTTACTAAGATTTACTAAGCAGTCTTTATTTTACTCATCTGTTAAATGAGATTCATATTAATACCTACCTTGTTGGGTTGAGATGAAGATTAGATGGATAATTTTTAGCAGTAAAATGTAGTCAAGAGGAGAGAGGGTTGGGGAGGAGAATCCCCATGGTGGAGCAGGTCCTAGAATTGGGGTGATTCCATGTCTGGGATGATAATGGAAATATGAAGGAAAGGATGGATTTAAGGACTCTTTCCCAGAAAAAAAAGAACATTCTAGAACATGATCATCATCTACTGTTGACCGGGTAGCATGGTGGTTCCATTGCAGGGGCACAGGACGCTTCTAGTGGGAACTTATTTCAGTCATGGTGAGGTCCCTGCAAGACATCAAAGTCAAAATGTTATTTAGACACATGTAGATATGGTTAAAGCCTGCCTGGCCTGTCTGGCCTTGAGAGTCATCCACAAAGAGGTGGGTAAGGCTGGAAAATGTCTGAGCTCTGCAGGACATTTTCAGGAATGCAGGGTCAGGGAAGCACCCACAGTTAGGGACCAGAGGGAGGAAGAGGAAAGAAACAGAAGATTCAGTGGGCAGATAGTTAGGAAGAGAGGCAAGCCCAGTCAGCTACATCAGTTGCAGCCCAAGAGAGGAGAAAACCGTTGGGGCTTTGTAATCAGGAGGAAAAGAGTAACTCTAAATGGTTGTCCATAGGGGGTAATAGGGATACATGAAGTCCTGGTGGCAAAGATCTGATTGAAAAGCAAATGAAGGAGGAAAAGTATTGGTAGTTTCTACCATCTGTGCCAGGGTTTGAGGGTTGGGTGAACTCATTTGGGGACTAGCTTGATGTCCCGGTCTTGTTCCTCTCCTTTACAAGTTTTCTTTTTTATCAGAAGAGTGAAATGGTGGGCATGTTTAGAAAGATGAAGAAAATGGCGTCACATATTATTATGCATCTCCTCCTAAATAAAATTCTAGTTACATCATACCAAAACATCTGGACAGATCTTCATGAAATGGGAAGGGTGTGTTTGGGATGGTTTCACTTGGGGATATATAGGAAATTCACTAGAGAGGCTGTGTCTCGTAGAGCAAGGATATAATCCACCAGGGCAGCAGAAATTGAGGTTCTACCCTGCGTGACTTCTCGGTAGTGATATGTCTGATGAATTTTGGCTTCAGGGGCGAGTCCTACATTGAGAGGTACTCAGGTAGTAGAGCCTTCAGATTGCAACCTTGCTTTGCCCGTCAGCTCCTCCTCATGTGGGCAACTCCAGAAGTAACATACACATTGGTGATTGGGATCACGGGCTTAGGAGTTTGAATAGATTCAAAACACAGCTCTATTCCTCAGTTATGTGACCATTGGCAGATGACTGTGCCTCCCTGAATCTTAGCGCCCCTCATCTGGAAAACAGGAATAAGAACACACCCTACCTAGTAGAGTTGTTTGAAAATTTTAATGAGCTCCTGTCTGACACTTGGTGGAGTAGATTTAGGGATAGTATTGACTGAGGGATGGTTTGAAGAAAAAAAGGAGAAGGGCCTTGGTGCTTCTGTGAGCCTCAGCTTCCTCATCTGTGAAATGGGAATAATAGTCATACCTACCTCAAAAGGTAGGATTCCATGAGATAATATACATAAAGCACTTAGAAAGTGGCACAGAATAAGTGCTCAGTGCTGTTAGCTATTATAACTCTAATAACTATAATTATAGTGATGATAATAATTATGAGTGCTTCTCCAGGCCCAGTTCCACAGACCAGTTAGTTCGCTGTAGAGAACATTGGCTCCTGGTAGTTTGGCATCCAACATCCACTCCCCTCTCCCAATCTGGGGAGAACCCCCCCACCCCCACCCCTTCATGCGTAGTACTCCTGGATCACAGGCTCCACACTCACTCACAAACTGAAGGTTTCTGGAGAGAGAAGTCGTCCTCTCTCCACCCTTTGGTAATCAGGGTGTGTGATTTAAACTCAACCACTCACATGCTCCCTGACCCAGGAATTGGAAAGTAGAATGTTTCAAACACAAAAAGATGGTTCCTGACTTCCTTCCTGGCAGCCTGCTGCAGTGGAGGTTGTTGGTCTGCCTGCAGTGCTCCTGCCCACTTTCCAAGTCCCCTCCTCTGGACTCTGGCTGATTATCTGAGCTTCCTAAAAATCCCTTCTATGCCTCAGACAGACAGCCAGTTTCTGGTGTTTGCAATCCAGAATTCAGACTGACGCTGGGGGAGAGATTTTCAGGCCAGCAGCTTGTTTGGAGATCCCGTGAAACACAGATGGAAACTAGAGGGGTAAGATAATGAAGAGAAGATAGCTAGTAAGGGTTACATTAGCCAACGAGTTAGTGCCGTTAGCAATTCAGTGCTTGTGTCATCTCCCTGGAGAATTTTGGGAGGCAAGTAGCACACATCCCTCAGAGTTAGCTCACCGAAGGAGTGAGGGGGCTGGGACATCATCCTGGGGCCTGTGCTCCCTGCTCTCCTGGCTCTGCACTCAGACTGAGCACCCTTCTGTGGCCAGAACATCATAGATGTTCAGAGTGAGCAATGAGGGACATGGGCACAGCACCCAGAGTGTCTACTTTGATGGCTACACTCTCCTGGTTTTTTTACACTCAACTCCTTAGTTATCCTGGCAAAGGATCTTGAAGGTCAATTCATCTCTAGCCAGCAGAAATGAGATAAAAACAAAGCTCACCCTGTTAGCCCCAAATGGGAATTGAGAACAACCACTCTGCAGGGAAGGGATAAAGGAGGAGGAGCAGCTAAAAGCCAGACCCTAGACCTTTGGGAAGTTTGGGCTCCATTGATATTCTGGAGACAAAGGACTCTCTCCTTCCTGGCCTGAGGGGTATGGGACTTCTGTGCAGAGAAGAACAGAGGTCAGAGTGAATAAAAGGCATAGAAAGTTGAAGCAGATGAGCCAAGCAGGATTCAAATCCAGGGTCCAAGATTGGGGATGAGTTAGCAACATTTTGCATTGTCTTTGGCTGGCAGCAAGGAGTAGAATTTGTTTCAGAAAGGGAGAAATGAGTAAACTGGGCTTCTCTGACGGTGAGGTGAGAATTGTATTAGCAGGGTAGTCTCTCCACTGGGAATGGCATAGCAATTCATGTGTTCACATCTGTATAAGGAAGAAGTCTGGTTTTGTGCTCCTATTGTGAAGTCTTGTGTGGCTCAGAAATGGTAACAGAAGATCCAACCTGTGGTGGCCTAAACAAATGGGGGCTTATTTTTTGTCATGTTACAAAAAGTTGGTGGTGGGTGTTGGTTGGCATTGACTGGCATCTCTTGGCCAATCTCTTGGCCTTTACCTCATGGTTGTAGGATGGCTGCTGGAGCTTTCAGCATCATGTCCACTTTCCAGGCAGGAAGAAGTAGGGACAAGATGACCCCATCCAGCTCTGCCAATTTCTGCAGCAGACAGAGCAAAATCTTTCCCAGAAACTATCCATCGAGAATCTACTTACATTTCATGGCCAGAAATACATTGCCACATCTAGCTCTGAGAGAGTGTGGGAAAGTATTTCACTTTTCTAACCCTTCTAGAGACTGTTCTAACTTTTGGTTTTCTATTTGGTTAAAAGGGTACATTTAAAGTCAGAACATTTTATTTTAAAACTGTCTTCATTCACCTTATAATCATCTCTTCTGTATGCTCCTTCATATCAGTTACATAGTGCCATAATAGTGGTGCATAACAAACAATGCCAAAACCCAGCAGCTTAAAGTGACAGCATTTATTCAGCTTATGATTCTGAGGGTTGGCAGTTCAAAGGGGCACTTCATCTGATCTCAGGTAAGCTCATTCATGCATCTGTGGTCAGTTGTGGGGCAGCTGGGTGGCTCTCCTGCTTGCATGTTGGTTGGCTGTAGGCTGGTCTAGGATGGTCTTGCTTGGACCCACTGTACTCTGCTCCATGTGGTCTTATCCTCCAGTAGGCTAGTGTGAGCCTGTTCATATGGCAGAAGCAGCGTTTCTAGAAGAAAGAGGGAGTACACAGGCCTCTGGAGGGCCAGTCCCAGGAATGCAATGTCCTCACTTCAGCCACTGATGGCCAGAGCAGGCAGTAAAGCCAGTGCAGATTCAAGGAGTGGGGCAATAGGTCCCATCTCTTAGTGGGAGAAGCAGTACATTGTATTGCAAAGAGGGTGTATCCAAGAAGTTATTCACTGGAACCATGGAGACCCTGATTTCTGGTCCCCTGAGGCCTTCTGCCCTGACTTCTGTTAGTCATTGGTGCCACACCTTACCCTTCCTTTTTATTCCTGACTTTTAGCAAGAAACAGAGATGACGTGTTATTATTACCATGTCAGTCACACAGTGAAAAGGAAAGAAAGTGCCAGCAAAGGCTCTGCTGAGAGCCCAGGGCCCATCATATGGCCACCTGGGAACTAAAGGTGGGGAAGATCACACAGCTTTTATCAAATCTCGACTTGATATCTGAGTTCTGAGCCCTCATGTGCTATTGAAGTGAGGGAACAGATTTCTTGCCTGCTATGTAAACACAGCACAGTTCACAGCCATACAGTCTGTCTCCTTATGTCAACCGGGCTTTTGATATTTCTTTCTTTTCTTTTCTTTTCTTTTCTTTTCTTTTCTTTTCTTTTCTTTTCTTTTCTTTTCTTTTCTTTTCTTTTTTCTTTTCTTTTCTTTCTTTCTTTTCTTTCTTTTCTTTCTTTTCTTTTCTTATCTTCCTTCCTTCCTTCCTTCCTTCCTTCCTTCCTTCCTTCCTTCCTTCCTTCCTTCTTCCTTAATGTCATCTGCTCCTGGTCAAAGCTGAATGGAAACCTCTTCCCTTTTTAAAAAAAATATTTTATTTATTTATTTAAGAGAGAGAGAGTGAGCATGAGTGTAGAGGGGGGAGGAGCAGAGAGGGAGGCAGAAGTAGACTCCTCTCTGAGCAGGGAACCTGGTACAGGGCTCGATCCCAGCACCCTAAGATCACAACCTTGAGTCAAAGGCAGACATTTAACTGACTGAGCTACCCAGGTATCCCACCTCTTCCAATTCTATCAGGTTAGGAGGACAGAGGCCAGGGTGGTGAGCATCTGTGTGGAGAACTTTTCTCCATCCCTTCTTCATACCCTAATTCTGTTTTATTTCTGCCTTCCTTTAATAAGCAACACCACCCCTCTCCCCTCTGGAAACTCCAGATTATGAGAACCCAGGCCAATCTCAGAGAAAGGAAATTGGCATTAGTTGAGCACCTGTTATGTGCCATGCCCCTTACATACCTTATTGCCTTCAAGCCTCCCCACAGCTCCAAGAATATTATTACAGTTGAGGAAAACTAGATCCAGAGAGGAAGAGTCACTTGTCCGAAGTCACACAGATGGAAAGTTCTGGAGCAGGACTTGGATGCAGATCCACCCCACTGCAGGGCCAGGCTTCCTTCTGTTCACAGTTGCATTTTAGAGGGAGAAAATAGGGAGAGGGTTGCCAGCCTCCTCCAACAGCAGCATCTGCTCACTCACCCTGGGACCTTTGCAAATGCTGTTGCCTGTGTCTGGAATATGCTCTCTCCTTTAGGTCTAGCTAATTCTGACTCATATGTAATATTTAAAGTATTTAACAACTGGAGCGACACAGGTACTGACCAGTTAGAGAATAAGTTCCCCTTTTGTGCTAAGTGTAGACCTTTAGTTTGCTGCACCATAGGAAGGTCCAGGGGACTTGGAGGGGGGCCAAGTTGCCAGGGAGGGCATTCACAGGACTCAAGGAAGTACATATTAACTGAAATCTTCCTGATGTCCCTACACTGTGCCTAATATCAGGCCAGTTTAGGTCCCTTCTTTATGGAATCTGGTGACATCTGTATAGTGGGTTAATCACCCGTCTTCTTCCTTTGGGGGGCAAAGACTGAACTCAGAACTTAGTAGAGAACCTGAGAATGGTGCTCAATAAACATTTACTGAATGGATGGACGGATGGATGGATGGATGAATGCATTCATAGTTAGCAGTAGAAAGAACCATGCCCTTTGGCAGGTTTGCCCAGGTGTTGCTGAGGGATGGACAGCAGGAAGCACGAGACATCCTTAATTTCAGTCCTGCTGCTCTAAAGCTTGAGTGAAGGGTAGAGAATGCCTAAGACACAGGAACAGCCAAGGTTCTGCTCTCAGGCTGGCCTCACTCAGGGGGCTGTGGCAGCCAAGGGGCATCCTGGGAAGCCAAGAGCAGTGGGAGCTTTGAGAATGCAAGGGATTGGGGGAACAGCCCCTAATTTTATGTTTCCTAGTCCTTTGTAAAGGAACAGACAAAGCTTGCATGTTTTTAATCTGTAGGTGCAACAGCAGAGCCATGATCAGGAGCTAGATTCTAAAGTCATACTGCATAGGCTTCCTCAGTGTCTGGGTTGGGGACCTGGGGTCATTACAGATTGGCACTGACATTCCCTGAGAGCTTACCATGTGCCCACCCAGTGCTGTCCTCATCAAGTAGATTATCTCATTTAATCCTGCAAATATATCCCTCCCAATAGGGGCTGCCCTTGTCCCCATTATACAGCTGGGAAGACAAAACCAGGTGAGAGGAAGGCAGGAGGCAGGGTGAGCCTGGGCAGCTGGCTCCTTCGCACTCACCTGCACTGCACTGCTCTGCTGACCTCTGCCAAACCTTGTCTCTCGGAGCCTCAGCTTCCTCATCTGTAAAATGGGGCTTGTCATACCTCACTTGCAGGGCAAATAAAGATATATGTAATAATAGTGACCACAGGAGAAGCACTGCCTGTGGCTGTGCTCTCTGCTGTGAGAATTTTGACAAAGATCATCCCATTTAGTCTCCACCTCTCATGAGGTGTGAGCCATCATCCCCATTTTACAGATGAGAAAACCAAGGCTTGGGAAAGCTAGAGAATTTGCCTCAGGCCACGTGGCTAGGAAGTGGAGGAATTGGGATATCAGTGATGAGGTCTGACTCTTAAAGCCACGGTCAATAAATGGAGTAAAGGATGCTGATTCCATGATTATCAGATGCCGGAATCAGGGAAGAGAAGACTCTGCTTCCAGGCTGCTTGACTTAGCTCCAAGAGGTTGTGGCTGGCGGACGCAGTCCTGCCCAGGAGAGTTTAGCTAGATACATGGAGTTTTTCTTGCTAATAATAATAATTGCTCCTATTTCGTGTGCATGTGCTCTGTGCCAGAAGCCGCCTGAGCTCTTTGCATCAGGCCTGTTAGGTCCCCTGTTTGAGGATGAGACAGCAAGACCTAGGTGGACGGTCTGACCTACACCCTCAGCCAGGCTGAGGCCAGCCTTAGTCCAACTGAGCCCCTGGTCCGAGGCTGTTGGTACAAATCAGTTTCTGCATCTCTAGGGGTCCATCTGACACGTGAGGTGCTGAATCACGTATCCCTCTGACAAAAAACTCTCATCATTGTCACTCAAACCTGCCACCCTCTGTCTCAGAAAAATCTGTCTAGGTGCTAGGGCCCCAAGTCTCAGAGTCCCTCCATTCTTCTTTTTCTCACATCCTCACTCCCAGTCTGTTAGCGAATCTTGTTGGCTCCATCCTCAGATTCTACCCAGAAATCCACCCACTTCTCACTACCTTCATGGTCCCCTCTGGTCTGGCCCCCATCATTCCTCTCCCTGTATTCTAGTCTCTTAACTCCCTCCCTCAGTCTGTCTCCCCTCAGTCTGTCCCCCTGACAGCAGCAAGAGGGCGCCTGGGAGCACTAGAGGCAGGCTGTGTCCCTTCTTTGCTCATAACCCTCCATGGCTCCCACTTCACTTGGAGAAAGATCTAAGTCTTCTCTACAGCCCACAAGGCCCCACAAGCTCTGCCCATCCCCTGCCTGCCCTCATTTCTCCCCATTGTCCTCCTCAGTCACTGAGCTCCAGCTACACAGGCCTCCTTGTTGTCCCTTAAACACACCAGACATGGTCCAACCTCAGGGCCTTTGCACAGACTTTTCCTTCTGCCTGAAACACTCTTCCCCTAGGTCTTCACCTGACTCTGCCCTCATTTGCTTGGCTTAAATATTCTTCAGAACCATAACTTGCTCATCCCCCTTCTGACATTCCCACTCCCCCTTCTCTGCTTTATTTCCCCCCACACCCCTAATGAGCAGCTGCCAGACTACATTTATATCTTATTGGTTGGTTATTATTGTCCATCTTTGCCACCAGAATCTCAGCCCCATGAGGGCAGGGACTTCTGTTTGTTGTGTTTGCTGCTGTGTCCCAGAGCTGGAACTGGACCTGGCCCATAGCAAGTGCTCCACAAATAATCTGTGGCATGTATTTTCCTAGTAAAATGCTCCAGGAGCTTCAAGCTTGTGCCCCAGTTAGTGCCTCTGAGGCACTCACCCTTCTGTGCCCAAGTATTCTGTTGTCTCCTCCTGGCTGGCTTGTCTCATTGTTCTTCCTTAAAAAAAAAAAAAAAGTTTAATTGTGATAAAATATACCTAACATAAGATGTACCCCTTTTACTATTTTTAAGTGTCCACCTCAGTGGCATTAAGGACATTCACAATGTTGTGCAACCATCACCAGCATCCATCTCTAGACCTTATTCATCTTGCAAAACTGAAACTCTGTTCCCATGAAATGCTAACTCCCCATCACCCTCCCACAGCCCCTGACTCCCACCATCTACTTCCTGTCTCTATGGTTCTGACTCCTCTAGGGACCTCCTGTGAGTGGAATCATGCAGTATTTGTCCTTTTGTGACTGGCTTCTTTCACTCAGGGTAATATCCTCCCGATTCATGGACATTGGAGCAGGTGTCAGCATTTCCCTCCTTTTTAAGGCTGAATCATATTCTATTATATGGACATACCACATTTTGTTTATCCATTCATCCATCAGTGGATATTTAGGTTGCTTCTACCTTTTGGCTACTGTGAGTAATGCTGCTATGATACTTGCATGAGTGTGCAAGTATCTATTTGAATCTTTGCTTCCGGCTCTTTGGGGTGTAGACCGGAAGTAGAATTGCTGGATCATTGTTCTTCCATTGTTTTTTTTCTAAGATTTTATTTATTTATTCATGAGAGACACAGAGAGAGGCAGAGACATCGGCAGAGGGAGAAGCAGGCTCCCTGCAGGACCCTGGGATCACAACCTTAGCCAAAAGCAGATGCTCAACCACTGAGCCACCCCGGTACCCCTCTTCCATGGTTTAAAAATCAAGATTTAACTCACTTGGGGCCCTGGAGGTTTCACTGGCTAAAGGTTTTCTCTGACCTTTGGGAACTAGAAGTAGGGGGTGGGGGGCGGACAGCTCTTGTGTCAGCTGTTTTTAAATACAGGGAGGAATATGAGTGAAATCCCTTCCTCCCCACCCCACCTGCTCTGGTATCTCAGGATACCCCTTGTTTGGGGAAGTGGCTTGGCATCAGAGAGGCAGCGTGTGGCATCTGAGACACAGTATCTATCGCAAGTGGCTGGGAGCCCAGAGAAACCAGGACAGGCACGCTGGGGACGTGGACTGGAGATGGAGCTAATTTTAGTGGCTGGAGAGGCTGCAAGAAGAGAGAGAAAGAGATAATGCGTGTGTGCGCGCGCGTGCGCATGCATGTGCACGGGTGCGCATGCACACACAGTGACGGAGGCCTCATGGGGGAGGAATTGCTAGATAAGTCAGCTTGGAGAAAGTAAAATAATGGGGAAGAGACCAAGACCCAGCCCAGGGGGTGGTCAGCACATCTGAAGGTGCGAGCCCCAGGGTCAAGGTGAAGGGTAATTAGTTAGTCAACACTCGGAATGTAGAGACGATTGTGTTTATGGGGGCTTGATCTGCATGAGGCACTGTTCACCAGTGTCATCCTGACAGCCATTCTATGGGAAGGATTTTGTTACTGTCTGTCTGTCTTTTATGAACAGGGAAACTGAGGCAAAGAACTAAATACTTTCCCCATTAAAAGCAAGGAATGAGCCAAGTAGAGGGGTGAAAATACAGGGCCAAGGGAAAAACAATGACATATAAGCAAGAAGGCTCCTAAGGCATAGGAGTTAGCTCTGAAATCCTTGAGGATGGCCAGGCTGAAGAAAAGAATGCAGGTGGCAGGAAGTGGCTGAGCACCTGGATTTGGGAATCCAGGTAGATGTGAGCAAAAATTCTGGTTCTTCCATTCACTGGCTGTGGGGCCGCCCTGACCCTCAGTTTCCTGAGGATGATACCACCTTTCTTTTAGCTTTGTTGTAAAGATGTAATGTACTCAGTAGGGGGCCTACTCCTGGGTAAGTTCCCAGTATATGGTAGTCATATTTTGGGTCAATATTGGGACATAAAGAGGAATTGAGGAGGCAGAGGGGCAGAGGGTGAAAGAGAATCCCAAGCAGGCTCCAGGCCCAGCAAAGAGCCCAGGGCGGGGCTCAATCTCACAACCCTGAGATCATGATGTGAGCCGAAAACTAGAGTCGGATGCTTAACCAGGTGAGCCACCCATGTGCCCCAAAGGGGAATTTTTTTTTAATAAAATAATTTTTATTGGTGTTAAATTTACCAACATACAGAATAACACCCAGTGCTCATCCCGTCAAGTATCCCCCTCAGTGCCCGTCACCCACTCATCCCCACCCCCCGCCCTCCTCCCCTTCCACCACCCCTAGTTCGTTTCCCAGAGTTAGGAGTC
Source organism: Canis lupus baileyi (assembly GCF_048164855.1). NCBI lineage: Eukaryota > Metazoa > Chordata > Mammalia > Carnivora > Canidae > Canis > Canis lupus. The sequence goes on from NC_132856.1 coordinate 50,541,435, forward strand.
TTTATGTTCTGTCTCCCTTTCTGATATTTCCCACACATTTCTTCTCCCTTCCCTTATATTCCCTTTCACCATTATTTATATTCAAAGGGGAAATTTTTTATTCCTTCAAAAATTGCTTACTGAGTTCCTACCATGTGCCAGGCCCTCAGGATATACAGTGGTCGGCAGTCCAGGCCTGGTTCCTGCCTTTGTATAGCCATACCACGCTCCTCAGCTTAATCATTCTCTGAAATTGTGATAAGAATACCAGCAGCTAGCACTTACTATGAGCCAGGCACTATTCTGAGCCCTTTTTAAATAGTAGCTCATTTAATCTTCACAAAGAGCCTGTAACGTAAGAGCTGTTATTGTCCACATGTTATGTAGGAGGATACTGAGGCACAGAGCGGTTAAGTAACTTACCCAAGGCCACACAGTGAGTGAGCGAGTGGTGGGGCTGAGATTCACACCCAGGAGTGTGATCCCAGAGTCTGTGTTCTTTAGCACTGTGCTTTGCTGCTCCTCTGATAGAAATAATCATTGGTCACATGGAGCAATTGCCATGTGCCATGTCCTTCATGCACACCTCATTGGGCCTTTGCACCAATCCAGTGGGGCTGATTTTTAATAATCCTCAGTTTATCGAGAGAGAAACTGAAACACTGAGAGACTATAAGTACCTTGTTCAGGATCCTGCAATGAGGACTCAGGGGTTGCAAATTTGGGGTTGCTTGGGACCGCACATCCCAGCTTCCAGTGACTATTCAATAGAGGGAAGACTTTTTGTTGGTGCCTTTATTCTGTTTTCTCTGCTTCTGTATGAAGATAAACACCCTAAGCCCCTTCACTGTAAACTGTGGGGTAGAATTAGTTAATGGAAGGTAAATGCTTTAGCGATGGAAATTGCTGTGCTTTTCTTCCCTTCTTGGCATTGTTGCCTGCATGCTCATACAGCACAATGTGTCTTCTGTCAGACATTTTAGACCAATTCTATTTTCCTCAAAATATTTTGCCAAAGAAAGTAGCAAGCAGGAAAGAAAGGCAGAGACACAAGCAGGGGGAGGCAGCCATTCTCTCAGGTTTAAATAGAATAGCAGAGTGGTTCAGAGCACAGATCTCAAGTTTGGTAGATGCTGGTTGGGGACTTACTTCTTGGCAGGCTATATGCCTCAGTTTACCCATTTGTCAAATGAGGAGGGTAACCTGACCTGCCTCTCCCTGACCTCTGGACTCTCAAGAGAGCTTTATCAAATCTGCCATTAACCCAGCCCATTAAGTAGATAGTTTTCCTACAGCAGGATTTCTCCATTTCAGCACCGTAGCCCACCATATGGGCTAGGTAATTCTTTGCTGTGAGGTAAGGAGCTGTCCTGTGTGCTGTAGGACACAGCATCCCTCATCTCAATCCAGTAGATGTCAGAAGCACCACCCCCCTCTCCCAGGTGCTGACAACCAAAAAATGTCTCCAGATATTGCCAGGTGTCCCTTGGGGGGGTCAGAGTCCCCACTGGGGGGATTATTTTCAGTTTTACATGTTTCATAATGTTTTGTATTTCCTTAAATGTAACATACAAAGAATTATTTCATAATTAGCATCTGATAACTTAAATATCTCAGTTCTTTATGGCTTTTCTTCCTGTCTCTTGTTGCTTTGAGTGTTTTTCTATTCTTGTTTGTGAAGCTTCTTCTCCTTGAGACATGTTGGGAGGAATTCTCAGGGGCCTGAGACAAAGGTAGATCCTCTGTGGAAGATTTGCATTTTCTTCCTCCCAGGTGTCTGGAGTGCTCCTATTCTAAGGCCATCTTAAACTTTTGGACCACCCACATTTTGAGAATTTAGGATGCCAGGGTTTGCAAAGCCAGCTTGTGGTTATAATTTCACAGAGACTTTTATTTTTCTCCTTCTCTGCTGAGTGCCAGAGTAACTTTCTTGAAAATCACTAGGGAAAGGAGGATGGAGTAAATTTGCTCCAGGATTCTTACCCTAAAGCAGTAGCCTCTTGGGGCCCCCTCCTAATTCAGGGGGTCTCTTTTTAGATTTGTAGTCTTCGTGGGCCTTAGGCTTTGACTTTGCCCCTGTTCCTCAGGAGGCCGTCAACCTCGAAGTAGCTGTTTTCTGGGTTAGGCAGAAAAGCAAAAGTGGCTTTTGATACTCTGCTTGCTTCCTGGAGGCTCTTGGTTTCACTTAAATTTGAGGCTGATAATTATCTACTTAAATTGTCAGGCCTACCATGCTTCAATAAGAGGGTCTTTAGATTTTATGCAGGATTTGTGATTGTTTTCAGCAAGAGGGCCTGTCTGATTGCTGGGTCTGCTGTATTACAAGAAACAGAGGTCTGTCATGTGGATTATATAAAATAGCAGAGCATCTAGCCCAGTGTTTGGCATGCATTGACTGTTTTGATTGTTAGTGATGGTCAAAAGGGAAGGAAGAGGAGTGAAGTCTTGGTTAAGGGCATTCCCTGCAGGGGAGGGCAGCTCCCCTGGGGTGGAGAGGGGTGGGGGGTGGAGAAGTCAGAGGGTGGGACACAAATTTTTCTTGGGTGACTTAAGATTTTAGCCAATATTAGCCAAAAGCCTACTTTATTTCTTGGGGTAGCTCTGAGTATCCAAAACTCAGCATTACTCTAGGTGGAATTTCTAAAAGAAAGTTATCTTTGGGACTCAGTTCTGGCCCATGTAGCACTGACTGCTCCATTTTACCTCCTTCCCCACCCCCCCACTCCCACCTCCACCCGCCGAGATAACACACACACACACACACACACACACACACACACAGCCTCATCAACTTATTCTATAAACTGGGTGCTACAACTTGTCCCTGACCAGGCAGTAAAGAGGAAATTAACTCACTAGTCTCCCATCACACTTTCTGCCATTAAAGTGCACAACATACTGATTTGATCTCCTTTCTATCTTGTCTTCCATTCTCTGAGCTACTCTAAGACAGGGAGCAGTTTTGTCTGTTTCTGAATTCACTGAAGTCCTGTGCCTGACAGGCAGGCAGGACTTCTGAAAATGTGTTGAATGAAGTTGCTTTCTCTTGAGGTGTAACTAGAACAGGAATCTTCCTGACCTAAAGCTACTGTAAGGTTGTAAGACATGTATCAGGGGTTTCCAAGACCATCTTCAGATTTGACAATTTGCTAGAAGGGCTCCCAGGACCAAGAAGAGCTGTGATTCTCACCGTTACAGTTTTTTATAGGAAAACGATGCAGATTAAAATCTTCAAAGCAAAAAGAGGTAGGGCGGAGTCCAGGAGAGACCAGCCGTGAGCTTTCTGTTTCCCGCTCCCAGTGGAGTATGAGTGCTCATCAGCAATGGTGGGTGACAGCATCACTCAAACCTTGGTGTCCAAGGTTTTTACTTGGGCATGGAACACCCATGTGACTGACTTTAACTGCTTGGTCACCCCCAAACGGATCAGACAAATACAGCACACCCCACGGCCCCAGGTGAGCACAAGCAGGCATTTGCCATAAATCACATTGTCAGCATAGACTCCCTGGCATCGCCCAAGGCCCCAGATATACAAAGACACTCTCACCAAGCAGGATATTCCAAGGTTGTCCCCCAGGAGCTAGTCAAGGGCCCATCCTTTCTTTGGAATATTCATGGTTTGGGTTATACAATATAAATCTCACCAACTCATTCCCCTCATAAAGTCCTCCCAAGGTGATCATTGCTCTTAGCAGAGCACTTGAGACCCTATGTCGTGTGGCTTTTGCCCATTTTGCCAGTGTCATCTCTCCTAACTACATTGAACTTCTTTAAGATCCTCTAGCATCCTGTGCTTTCTCTCACTGGGCAGCCGTGGGGGTATTCATCCTTCTCTGTGAAATACTTCTCTTCTTCTAACTCTCTTGCCTTTAGGTCTCCGAATAGGCATCATTTCCTCCAAAAATCCTTCCTTGAGCCTCCAGGTCTGTATTAGGAAACCTCCTTTTTCACTGAGAACACCCTTCCACCAGATTTCTTATCCTGTTATATTATCATTGGGATTTTAATGATCTCCTTTTTCCCCATGAGACTGTGGGCTCCGTAAGAGCAGGGTGCTACTGATCACTCCATTGTCACATCTCCAGTGCCTGGAATATCCTAGGCACACAATCAGTGTTTATTATATTATGTGGTAATGCTATGTTGCTGTAACAAGAGTTCTCAAAGGAACAGTGGAATAAAACAATAAAGAATGTTACTTCTTCCTTCCAGAATAGCTCCGAGCTGAGCCATGCAGGTTGGCAGAGGAGCTCCCATCCACAAAGTCATTCAGGGATCCAGGTTCCTACCCTTTTTTCTATCTCTTTTTTCTCTGCCACCACCAAGGGCACTTGGCATTGTTTACACAAAGCTGATTGGCAGAAGAAAGGGTGGAGGGGTATCCCCATCTCTTTAAGTCTTAGACCCAGGAGTGGCCTGTGTCATTTCTGCTCACAAACCGTTGCTGGAAACTTAGTTATGTGATCACACCTAGCTGCCAGGGATTCTGGGAAATGTAGTTTTCTTGGGTAGCCAGGGGCCAGGCTAAAATTCTACAACTGTGAAGGGTAGGTTTTAGTGGGTATCCAGTGATTAATACCATATTTATTGAATCACGCTGTCAAACAGGATGTATCTTATGTAGAATTGCTCTAAAATGAATGGACAGTGTTGGGAGCAGAGGCACATCGCTTCATTTTTCTCTGCCTATATTGGTTTGGGTCGTTTAAAACAATAGAAATTTATTTTCTCACATTTCTGGAGGCTAAAAATCTGAACTCAAGATTTCAGTAGGGCCATGATCCCTCTGAAGGCTCCAATTTTTGCCTCCTCCAGCTTCTGATGACTGTAGGCATTCCTTGACTTGTGGTCACACGACTCCAGTCTCTTTCTCTGTGGTAACATGGCCACCTTCTCTTCTCTTCCAAAACCTCTCTCCTCTTTCTTATAAGTACTCATGTGGCTGCATTCAGGGCCTCCCCCATCACCGATAATTAAGAATAAGTTTATCCTCTGGAAGCCTTTAACTTAATCATAGCTGCAAAGACACCCCCCCCCTTTTTTTTCAGCGAGGTCACATTTACAGTTTCCAGGGATTGATGTGGACCTGTCTTTTGAAGGATCACCATTCAGCCCACTATGCCCAGCATGCACTTTGGAATTCACCTTCTGATCTCTGGGGGCTTGCCGTGTATTTTATGCCAGGAATGTCCTGCCCCTAGCATTTGCTGTGCTACCCGGGAAAGGTGGCTTTGTGGAGGCTTCATTCTACTTACAACATGCCCATCACTATTCTACAGACTTTATAGGAATTAACAGATTTCATTCATGGTTTTATCCACAGAGAAATTGAAACACAGGGGTTAAGTAACTCACCCAAAGATGCACAGTAAGCAGCAGAGTCAGGATTTGAATGTGTGCAATCCGACTCTACATATGTGTTTGAACCCTCTCACAAGTGTTGTCCCAAATACTTTCTGAGCTTCCGCTGCACTAAGTGCCAGAAAGAAAAAGAACATGGGACCAGGAGCACCCATGAAAGGGCTGGGGTGAGGGTCTGCACTGGGTCCTGTTTAACTCCTTGTGCTAACTTTACTAGAGAAGCCCAAGCTGTTTCAGTCCCAGAAAGCCAGGCATTTGCACACAGAGCCATAACGGGAGCAGAGCCTCCGTTACTGGTTGTATGCAACCTGCCTTGCTGCCTCCAGAATGAGCCGTGGGTGGACTGTTCCATTTGGGGAGCCAGGTGCCTCCATTCTTAGCCCTCGGCCACTCTCTCCTGCTGTCACCACAGCCATTGGGCATGCAGAAACCCGGGCATGACAGCTTTCCTACCCTGTCCCTGCCCAGTGGAGTGGAAACCCCCCGGGACCCGGACACCGAGCGTGTGCAAGCAGCGCAGAGTGGCACAGCTAATGCAGGGCTTCTCTCCAGCCCTCCGGATACAAGCTGACAGATTGGCATCTGGCTGCCTGCCAATGTCCAGCGAGTTCTTGGCAGTTGCTTTCTGACCTGGACAAGTGGCTGCCACCTCCTGGAGCTTCAGGCTGCCCACTCAGGGAGTGGATGATGGTGTCTTTTGAAAGATGGTGAGCTTTGAGGTGGTCATCGAAACCATCCTTGGAAACATTCTTAGAACTGCACTCTCCAGTTCAGTTACCACTAGCCATATGTGGCTATTAAATTTGCTTTTAATTGTGGTAACATGTACAACAACACAAAAGACAACATTTTAACCATTTCTACATTAACAGTTCAGTGGCATCAAGTACATTCACTTTGTTGTAAACTATCACCACCATCCCTCCCTGGAACTCTTTTTTATTTTGCGAAACTAAAAGTCTATTCTTGTTAAATATTAGCTCCACATTCCCCCTCCCTTTGCCCATGGAACCTTCCATTCTACTTTCTGTTTCTATGAATCTGATGGCTCTAAGGACCTCATGTAAGTGGAATTATACAATATTTGTCCTTTTGCAAATGGCTTCTTTCACTTAACATTATTTCCTCAAGGCTCATCTGTGTTGTGGCATGTGTTAGAATTTCTGTCTTTTTAAGGCTGAATACTATTCTGTGGTATGGTTATAACACATTTTGCCAATCCATTCCTCTATTGATATGGATACCTGGATTGCTCCCACCTCTTGGCTACTGCAAAGAGTGCTGCTATGAACACAGGTGTATAAGAATCTGTCCAGTCCCTGCGTTCAGGTCTTTTGGATATATACCCAGGAGTGGAACTGCTGGATCCTACTGTGAGTCCATGGTTCTTTTTTTTTTTTTTTTAAGGAACCACCATACTAAAATTTTAATTAACCAAAACTAAGTTAAATTTAAAACTCCATTTCTCACTCATACTGGCCACATTTCTGGTGCTCAGTGGCCACACATTATCAGTGGCTACTGGATTGTTCAACGCAGGTAGAGAACACTCCCGTCACTGCAGGAGGCTCTTTCAGCCCTGTTCCCAAGTCCCGTGGGAACCAGCAGAAGCAGAAGAAAGTCACAAGCCAGACTCCTCACACCTGACAGGATGGGTATTATGGCAAAAACAAAAGACAACAAGTGCCTGCGTGGATGTGGAGACTTTGAAGCCCTGGCCCACTGCTGGTGGGAATGCAGAATGATGCACCCGCTATGGAAAACAGTGTGAAAGTTCCTCAAAAAACTTAAAAATAGAACTATCATATGATCCAACGATCCCACTTCTGGGTATTTATCCAAAAGAATTGAGATCAGGATCTTAAAGAGATATTAACATGCCGGCGTTCGTGGCAGCACTATGCACAATAGCCCAAGTCCAAAACAATGGCCATGACTGTTGGCAAATGAATGGGTAAAGGAAATGTGGTCTACACATACAACAGAATATTATTCCACCTTAAAAAGAGAAGGAAAATTTGCAATATGCAACAACATGGATGAATCTTGAGGACATTGTGCTGAGTGCAGTAAGCCTTGGAAGGGTGTTTGCCAGGGGGTGGAGGAGGGGTAGGTGAGGAGTGGCTAATCAACGTGCCTAAAGTTTCAGTCAAGTAAGACGAAGGAGCTCCAGAGATTTGCTCTACAACACTGTACCTAGAATCAACAATAATGCATTGTGCACTTAAAAATTGGTTAAGAGGGTAGATCTCATGTTAAGTGTTCTTACTGCAATAAAATAAAATGAGAAAGAAAAAAGAAAAAGAATTCCTAGAGCAAAACAGAAGGATACGGGCCAAGCTGATGAGCGACTCATCTAGCTCCAGCTCTGTTGCGCACTTGCTAGACAACCTGGAACAGGTTTCTCAGCCCCTCTGGAACTTTTCCTGATTGGTAAAAATCAGTAAAATCGGAAGGGTGAGCTCCCATCTGACTCTAAATGTATCGCTCAGACACAGAGAGGAGAACCTTCTGGTTCTGGCTCTAATACGTGGGCACCTCTGCCTTAACCTTAACAGGATAAAGCTGGCACGTTGTGGAGGGTGCAGAGTGGGCTTACAGGGGTCCTCTGGGATTGTGTCCAGCACCATCCCTGGCACACCTTTTAACATCTGTACCACCTGCCTCCACCCCATGCCATACCTTCTCTCTGCCTCAGAGAAAGATAGGATTTTCCGTGTCCCCAATTCTGTCCTTACTCCTGTTTCCCTCTTTAGCTACTGTCCTGACTCTCTCCAACTTCCTGAGAATGTGGCCCACGTTCTGTGTCCGTGTCACCCCAGCAGCCTGTGTTCCCACACTCCCCCAAAGCACTTTGAGAAGGAGAAAAGTCCCAGTGAGTAGTCCAGTTGTCTTATTTAGGCATCTCAGAACTTCTCGTTCTTGAACATTAGGAGACATGCTGACACTCTCTCTTTTCAGCTCAGTTTCTTGGCTTGCATTTTTTCTTTTCTAATTATTCCTTCCCAACACCCCCCCATCATGGGATCGTGAGGGTCTTCTGTCCACTTAGAGCACACCCTTCTCATACCACACATGATTCTCAAGTCATGTCTGACAACCCCAGGGTTTAAACCTTTCATTGCCTTCAAGGTATGGTCCACAAACTCCTTAGCATGGCTCGCAGAACCAGCCTTCTCTGGTCTCCATCTGCTTTTCTGTCTCCCTCATACTGGTCACTTCTCTCCCAACCCCCATGCATGTAAGCCTTCTTGTACCTCCAAGCATGTGCTCATGGTGAGCTACCCCCTAGGTCACTCTCCTCCTCATTTTTCTTTTTAAAGATAGATAGATAGATTGATTGATTTATGAGAGACACACAGAGAGAGGCAGAGACAGGCAGAGAGAAGCAGGCTCCCAGGAAGCACAATGTGGGACTCAATCCCAGAACTCTGGGATCATACCCTGTGCTGCAGGCAGACCATCCATGCATCCCTCCTCCTCACTTGTTCATTCAGGAATAAGGTCCACTTCCCGAAGCTCCACTCCATTCCCTTCATTGTGTCCTGGAGCAAGTGCTGCATACATAGAGCAGAAGTTAAGAGCCCATACTCTGAAGCTCGGCTGCTTGGGTTCATTCCCAGCTCTGCCACTTGCTACCTGTGTGTCCTTCAGCAAGTTACAAACCTCTTTGGGTCTTAGTTTTCTCATCTATAGAATGGAAATAAGAAAGAGTATCTTCCTTATAAAGTTCTTTTGAAGATGAAATGAAACAAAATGTGGAATAGTGTTAGCTATTATTAGTATGACATTTAATACAGTATTTTGAAAGGAAAGGAACCATGTCACATTTCTATTTATACCTATGTCCCTGATACAAAGAAAAACGACCCCCCCAAAAAAAAGGAAAAGAAAAATGACTAACACATAGTAGGTACTCAATATAAATTAATTAAACTGAACTGAATTTTCACCTATACATTGATGACGCCTATATTAGGATAGGTTAATTGCTATAGCAGACCACCCCCAGATCTCAGTGGCTTGAAGGATTGTTTCTTGCTCATGTCACAGTTTGATCAGAACGGGGAGGTTGGGCCATCTTCCACATCGTCATGCAGGGATCCATCCGCTTTATGGTTCTGCCGTTCCCAAGGGCCATGGAGGCCTCCTCTGGATCCTCTACCATTGAATGCAGATAAGAGAAGAGACAGAGTGTAGAGGGTCTTCAGGAGGTTTTAGGGTCCAGGCCCAGGAATAGCTTCTATCACTTCCTCCCACATCCCATTGGCCAGATTGTCTCATGACCCTGTCTTGATGCAAATGGTACTAGGGAAATATAACCTAGCAAGATGCCCAAATGGACAAGAATGTGGACACCGGAGAAGATCCAGTCAGTCTGTTTTGTGACCCTCACCACCAGGCCTGTGCTCTGCTTTCTCTGGAGAGCTCTATGGCTAAGCAGCAAGCAACTCAAATGACTTAAAACCCCAGCCTCATCTCCTTCCCCTCCTACTCAGTGATACCACACCCATGCCACTCCCCCAGATGAGGAACTTGGACACATCACTTCCTTCTTTCTCCCCCTCCCTCCCCTTGTCCACATGAAATGTGTCAAGCCCACATCCTGAATGTGTCTAGGAGGCATGCATCCATTTTTCTGCATCTCCTGCCCTTCCTGAGTTCAGGGTTTTCATCCTTCACCTGGATCACCTGGACCTGTGGCCACCATCCTGTTGGTGGACTTCTACCTCCAGCATCCTTCCCCCTGCCCCCTTACCCACTTTCTGAACTTCCAAGCAAACTATTTTCATCTAATATTTAGTTTTAATCAAATCACTTCCCATTTCTGAAACTGAAATCGTGGACATAAATCTTCTCTTTAAATGAACTTTTAATTTTAGGGGCGCCTGGGTGGCTCAGTCAGTTAGGTGCCCAACTCTTGATTTTGGCTCAGATCATGGTATCAGGGTTGTGAGATCAAGCCCCAAGTCAGGCTCCCTGCTCAGCAGGGTCTCCTTGTCCCTCTCCCCATGTTTGCACTCACACTCTCTCTTAATAAAATAAGTAAAATCTTTTTTAAAAATAAAAAAATAGGGGATCCCTGGGTGGTGCAGCGGTTTGGCGCCTGCCTTTGGCCCAGGGCGTGATCCTGGAGACCCGGGATCGAAACCCACATCGGGCTCCCGGTGCATGGAGCCTGCTTCTCCCTCTGCCTGTGTCTCTGCCTCTCTCTCTCTCACTGTGTGCCTATCATAAATAAATAAAATAAATAAATAAATAAATAAATAAATAAAATAAACTTTGAATCTTAGAATAATTTTGGACTTATAGAAAGGTTGCACAGAGAGTTCCTATCTACCCTTCACCCAGTTTCCCCAATGTTACCATCATAGATTACCACAGTACCCTTGTCAAAAGCAAGAAATTAACTTCCATACATTACTGTTAGCTGAATTTCTGAAGTGTTACTTGAATCCCAGTAGGTAAAGCAATAAAAAAAGGAACTTTGAAACAGAAAAGGACTTTCCAGAAAGTTCACCTTCCCAGTCTACACTTTACCTTCCCTTGCTCATGAAGTAGCCTCTGAGGCACCTTTGAGGAGCCCATTTTGAACTCATTAACCTCAGGAAAAAGACAAACTCTTCGTCATGGCCACATTGGCCCTTGCCTAACTCATGGCCTTCCTTCTCATTGTCCTCCTTCCTTCAGTCATTCAACAAACACTTACTGAGCATCTCCTATGTGCAAGGCCATTTCATGGGTGCCAGGAACACAATACAGACTAGTTTTCAGAACTCATGAAGCCAATAATCTAGTAGAAGGGAGACAAACCATGCACGATAAATAAATGAGATATAGAGTAAATAAATCATGATGAGTGCTATAGCAAAAAACACAGCTAGAAAGGAGCAGAGGGAATGCTGGAGTAGGGGTACAATTTTAAATAGGATGGGCAGGGAAGCCCTGGCTGAGGAAGTAAAAGGATTGTTCTGCCTGCTTCGATGTCAAGAATAGACTAAACGGGATTGTGGAGGTGGGGACACGAACTGGGAGGTAACTAGGAGGATGGATTTGCCATTGACTCTGATGGGAAGGGGGTTGGGGGAGGGGGACAGATTAGGATATGCTAAAATTTCCCTGCCTGCTAATGAGGGGAGCTTTTGTGTTGGGGTTGAGTATTTGGAGTCCGAAGTTCAGGAAGAGAAGCCAGGGCTAGAGATACAAATGTGAGAGTCATCAGCCTGCGGAGGTTATTTTTAGCTATGAAAGTGGATAAGGAAGTGAACGTAAGGAGCACCAAGCACTGAGGCCAGGCTGGCTCCCCATCATTAAGGAGTCTGGGGAGATGAGGACAGAATAGCATAGGAGACAGAGAAGGAGCAAATGAGGGGAGTGTGGGTCCTGGATGCCGCATGAGGGAAGTGTGAAGGCATTTTGAGTGGGAGGGAATGATCATAGTGTCAACCAAGGCCAATGGGTGGGTTCAAATGAGAAATAAGAATCGACCAATGGGTTTGGGTTTAGCAGCATGGAGGTCTTTGGTGGGCCTCCCCAGAGCTGCTCTGAGCAGAGGGAGAAGCAGAGGCTCTTGGAGGGATTACTCATGGTTCTCCTAAAGAGTTTTGCTGTGAAGGGGAAAAGGAGAGAAATGGGGCATTAGCTGGTGGGAAAAGTGGAGTTCAGAGGTTTTCTTTTTTAAAGAAAAGAGATCTAGCAGCAGATTTTATGCTGATGGGAATAACCCAGTAGGAAGGAGAAACACAGTGATGCCAAAAAGAAAGAGGAGGGTTGACAGGAGGGATATCTCCAGTGGACTGGAAGGGATGGCATTTGGTGTGGAAGGTACACAAGTCATCTATAGCCACACAAGGGAAGGCATTACATGGGCAAAGGTGCTAGGGCTGGGGAGTAGACATAAGGTGGGTGCCTGTGGAAGTTCTGTTCCAATGCTTCTATTTTCTTACAGTTTATCAAGGAAGGTTCCGTTTTGTTTTTGTTTTTGTTTTTGTTTTAAGAGAGGGAGAGACAGAGGAGGGAAGAGAGAGAGGGGCAGAGGGAGAGGGAAAGAGAATCTTAAGCAAGTTCCACCCCTAGTGTGGAGACCGACAGGGGGCTCAATCTCACGACCCTGAGATCATGACCTGAGTTGAAATCAAGAATCAGATGCTTAACTAATTAGGCTACCCAGGTGCCCCTCAGGGAAGTTTCTTGAACTACAAACTCTAGTTCATTCAATAATTATTTGTGGGGTGACTACTCTGTGTCAGGCTGGTGCTGGTGATATAGCTGCCAACAAAGGCATGACTGAGCACCTGCTGTATTTGTACTTCAAGTCCAGCAGAGATGCCACACATGCACACGTGGGACTGTCAGACCAGCCATGTCAAATGTTAGCCACAAGTGATGTTCATTATTTCCTCTCCCCTGTCTCCCACTACCTCACCTTCCTCTTGCTGGATTTCAAGTCTTTCGACCCCTACCCGTTCCAGAACTCTTTTCCCCCCACTCCCTACCGTGATCCTCTACCCACCCCGAGGCCAGCACACTATCTATCATTCGGGAACGCAAAGTTCCAAAGAATCAAGATTGTATCAATGGGCCCGTCTCCGTGGCAACAGTCATGAATGAGCCAAGCAAGGTAACCCTGGAGATGGCGTGAATGAGAAGTGGTCCGTTGCCACAGAGACGTGCTGAATGGAAGGGCCCCCACTAGCAGGGATACGTCACTGAGATGGAACAGTCGGCATGAAGTCGGTGTGCCTATTTTCAACTCAGAGTTACAAAAATACATTTTTAAAAAGCTCACGATCCACCTCGTTCCTCTTCTGTGCCTCCCACCCCTTCTTTACCCTTCATCCTACCGCTCAACCTGGGCTTACCAGGCCTCCCTCCAGTACCTTGAGGACACCCTGGGGACTGCCACCTTGCCACACGTCTCCCTCCCCAGGCCAAGCTCATACTCCTTTGACCAACTCCTGTCTGACCTTTTGAGACCAACAAGATCCTCAGAAGCCAGGAGCCGATAAAAACAATGTGAACTACTTATGGAGGGGCAGGAAGAGTCCATCAGCTGGACCAAGTCAGCCCCCATCTGTGAAAGTTACCTCACTGGCTAGACTGGTTCTTCATCAGGGAACTGATAGCCCGTGCACAGTGGTACCATCTGATCACACCAGTGATGCTAAACATGCCCTTAGCACCACATGGAAGCAGCAGTAGAAACTAACCGTTGTGTTTGCCTCTGTAGGGCGACTCTGAGAGACTTGGCAGAAGGTGTACAGAGAAAACTTACCTTCCACAGTAAACGTGCTATGTTTTCCTGTTGCAAGCTATGTGTGTGCATGATCTTCCACAAAACCAGCGGAGAATGGTCATCATCTTGGTCCATTCAGGCCACTATAACAGAATACCATAGACTGGGTGGCTTATAAACAATAGAAATTTGTTCCTCACAATTCTGGAGATTGGGTAGTCCATAATCAAAGCACTGGCAGATTTGGTGTCTAGCAAGAGCCTGCATCCTGCTTCACAGATGGCTGCCTTTTGCACTGTGCCCTTACATGGGGCGAGGGTCCCCTTGGGGTCTCTCTACCTCTGTGCCCTAATCACCTCCCAAAGTCCCCATGTGTAAATACCATCATATAGGGGGTTAGGATTTAGAAAAACAGAGGTAAGCAAAATATTTTCCTGATGGGAACAATGAGGCCCAGAGAAGTTAAGTGACTCACCCAAGTGGCAGAGCTGAGATTCAAAATCAGGCACTCTGAATGCAGAACTTATGCAGAAAAAAAAAAATAGAGTGTGACCAGAGCTGTGTGCATCTGTGCATGCACACACATGTGTGTATATCTGTTTGTGTGTTAGAAGAAGAGAGTGGCAAATGAAGAATCTGTAGGTCAGTGGGGACCAGGACATATCTTGAGGGGTTGAGACTTTAGCCTAAAAGCACAAGGGAGCCATGGAAGGATTCAGACAAGGAGTGGATGTGATCAGATCTTTGGTTGCAACGTGATGGCCAGAATGCAGGTGTATATGAAGGAGTCCGCTGCCTAGGTACAGGGATGTCAACTCACCAACTCTGCCCACACAGCATTAAGGAACAGATTGGATATGGCCAAGTTGAGTCATCCCACGCAGAGGTCAGACAATGGATATGGAATGTGTCAGCCTCTTGTTCTACTCAAACCCTGAACTGAAGGGGTCCCACTAATGGAGGAGCCCGTTTCTCCACTTTGTAAAGCTGTCTTGTAGAAAGACAGTGGTCCATCCAGTGGTGCTGGTGTGGGCAGCAAGAGAGAAGGGCAGGGCCGATGAATCCTGACTCTGCCACCTCCTGGCTGTGTGACCTTGGCCACATCATCTAGCCCTGCTGTGCCTTAGTTTCCTTATCTATAAAATGTCCTAGTAATAGCCTCTGGGGCTTGCATATGTTGTCAGATACACAGAACATCATTATAACAGTGAGGATGATGAGGATCCTATGTTATCAGTCCACCTGGGCTCAAGTCAGCTCCCTCTCTTGCAAGCTGTGTGACTTGGGGCAAGTTCCTGAACCTTAGTGGGCCTCATTTGTTTCATTTGTTCAGTGGGATAATAATATTCCTCCTTCCTAGAGTTCTGAAGAAAATTAATGGATATAATCCATGTGAAGCTCTCAGAAGAGGGCCTGCCTCCCTATAAATGTTCAATAAATATTAGAGACCGTTCATGATGGGAATAATGCCTTCAGATCACCTCTATCATCATCATCACTGCTACTAAGGGCCTCTCTCTCCCTGCCTTGCCATGTCATTAGTTTTCTTGAGTGGAATTCCACACATGCCATCAAGTTGGCCACGGTTAGCATCAGCAACCTGTCCCTGGGCTCCGTTAGCTCACTTCTAGAAAGTGCTTTGGAGCTGCACATGCTTTACAGACTGGAAAGATCACTGGGTGTGCACAATATCAAAGCCAACACTAGACTCTTGTGCTGGGCAGGTGGAGGACAAGCAAGGTAGAGCTCTTGTGCTTTCTCCCCCTGACCACTTCTGTGCTTTGTGCTGGACCATTTCCCATCCTCTTTGAGGCAGCTTGGGCCCCTTCCTGCTTTCAGCTTTCTTGAGAGAGGACATCTTCCTGATGGAGGGCCTGGAAGCACATACCTGGTGCTGTCATTTCAGCACTGAGTAGCTTGTCCTCAAAATTAGCAGAAGTCATCAGAAGGTCACTGTTCAGCTCTTTTTTTTTTTTAAAGATTTTATTTATTTATTCATAAGAGACAGAGAGAGAGAGAGAGAGAGAGGCAGAGACACAGGCAGAGGGAGAAGCAGGCTCCATCCAGGGAGCCCGATGTGGGACTCGATCCAGGGTCTCCAGGATCACACCCTGGGCTGAAGGCAGCAGTAAACCGCTGAGTCACCTGGGCTGCCCTGTTCAGCTCTTTAGATCCCAACACCCATCTCCACAGGTGACGTGAGCCTGCCCATTCTCCTGAGCTTTAGGCAGGAGCTGTGATAATTAGTTCTTTCATGGACACTTACACAGTACTTATTATTAACCTTATCATGTGTATGTGTGTGCTTATATGTGTGTGCCTGTGAAGCTGTTCTGAGTGCTTTGCAAGTATCAACATATACCATCCTCCCAACAACCCATTTGGTAGATGAGAAGACTGGGGCACAGAGAGATTAAGTTACTGGCCCCAAGATCACACACCTGGAGAGTGAAGGGCCAAAATTGATCACATGTACCTCCCCACCCTTATAACAGTCACCAGTCACATTTCTGCAGGCCTGGCCATGTTTACACACCATATACAACACGGTGTATATTTTTCAAACAGACTAAATGAGCAGCTTTGCTTTAGCATCCCCTTACATTTGTCTAGGATATGTTGACTGTATGATGCAGGCATGAACAAAACAAATTCTAGAAGACCTAGATCAGGGATAGATGGCCTAGGTTCAAATCCTTGCTCTCTCACTTCCTACCTGAATGCCTTCTCTGTACTTACTAAAGTGGGGATAATTTTAGTCTCTACTTTGCTGAACTGCTGTGAGTGCTCAGGTGGGTTTATATACATAAAGCTCTCAGGACTTTCTGGACACAGAGCAAGCACTTGACTTAAATCAATTCCTCCCTCTTTGTTTACCTGCCCATTGATTTACTAAGCAGCTACTATGTGCCAGACACGGCTCTAGGTGATGGAGAGACCTGTGACCTTATGATCTAGCAGGGTGGGATCACAAACAATAATCATGTACTAGAAGGTGAAGGGTGCCATGGGAAAATGGTAAAGTTGGGTAAAGAGCTTGGCAGTGTTGGATGGGGGTGCACGATGCTATATTCAATGGGGTAGTCAGAGTAGGCATTACTGGGAAGGTGACGTTTAAGCTTTTGAGCAGACTACTGAAGTGTTGGCACATATTACTACCATTTAAATTTAATGTGGGGCAAGTCTCATTCCCTTACTGATTGATTGATTGAGAGAGACAGCACACATGTGTGTGAGCAGAGGTAGGTCCAAAGAGAGAGAATCTAAGCAGACTCCATGCTGACCCTGAGATCATAACCTGAGCCAAAACCAAAAGTCAGATGCTCAACTGAGCCACCCAGGTGGCCCCTCACTCATTCCTCTTAATTGCCTGAGATCCAAAACTCAGCTAAAGAGACAGGTCTCTTGGGCTCTTTCTTATTCCTGCATCTCATAGATTTTTATTAAAATCCTGTCCTGGGGAACCCATCCCCTTCTACACCCCCATTGGGATGAGGGGCTTTCTCCTCTGCCTGCCTGCCAGATTGTGGGGAAGGTATGAAAGAAAGGATTCAGAATCATCATGAAGCTGGTCAGATGGTGAGAAGATGATATTTGCTTGCAGGGAGAACAAGAGCCATGTTGAAGGAAGAGGCTGTGTTAGTTGACATCAGCTTCTATAAGAGATAAAACCAAAAAACTCTGGCTTAAGAAAATACATTAAAGTAAAATAAACTTCTCCTAAAGTGGAGGGGTAGGTGGCACAAGTATGGCTCTGCTCCATGCAATCGCTTAGGGATCTAGGGTGATGGAAGTGCTGCCTTTTTCAACATGTATTTTCCAATGTTGCTCTAAGAGTCTGCTCCCAGCCAGCAAGTTGGGGGAAAGTGAGAGTTAGAGATATTTGTGGGCTTGGTCAAGAAATGAACCTCCCTTCTGACCCCATTCCATTGGCCAGAATTTAGTGATATAGCCCCA
The DNA here is from genome assembly GCF_048164855.1 of Canis lupus baileyi. Classification (NCBI taxonomy): domain Eukaryota; kingdom Metazoa; phylum Chordata; class Mammalia; order Carnivora; family Canidae; genus Canis; species Canis lupus. The sequence goes on from NC_132856.1 coordinate 50,558,971, forward strand.
CCTAGATGCAAGGGAGACTAGGAGATGTAGTTCCTGGCCTGCAGCCATTTCCCAGCCACCCTATGGAAGGAGAATGTGAATCTTCACTCAGCACTCCATGCATGTACCGTTTGTACCAGGAATTCAGTCCATTTCTCACTCACTTTCCAACTCTCTATGTACCAGGCGCTGTTCTAAGTAATTTGCGCATATCAACTCATTTCATGCAACAGCCCTATTCAGTGGGCACTATTATTAGCCACACTTACAGGTGATAAAACTGAAGCCAAGAATAGTTATGTAACTTGTCCAAGATCACATAACTAGGAAGTGGCAGAGTTGGAATTGGAATCCAGGCAGTCTGGCTACAGAGCCTCAAGCATAGCACAAATTTATTATAGTTAGAAGGTAGCTGAGGGGCCCAAAAGACAAAATCCACTTTTTGATCACTAAGAAATTGGCCACTCATAAAGATGAGTTCTGACTCAAAATATCTCACCCCAGGGCAACCGTGGCCCACTGGGTCCACATCCTTGTTAATCAGGTTCTAGATCAGATTTTCTCAGCCACGGCACTTTTAACATTTGAAGCCAGATCATTCTTTGTGTTCTGTAAATTGTAGGATGCTTAACAGCATCCCTGGCCACCACCCACTACATGCCTATGGCACCTCCCCTCCCCATCATGACAATCAAAAATGTCTCCAGACATTTCCGTATGTCCCCTGGGAGATGAAATTACACCTAGTGGAGAACCACTATTCTAGATTGTTAAATATTATCCTACAATGTAGTGCAAATTCAAAGCAGACTGACTTTAAAATTGCCAGCCTTGTAAAAAAAAATGTAGGGTTTCATAAAGTTAGTGGTGGCAAACTGCTGAAATCACACCCCAAGACATTAACAGACAGGACCTGGTTAAAAATTGACAAAGACTCCGCAAACTCTGTAAAAGAATGGTTTGAATATCCAAGGATCAAGACAAGAGTGATTGGTGAAACCCCTTGAGAATTTGAAAATAAAAATAATCCTCCTGAAAATTCATGATGCAGAAGTCAAAAGTGAAGTGTGGGATGTTATGTGCTATCAGGCCATTTTGTGGAGGAAATTTTGTCTATGCACACACACACACAACACATCCTGCTTGAGTGTGTCAGGTGTTGTGCATCCTGCTGACCTTAGGGGTGAGGCAGGAATTCCTGGGTTACATTTTTGTGATGAATATTATCACTGCTGACTTGTGGGTCAGCACAAGTAGGTATTTACTTCTTCATCTTCATCACACTGTGGGTAGGTACTTTTATTATCCCCATTTCAGAGATGAGGAAACTGAGGCTCAGAAAGACAGACTAACTCTCCCAAGGCGATGCAGAGCCAGGATTCAGACCCAGCCTGGCTCCAGGTGCCATGCTTTCAGCCAGTAGGCTTCATGGCCACCCTGATCCTGAGGGGCCCCCACTTCTGGAATCTTCCATTTGTTCCTCCTGGCCCTTCACCATTGACTAGAGGCAATGCAGCTCCCTGCTCTTCTATTAGCTTGTGAAATGTGATCATGGTGTGTGAATTCACAGGGGAGTTTAGGGCTTTGTGGGAAAAATGAAGTGGAAGGATGGAGACTCAAGGTGGTTCTGGCATGAAAAGGAGCCTGCCTTTGCCCAAAAGAAGCAAAGGAGGAGATTGTTGGGGCTCATGTAGAGCTCAGATTGCCATGAATCTATGTAAAACAAGAAACAGAGGTGTGCTCACTAGGAGGTTTGGCTGATGCCTTGAAATGGGAGTTTGAGGACTCATTTTCTGCTAAAATAAAGTATGAGTGACTCAGGTCCACTCTGCTCCTGCTTCCCCCAAGCCCTACATCTCTTCTGCTTTTTTTCCCTTCTCACTTTTGGATCCGGACTTCTGCTGACTCATCTCTCTGAGCAAGGAAGGAGGGAGGAAGTCAGAATTGTTCATTGACCGTTTTCTTTCTTCAGTGACTCAGCTGTGATTCACATTTTAATTAATGGGGGAGAAAAATCTGATCAGCCTAAGGCATGTGTCCAATCTCCCATACCTCCAGGCTGGTTGTAATAAGAAGAATACCCCCCAAATGTAGGATGCCCTGAATTTAAACTATGGCCCGTTTCCTCCATTAGTCCTGAGGACTCCTCTGGTTTCCCCAAGTTCTGGGTCCCCAGTAGACCCCCCCCCCCGATCCAGAGGCAGCTGCTCTGAGCCCCAAAGCCATGAGTCTAATTCCCGCAGAGTTAGTCTGAGGTCAGGATGAGAAACGGAGTCTCAAGCCCTCTTGAGACAGCAGAAGGATCATGGGAGTGGAATAGCATTTCCTGAGTTGGTCTTTGGCTATAATCCCAGGCTCAAACCCTGCCTCTCCCCTCCCCCACTCATACCTCGGGGCTTGAAATTTGTCAGACCTGATGGCAGGGACAGTTTCAGAGTTGGTTTGCCCAGAGAACAAGAAATGTCCAAATCATCGTGACCACTACTTCCTGAGGGCTTACTATGCATCAGGCAGTGTGCTCAGCACTTTTCATGAATGGTCACATTGAACCCTCCCACTGTCCACAAAAAGAAAAAGCTTTTATATAATTCTTTCTCCTCCCTATGAGGAAACTGAGGCTTGGGAATTTGCCCAAAGTAGACAGTTAGTAGATAATTGGTCAGGATACAAAGCCAGCCCCTTCCCACCTGAGAGCCAGAGCTCACATCTGCTATCCTCATCTGCCTTCTACTCAGCTGAAAAGAAAAATTGAAGCTGACAGCTCAGTCAACAAATACTTATTGAAGCCTACCATGTACTAAGGGTCCAGCAGGGAATAGGAAACAGATCTGTGGCTTCATGGGGCTGACATTTTAGCTGCACAAGTGTATTAGTCACTGTGTATTAGGTAAGTTAAGATACTAGTAAGTGTATTGGGTAAGTGCTTGCTGCTGTCACAAAGAACCCCCAAGATGTATATGAACTCAAACACAATAGAAGTTAATTCTTTCACACACAGAAAGTCCAAAATAGGTATTTATAAACAGTGGGCAGCTCTCCTCCAAGCAGGGAGGCCGAATCCCAGGCTCCTTCCATATTGTGGCTCATCGTCTTCAACACAGGGCTTCTAAGGTCTCTGTGTTTCTTGGCATGAAGCCACAGAAGGGAAAAGAATGGAGAAAGGCACCCAGGACATATTTCTGGACCAGGCCTACAAGTAGTCCACATGGTTTCTGCTCTCCTTTGACTGGCCAGGGCTTAGTCACAGGGCCACACCTAGCAGCAAGGCTGGGCTATGCAGTTCAGCTGAGTGCCCAGGAAGAAGAGACAGAGAACAATGGGAACTGAGCTCCACATCTTCCTGGGATCTTCCCCTGACAAGTCCTACCTTAGGACAGCTTTCAGACACCCTTATCTTCTTACACCTCCTCTGTTTTCTTGGGTTTCCTTTGGTGAAGAATTGCTCTTGCTCTGCAGTGGGTGAGGCAAGAATCTGATGGGATGTCTCTTCCCTAACTTGAAGACTTACTTGGAAAGGCAACAGAGTATCCCTGCCCCCTTGAGGTTAGGAAACTTGTAATCAAGTCTTGCTTCTCCAGAGATCTTTGTCTCAGAAACTGGGGGATTTCAGAACACTCAGATGGGAACCCTTCATGGATCATCCATTCATCCCACCTTTTATCAGTCAAGGTCTCCACAGGAAACAGAACTCACCCACCAGATGGTTTCAAATGAAGAGCGGGCCATGAAGAAACTCCTTAAAGAGGTGGGGGCAGGTAAAGGAAACAGGTAAGGGATGTTGAGATCCCATGAGAGAAGTCATTCCTATCCTAACACTTTTGGAACTCAGCTGAAACAGGGCCACACAGGAATAACTAGGCTCAGAACTAGGGAAAGAGGGTGGAAACAATACTCCAACCCCTCTCTGTCACCTCCTGTTTGTGTCTCCCATTGGCCAAACCCAATAGGAACCAGAGCAAAGCATTCTGGGAGATGCAGCCCACAGGAGTCAACTTTGCAGGGCATAGCACAAGCTGGAGAATGGACCTGGGGGGGGGGCGCAAATAGGGAATAATAAGCACACACCAGTGTGTGACTGGCTACATATGCTTGTTTATGTAATCTACTCTATAATGCAACTACAAAGCTGCAAAGTACAACGCAGTGGCCACTAGCCATACATAGCTATGGTATAAAATATAAATGTAAATCAATTAAAATGAGCCCAAATGAAAAATTCACTTGCTCAGCCACATTTTAAATGCTTACTAGCCACACATGGCTGTTGGCTGCCATATCGGACAGCTCAGAATAAAACATTTCCACCATCACAGCAAGGCTGCAGTGTCCCCTGAGGCCCTGCAGGTTATGGGATGGAAGAGAAAGAAGTCAGGGGTAAGCCTGGGCAGTGGAAGAGGCTGTTCTAAAGGCAGGCAGAGCTGTGGATCCATAGGGAGGAGGTTCTCTGGATAAAGAAGCAAAGGGAGAGGCAGGAAGGCTGTGTGAGCAGCTTGCTGGGGTGGAGGCTTACCCCATGAGGCAGAGAAGAGGCAGAAGTTTTCAGTTCAAGTCAGCTCTGACATTTAGCAGTATGGGATCTCAGACAAGACACCTGACCTCTTAGAACCTCAGTTTGCTCATCATCAAAATGGGTGTCAGCCCACCCACCATGGTGATAATGCCTATGAATGGGAATATGGAGCAGTAAGACTGTATAATTCCTTGCCATGCTGGGAAACAATTACTGAGATTAGAATGGCCTTGAGAGAACCAGTGAGAAGGGTTCCTTTCTTTCCTGCACAATGGCTCTTATTCAGATCTTCAGTATCCCTCAACATGTCTTCATCTTTAGTCACTGCCTTATTAAATTCACCCCACATCTGCTTCCAATCTTCTCCTGATTCCTTGAGATCTTGCCAACTTTTATGAACTCCCTTCCTTTCAATTTCCTCAGGATCATCATCATCTTTTTTTTTTTTTTCTCCTCTGTCTTAGAGAAATCCATGGCCCTTCACTTTTCCAAGTCTGGGGAATGTTGCAGAGTAATGAGAAATGTATAGGAGATGGAACCAAAATCCATCTAGGCCATGTACCAGCTGTGTTGGCTTGGAGCAGTGACTCAACCTCTCTGATCTGGAAAGTAGGAGGAATGATAGGCCCCACTTCATTGGGTCATCATGGGATTGATTAAAACAATACATATGCCTGGCCCCAGCAAGCACTCTGTAAACATTACCTTCCTTATAATTCTGCTTTTTCTACTTTATAGTCAAGTAGAACATACTTTCAGAAAAGCGCACATACATGAGTACAGCGAGTGATTTTCAAAAACTGAACACACTCATGTAACCGGCACCCAAATCAAGCAACAGAATGTCCCCAACCTCCAGAAACCCCATTCCCCTCCAGTCACTGGTCACCCCACCATGACATGGGACAGCATGGATTAGTCTCACTTATTTTTGAATTGCAAACACGGGGATCACATGGCACACTCCCATTGGCTTCCTTCCCTTGCTGTTGTGTGTGTGAGATCTGTCCATGGTGTTGAGGGAGCTGTGCAAAGTTCAGTGTCATGGCTGGGTGTGCTGCACTTGAGTGATGGGCATTTGGGTGCTCTGCACTTTGCAGCTATTACGGAGAAAACTGTCAAGGCTCTCGTGCTTGTGTTTGGCGGGAGGCGTTCCTAGGACTGGGGTTTCTGGGTCACGGGGAGGAGGCCATTTAGCTCTGGCGGAAACTGCCCTAACAATTCTGCACCTCAGAGGGACCAGTCTTAGTTCCCACCAGCTGCGGGCGAGAATTGAGCTTTTGTTTTTATTTTGATCTGGGAGTGCCTCTCCCTCAGGAGGTGCTCGCTAAATGTCTGGGAATTAAATTGAAAACCTACTCGTCCATTTCCTCGAGAGCTTTACTCCATCAAATGTCTCATTTGGGCCTTCAAGCTCTCCTTCTGCACCGACTTGATGCACATATCTTGCAAACTTAGATCCCCTCTATGTGGAAGACTCCTAGCCCCCTGCAGTCACCATATTATCTTCCCCACTCCTGTTCCAGAGGCTCAGGGATGAGTTTCCCTTCCAATCAGTAAGTGATCAGAACAGTGCCCTTCAGCAAGCTGGTGACCTGCTGATCCTCCTCCAAACATGCTTGTCTCGGCTCAATGGCCATCCCTTCCCACCCCCACCAGACTCACCCCTCTGGAGTGCCCATCTTTTCTATAATCACTTACCTCTCTCCTTCTGGGATTTTTACATCTGCTCCTGCTCCTTTATATTTGAGAAAACACTGTGTTTTAAGAGCGCTTCAGGAATCACCCAAAATAGAACCGTGTCCTTTTGTGTAATCCTGTACTTTAAAAGACAAATAAGTGGAAGGACAGCCCCATGCTGAGGTTTAGGTGCTCAGGAGGACCTCGAGTGAGTGGTCAGAGCTTGACCTTCATGAGAGAAAACACAAGAGAATATCTGTGTGGCCCAGGATAGAAAAAGGGCTTCCTTTTTTTTTTTTTTTAAGATTTTATTTATTTATTCATGAGAGACACAGATAGAGAGGCAGAGACATAGGCAGAGGGAGAAGCAGGCTCCATGCAGGGAGCCTGATGTGGAACTTGATCCCAGGACCCCGGAATCACTACCTGAGGTACCCAGGTGTCCCAGAGAAGGGCTTCTTAACCAGAACGTTAAAAGCAGAAACTCCAAGGCAAAATACTACTACTAATAATTGATTAGATGAAAATGAATGTTCTGTTCAAAAAAGACATAATGGGGACAGTTCAGGAACCAAACTGTCCACATCCCAGTCTTGCTTTACTGTTTCCTGTGAGTCCACAAGCAAGTTACTCAACCTCTTTATGCCTCCATTTCCTCATCAACAAAATGGGAAGAATGGTATCTACATACGGGGTAGTTAGGAGTTTTAATACTTATAAATTAGGGTGCCTGGGTGCTCAGCATCTACCTTCAGCTCAGGTCATGATCCCAGGGGTCCTGGGATCAAGCCCCACATCAAGCTCCCTGCTCAGTGGGGAATTTGCTTCTCCCCCAGCTCGTGATCTGTCTTTCTCTCACAGGCTTTCTCTCTCTCGCTCTCTCTCAAATAAATAAATAAAATCTTTAAAAAAATATTTGTAAATCATGTAGACCAGCACCTGGTACTTGAGAAGAACTAAAGTAGTATTTGTAAATATTGCCTAGGATGGTAAAAAATAACTGACCAGAGATTAATATCTTATTGCTATCATTTTTAAAAAAGATTTTATTTATTTATTTATTTGAGAGTGAGAGAGAGCACAAGTGGGAGGAGAAGCAGGCTCCCTGCTGAGCAGAGAGCCCAATGTGGAACTTGATCCCAGGACCTTGGGATCACGACCTGAGCCAAAGGCAGATGCTTAACCTACTCAGCCACCCAGGCATCCTTTTATTGCTTTTTACATTACTCCTTAGCTACATGCAACTGTTTTCAATGCAAATGAATTAGAAGTAAATACAATCTAAAATGCAGCTCCTCACTCCCACGAGCCACATTTCCAGTGTCCATAGCCACATGTGGCCAATGGCTGCCGTATTGGGCAGCACTGATTAAGACTATACAAGGCATCTGCAAGTCAACAAGAATAACGCACAACCCCAATAGGAAAACAGGCAAAAACTGTGTTCAGGAAGATTAGGGAAGAGAAGTCTGAAAAGCTAATCAGTCTATGACGTGGTACTCAAAATCATTTGTAATCAGAAAGATGAAAATTAAAACAGCGAGTGTTTCTCTTTTTTTAAAAGATTTTATTTATTTATTTGAGAGAGAGAGATCACAAGCAGGGGGAGGGCAGAGGGAGAGGGAGAAGCAGACTCCCCGCTGAGCAGGGAGCCTGATGCAGGACTCAGTCCCAGCACCCTGGGTCATGACCTGAGCTGAAGGCAGATGCTTAACTGAGCCACCCAGGCACCCAAAACAGCGAGTGTTTCTGTATACCTCTCATAGTAGGAAAAATCAGCACGGTGGATAAGCCAAGGGTCAGCAGAATGTGGGGACAGAGGAAGCTCCTGCCCCACTCCTGAGTGTGTGCCCTGAGTGGCCATGGGAAAAGTCATTAGCAGTGCTAAGTAAGTCTGGTTAAGTCAGAGTCACCAGCAATTATGTACCCAGGCACCCACCCCAGGCAGATTTTCACTGAGTCTGTAAGGGGTGGATGTTCACTCCAGCAGCATCTGTGGAAATGGAGCTGGAGGCCACCCGGTGTCCATCCCTGGGGAACAGGAATGTGGCAGATGTACCTACGGAGCCTCGGGCCCAGTGAAAGCTCCAGATGGCACATCCAATAGACCACCCAGGATAGGGCTTAAAAACATGGTTCTGGGTGAAAACAGGAAACAACAGAATATGCTTTAACTTCGTGCCGTCAATGTAAGTTAAAAATATAAGCACTCAAAATAAAGCACATGTTTTGCAAGAATGCACTCCAATAAGACCAAATTAAACATTATATTGGTTGTCTCTCCAAGGAGACGAATGAAAGTAGGGTTTGGTGATAAGAAGGAATGAATGAACGAACGAACGAACGAGAGAGTGAACGAAGAGGGGCATTGTACAGACCAAAGTGGAAAGATGCCATAAACTGAGGAGAACGATGAACTTGACTCTCTCCCAGTTTGAAGATTTTTTAAAAAGAAATTTTAGAAATACTTTTCCCAAAAGGAGGTAAAAGCCAAGTGATATAAAAATAAACTTGAAGAGGATTTGCACAATCTATGAATGGCAAGGATATAGACTGCATGAGAAGCAGTTATGCTTCTAAGTACCCATATCAGGAAGATTTGACCCTGTCTATGGGGACAGGTACTTCTAACCTGAGCTTAAAGGTCCAGAGCAGCCCCCACACATTCTCTCTTGCTTTCTAACCATGCTGACATCTCTTCATTGCTCTTCTGTCCTCAAGCCCTCCCTCTCAGCCAGTAACCTCACCCTTTACCATGAGATCTCTCCAGCCCCAGGGCCTTTGCACATACTTCCCTCCTCACCCACCTAGCACATGGTAGTTATTCCTCCACAAATATTTATTGACATCCTGACTTCCAACCGGCAGAGAAAAATCTAGCTCCTTTCTACACTTGGGTTAGCGGAGGTATGAGCTTGGCTGAAGTCCCAGGGAGAGGGTAAATGGGGTAGTGGAGTCAACCAGGGGCAGCACAGCGGAGGTGGCACAGCCAGACCCAGGAGCCAGGCACCACATGTTAGCTATGTGACCATGGACAAGTAGCTCACCCCCTGGGTCTCAATATCCCTGTCAATGAAATGAGAATAGAACACTCAGCTAATAAAGATACTGGGGCATAAAATGGGATCTCAGTATGTAAAGCAACAAATATACAACCTGACAAAGGAAAAACTCAATGACTTGCCTTTATCAGCAGATTCTGGTATAACTTAGCCACAAGTAACACAAGAAGAATAAAAATGATGAGGAAGAAAATTTATGACCAAACATTTATGTCGGACTTAGTAAATTTCAAGCTCAGTTCCAAGCACCTCGCATAAACTCCCATGCCTATCAGGGTAAGCACGATTGTCATCCTCATCTTACAATTCAGGAAACTAAGGAACAGAAAAGTTGTGTGACTTGCCCAGGGTCACACAGCTAGTGATTGGAGGAACAGGGATTTGAACCCAAGCTGCCTGGCTCTTAGAAAGGCTGTTTGCCATCTACATTACAAGAAGTCTGGAGGCTGGGTGGTTGGATGCATGGTTGGCTCCACAGCTTGGTGATGTTCCCAAGGAATCCTTCCCATCTTTCCACTCTGTCATCTCCAGTGTAAGGACTTTTCTGGTAACCTTTACCACTCATGGTCCCAAGATGGCCACCATGTTCCAAGATGTCTACACAAGAGCATCTGGCTAAAAAAGAGGAGAGGTTGTCACCTGCCATGTTACTCTTAGGGGAGAGAAACTCTTTCCCAGAAGCCCCCAGCAGGCTTTCTCTCAGGTCCCATAAGGTACATGATTGGGTCATGTGACAGTGCTCCCATCGAAAGGAATCCTGGGGAAAAGAGACTATTGGCCATTTTATGACTCTGATGGAAGAGAGACTCCCCTGGCAAGGGATTGGTTGTTGGATAAACAACCCTCAGTACCTTTCACAATCCTTTTCCTAGTTTAAGACAAGTCCTTCTTCTACCCAGCCTTCCATCTCTTCTAGAATATACTATTAGTTATCTCTAGGCTTTTCTACATTTCACTTCCTTATTATTTATTCGACAAGCATTTATTGAGCACCTGCTGTATGCCAGGCACAGTTTTATGTTTCGGGGATACAGCTGTGAACAAAACATGAAAATTCCTGCCCTGGGGGGGGGGGGTAGGGGTTAGACATGCAAGAGCAGCGCCATCCGGTGGAACTTTCTACGATGATGGAAACCAACTCTCCACATGTGGCTATAGAGCACTTGAAATATGTCTAATGCAACTGAGGGGCTGGAAGTCTAATTTAATTTAATTTAATTATATATTTAAACAGCTATGTGTAAGTGCAACTAATGCAACTGAAAAAACTAAATGTCTGATTTAACTTAAATTAAATTAAGGGTATATTTAAACAGCTATGTGTGGCTAGTGGTTACCATATCGGGCAGCTGAGCTCTAAAGGCCAAGGGATACATTATCGACTTTTCTCTCTGGACATATAAACATATTTAGTGTCTCTCACCCTGAAAATCCTCCTATCTCATATCCAGGCTCTTGTTTCTGGTTACTCTTGTCTCCAGCCATCAGCCATGGCAAGACTCTCCCATGACCTGATGCTTCTCATCGTTTGCACCTGACTCATCCAGGGGCTACCCTGAAGATCAGTGACCTTGCCTTCCTCAAAACACTTTTGAACTTGACCCCCAGGGATGACACTCTCTGACAGGTTTCCTCCCATCTCTGTGGCTTCCTCTTTCTCACCAACCTCCTGCCTCTACGATTTCTCTCTTAAAATGTTGCTCTTCCCCAACATTCCACTAGGAGCCCTTGGCTTTTTTCATTTGACCTGTCTACCCTAGAATATCTGGTCTACCATAACCATTTTCCGCCACTCTTTTCTCACCATTACCAGATATTTATTGATACCTGCTAGGCCACAAAAGGTGCTACAGGTACTACAAAAAAAAGATGTTTGTCTTCATGGTACTCACAATCTAGAAGAAGAGGTGAATAATAAAAACAGATTAATAACCAATATAATTCTGGAGAGTGAAGGATCTCTTTAGCTAGAGGGGCCAGGGAGATCCTCTCCAAGAAGCAAACTGTGAGCTCTAAAGGATGTGAAGAGGGCCAGCAGGGCAAAGAAGGAGAGAGTTGGGGAGGACAGGCATTTGCAGTAGAAGAAATAGCCAATGTAACATTCCCATGGCAGGAAAGAGCTTTCCCTGCTGGAGGAACAGGTCAGAGTGGCCAGAGTGTGGTGGCACAGGGCAGTCAGTGGGAGTCAAGGCATACAAGGTCTTGTGGTCACCACAGAGTTTGGATTTTATTCCAAGACTGATGGAAGCCAATGGAAAGTTTTAATAAGGAAGTTACAGAAACCTGGCATCTCTAACTCAACGTGTCCACAGCCCAGGCTTCATCTTCCTCCTGGATCTTCCTCCTCCAAACCTACTCCTTTCCCATCTCAATTTACCGTGACTCCAGCCTTCAGGCAGCTCAGGCCGAAACCCTGCAGACATCTTTGATTCCTCTTGTTCCCATCCCACCATGCTCAATCTTTCCATGGGAAGCTCTGGTGGCTACCATATTATTCTCTATAGCGCTTCCCACCATCTGACAGATCATGTTTTCCCATTGTCTCTTTGTTCATGGCAGTGTCCTCAGGCACCTATAGTAGGTGCTCAATAAACCCTCATTGCATAAATGAACAACCGTTGCTTAGTGGCTCATTCAGAACCGGGAAGCCATTCTTCTTTCCTGTCTTTCCCACCACGGCCCCCACCCTATCCAATGAATCATGTGAGGTGGAGAACTGGGGTTTTGGAGTCTTGGGGTCCTGGCTTTGAGTTCTTACTCAGTGGCGTGGACCTCCATGCATTTGTAACTTCTCTGGGCTCTAGTTTCCTCGGGAAAATGGGACTCATCCTGCCGACTGCTGGGATACAGGGAGGATTTGATGAGCCCAGGCAAGCTCCCTGATGCCCAGCAATCAATGGCAGCTATATTTAAATTGGGGCCTCCTTTGTACTCCCACTGCCTTTGTCCTAGTTCCAGCCCTCATTACGCTGGCCTGCTCTCACCGCTCCCTCCTCACTCTGCCTCCATCACTGCCCATCTGTCCTGTCAGCTGTCAGCCTTGTCTTCACCACGCCAACCCTAATCACATCCCTCCCCTGCTCTGAAACCTTACATGACTCCCACTGTCCACACGATAAGACCCACCTCCTCAGCGTCCAGTTCACAGCCTCCAACACCAGCCCACCCATTTCTCCCCACCAATATCCTGAACAAAGCCTCTGCCTCCATAGGGTTTTCTTGGACACAGAAGACTTCCCTGCCCCATCCCATCCCCTCCTAATTCCTTCTCACCCTTCCAGGATGGGGGATGGAACATAGTAAATAGGTGCCTGTTAGGATTGCACTGGGCCAGAGTGGGGCCAGATTATCTGCATTTCTGGGGCTTTAACAGGTTAGGACAAAGGCCACACAATGAGAAAACGCAGGACCAAGGTTTAACTCCAGATCTGAGATTTTGTGCCATGCTGCCTCCTTGTACTTGGGCTCCCTGGCAATGCTGACCCCAGCCCTCCTATCTGTATTCAGGTCCTCCTCATTGTCCTGTAGCCTGGGGCTATGGAGACTATACTTGAACCTCACCCACTTGTGAGATCATCTGAGGGCGGAGTCAGATTCGTCTCAGCAGTACCGCTGGGTCCAGCCCTGCCTGGCCCAGACCCGCCACAGCTCACCTGAAATGCAGTGGCCCCATCACCCCCCCACCACCACCAATTTCTGGCCTTGCCTCACAGGAGGCTTTCTTGTAATACAGATCATGTCCCATCCCTCCAGTGCTCAGAACCTTCTGTGGCTCCCACGTCACTTGGAGAGGGAACCAAACCACAACCCACAGGGCCCTGCACGATCTGCCCATCACCACCCTGCCCTCACCTCCTCCCACTGTCACTCTGGCTGGCTTGGCTCCAGCCATACTGGCCTTCTCATGCTTCCTCAGCTGCACCAAGCTAGTCCACACCAGCAGAGCCATGTTCATTGTTTGGTTTGGTTTTCTGTGGGTTTTTTTTTTCCTTTTCATTTATTTCCAAGTAGCTTAGCATACTTCCTATGTGCTGGGCACCATGCTGACCACAGCACATGTATCAATTGTTTAATCCCCACACCCCTTTGAGGCGTTTTCAGTACTGTTTTATCCCTCTTCCACAAAAGGGGAAACTGAGACACAGAGAGGAGTACTGGCTTGTCCAAGGTCACCCAGCTGGGAAATGGCAGAGCCAGGATTCAAACCCCATGTGGATTGGGCTCCTAATACTGAACCACTTTCCTGCCAGTTGGTAAAGAGCACCAAGCCCCAAAGGTCCTGCCACTCTCCCTAGCCCCTCCCCTGGGCTCCTGGGCCACCCCACAATTCATTCCAATTGTGCATTGTGAAATATATTGGACCTCACCCCTACCATATGTGGCAGGAAGCTTCCATTCCTCAGTCTAGCATCTATTGACTACCATCAATCATACACCCTAGTTGGGGGTCTTTGTAAATCATCTTTTATCCTGTAAGGCAGGAACGGTTAATACAGGGGATGAAACTGAGGCCAGCAATGTAAGGTCACATGCCTGTGGTCACCTAGCCAATAAATGACATCCCACTCCCATCTGACCCTGAAACCCACCCTCTGTTTTCCACTCTGGCTTCTTTCTTCCAGCATCTTGGCGACAGTTGGGACGGAGTTTGACCTACGGACGCTGAGGGCAGTTCGAGTGCTGAGGCCGCTCAAGCTGGTGTCTGGAATCCCAAGTGCGTGAGTTTCTGACCCTGGCAAGGGGTCTGCTTAGGGGTCCCGGGAGTCCTCAGTTTCCCCTCTGCAGAGCATCTCAGAAGTGGCCCCTGGGTGCTCCCAGCCTGTGATAGCGCAGCCTTCTCTTAGGCAGAAAGCTCCCAAGGGATGCCCAGGAACCTGGCTGCAGGTCTTGGTGAGCTTCTGAAAGCAAGCCAGGAGCCTCACCTATAACCATAGCACCCATTTAGTGAGCACCTGCTGTCTATCAGGAGCCATGCTCATACTATCTCAGCCAGTACTCACAACTTTGTGAAGTTGGGAGAGAGTTTTAATATCTCCATTTTGCAGTTGTGGAAATTGAGGCTCAGAGCAGCTGAATAGTTTGAGCAGAGTCATGTGGCTGAGAAAGGCAGGACTAGGGTTAGTGATTGTTACCCTGAGCCTGGCCAGTAACACTGGTATCAGTGACTGTGACCATCTATTGAGTGCCTGCTGCATATTGGACACTATAGAGAGAACTTAAAGTGAATTGTCTTATTAGTTTGTCTTCACAATCGTCTGATGAACCCATTTTACAGATTGAAAGGCTGAGGCTCAGACAGGTTAAATTTTGCACCTGGGCTTTGGCAGCTTGACAGTGATGAGCTCCAGAGCCCATTCTTGTCCCATCTGCTTGCTTTCTCCTCCTCCAAGGGTGCTTCTGCTCCACCCTATGGGCATGGCTGCCATATTCAGGGTCAGATGTAGGTTCAGCTGCCAAAAATCAAAACCAAACAGTACTGACCTTTTTCTGTCCCACTGCCTCAGTTTCTGTCCCACTACTACTAATAATTTAAAAAGCGCTTGCTATGTGCCAGGCACTGTTCTAAGTATTTGCCATTTAAAAAACTCATTTGTTCTCCCAACAAGCCTATGAGGTAGGTTCTATTTTTAGTTCCATTTTACATCTCATTGGCTTCATCTGTCAGGTTCATTGCCATCCGGATCTAAAGAATAAGATCTCCCAGACGACCACCAGCAGGGTCTTTTTGTAGAAAGAAGGCACTTCTGTTTAGGTGTATGTAGGAACCCAGGAGTTGCCTGCATTGCATTAAATTAAGAGTCACCCCCAAGCTAATACTAATAAGAATTTCTACCTCTGATGCTACTTTGCCAGATATGTGCTTTCTCATTTAATCCTGAGAGGGAGGTGCTATTCCAGTCCCCACTTACAGATGAAGAAACCAAGATTTAGAGTGGTGACCTGACTTGCTGGAGGTCACATTGCTAGAAAGTAGATGACTAGGTTGGGTCCCTTCAATGCAGACTTAGCTAGGTGCTCGGATGGCCCTGCTTTATCTGGGGAGTGCCGTCAGGAGAGAGGGAATGAGGCCAGCAAGATGGGAGAGGGAAGATGCCGAGCAAGGATGCAGTCTCGGCCTGATCCCGTGGGGAGCTCTGGAGTATGAGTAGCACCAGAGTTATCCTCCAACCTGAGGCAGAGACTGCCGGCCTTTCATCCATCCATCTCTGGTCACTTATTGGGGGCAGGGGACAGAGAGGTTGGAAGAGAGTGGCTGCTCAGGTTAAGGCAGCTCTCCATAACCAAGGGCAGTTTACAAAGAGAAGGGGCAGCTGCAAGCCGTTAACAGCCAACACCCACAGGAGCTGGAAAGTGGGCACACCAGTGACAGAGGATATTTGGCTTGGGCACTAACCACGTCCAGTGTCCAGAGCCTCAACCGCTCCACCTCATCACCTCTATTAGCATCACCCTTACATTGTAGATCCCTGTGGCTTCCACCCATCAGGAGGTGCTAATCATGAGCCGTGCGAAGTTCTTCTAATCAAGAAGCAAGGCCTCAGGCTTTTTGTTTGAACCCTAATTTTAACTATAGACTTTCCTGATAGCACCATGACTACAAACATCCAATTTGACATGACTCAGACCTGGGTTTAAGTCCTGCCTCTGTGATTTCTAACTCCCATGGATGAATCACGTTTCTCGGACTTGCTTCCCACCTCTGCAAAATGGGGATAATTTTACACGTGTGCCCACTTCATGGGGTTGTGCTAGAAGCCAATGAAATGATGTCTGGTTTCTTGAGACTGGAACTGGGACATTGCTTTTCTGTGCAGAGGTGCAGCTAACCTAGCTGGTGCCTTTGCATGAATTAGGAAAAGATGCCCCCTCTTGGTGGGAAAAATTAGGAAAAGGCACTCTGCTCTGGGTAAAAGCTTCCCAACACCCAGGAATATGGTTCATAAAGCAATCGATTTCTACTCCTTTCTTAGGTCATCAAATGACAGAGTATGCCAAATACTTTTAAAATATTTTAAAATAACACATACCATAACATATTAGGAGGGCTCATTCCCATTTTATGATGACCATCCTGTGTGGTCCCTTGTCATTGCTTCATCTCCAGCCTTGTGTGTGCTCTCGGTTCCCAGGGTTTGGGGTGCTTGCTCACAGAGCCATGGGGCTCTCTTGTGTCTTCTCAGGTTTACAAGTCGTCCTGAAGTCGATCATGAAGGCAATGATCCCCCTGCTGCAGATCGGCCTCCTCCTATTTTTTGCAATCCTTATTTTTGCAATCATAGGGTTAGAATTTTATATGGGAAAATTTCATACCACCTGCTTTGAAGAGGGGACAGGTAGGTCTAAGCAGCATGATGTGTTTTTTCCCAACCTTCTTCCCTTGGGGACAAGCTCCTAGAAGGGATCTGCAGGGCTTTGCTTCTTTTTCCTGGCAGCTGGGAGAACTTCCTTCCAAAGTGTTGCAGGCAAAGGCAGGGGGTGAGGTAGCCCTGGAGGTCTTTGTTGTTCTAGGGCCTTGTGTTGGGGTCCCCCAGAAGCTGTCCTAGGGGTAAGTGGTTTATTTGGGAAGTGATCCCAGGAAGTGCCATTGGGGAAGTGAGGACATGAGACAGGGAAAGAAGACATCTAGTAAAGAGGTGTGGTGTTATCAAGCAGGCTACCATTGTGGGCAGCTGGGACTCAGTCCCATTGGGTACCCTAGGGAGATAGCATAGGACACATGCCTCAGAGCCATCCCAGGCAGGGGGTAAGGGACCCTGGGTGTTATCCACCAACTTCTGTCTGACAGTGACATGGACTGTGCCTGGGTGGGCATTAATGTCCTGGCACAGCTAGCTGACCTGCACGCTGGGCTAGAGCAGGCATGAAAAGTGTTTTCAGCTGGGAGTATGTGGGGGCCAGGTAAACAGCAAGATATGAACAGGGTGCCAGTAGCTTCCACCTCGTAACCTCGCAGGAACTGCAGCCCATGCTGTGTTCTCAAGCAGGAAGAAAAAGGGCAGCCGGATCAGGAAGGAAGAAATCTGATTGCGTTGTGGGAGGCAATCCCCATTACCTGGAGAAAAGGAATAGAGAGAGGGTGGTCCTCCTGGCATCACCCAGAATGTGCCTTGAAGACACCCCAGCTAAGAGGCATGACACCAATAGTACCTAGCATAAGGTCCTGGTCCCTCTCTCCACACATGGTGCCAGGGGCAACCCTTCAGTGGTGAGGGTCAAGAAATGGGTCGGGGGACAGGCAGAGAAAAGCCAGGAAGGCAGGAGTCTCACTCATGGGACTCAGCTCTGAATCGGCAGCATAGCAGGGTGGTATCCCCCCATCCACACACTCGGGAATGGGTAGCTTCCAGATATGTTTTCAGTTAAATCTCCTGCTCTCCAAGCTCTTTTGCTCTCTGAAGCCCAAGAATCAAATGGAATCGGGTAAAGAGAGAAGCCTGTGTGTCAGTATTGGGACCACCTGCCATCTGGGTATAGCCAGGCCGGCTGGCAGTGCTCGTCAGAGGGACAAGGGAAACATGAATTCAGGGGAGGGACAGGGTGGATGGTGAAGCTGAAGGGGAAGCCATGTGAGAAAATGAAAGGGGTTTCATGCCTGTGTCACCGGGAAGAAGATTCTGTCTGGGGGTGGCTTCCTACCCACCATGTCCTCCTGGTCACCCCCCAAGTAGTAGATCCCTGGCCCCAGACTGCCCCAGACGGAAGGAAAACCCAGTAGGGAACGTTTATTCAAGATGTCCTTTTTCTTCCTCTTCTCCTGCTCCTCCTGACTCCTTCTCTCCTGGGCTTGTGAAGTTTGCTCAATATGGGATGTCCTAATTATTTCTCTCCCCGATGAAGAAGGTGTTAATTGAGGCAGAGCTATTTCTGCGCCTGGCCTCGTCACCCGGGCGGAAACGCAGGAGGGAGAGATACAGGGCAGGGCCCCTTGGAAAAGTCAGCCAAGAGCAGAGAAACCAGGACTCCTAGAGCCTAGGTTTGGGGGTTTTGTTGAGGTGGTTTGGTGTGTGTGTGTGGTTTTTTTTTTTTTTTTTTTTTTTTTTTTTTTGGTCTTTCTAGCCAAGCAGACACATAACTGGCTTAGGTCTCAGTGGGGTTGTGAGGGGGCAGATGTAGGGGGAGCAGCTGGGGGGGGCTAGGAAGCCTCATTTTAGGAGGATGACTGAAAAGCTTGCGATTAAAAATATAAGGCGTGTGAGTAAGAGACAGATATATACAGACACCCAGGCAGCAGGTTAATTTTAAAATATATTTATAACCAAATTCCTCAGACTCTCTGGACGGTTGCTTTTCTAGAAGCAGCCCTCTGAGTGTTTCGTGATGGGGGGGGGGGCGGAGGGTTGAGTGGGGCTTAAAAATCAGAAGAAGCACTGGGCAGGAGTGCTAAGGAGAGACAGGTTTTCAGCTGTGTTCCTTTATCGCCCAGAACCCTGGTTCCTGCGTGCCCAGAAGTGTGCTAAACACGCAGAGAAATGTGAAGTTAAAGTGGAAGGCTTTCTGCTTTCCAAGAGCCTCCAAAAGAGTTTGAGGAGACAAGACTCCTTGTCTGCAACTAGCTCGTTGCTCTTATCTCCCCACGAAATACGAACATTGAGGAGCTCTTGTGGCCCTGAAGAAAAGGAAGGACCAGTGCTCACTGGCTGACACAGGGGGCCACGGGGTGGGGTGGGGGGAACTGAGCCAGACTTGGTCGTGAGGTAGAGATGGAGAAGGTTCTGGACAGAGGTGACCTTCCCAACAAACGGTGGTTCTCATTTATTATAGGAGCACATGCATTTTCTTCCCCCTGCTCTGAGCCTTATGTTTAAAAGATTTTGCTTTCCAGCCTGTATTTGTTAAATAATAGTCCCCCTGTACCAAGTCCAGCATGAATGACGAAGGCATTTCCAGCCACTTAAACTAGTGGTCATTGCTTCTTGAGCAGTAGGTGTCACTTCTGAGAGTGGCGAGTGTCACATTGAATGATCTAGAGTTTCTGTTTAACCGAAGCTTCAAAGGCCGATGAGATTCACGCCTTCCGTGCTGGTTTATTTCTCTCTGCTGCGTGCCGAGTGGGGGTTGGGAATTTGTGTCCATAACACATCCATTGAGATATATTTTTATTTTGTGGAGAGCTTGAGTTTACACACTTGGCTGTTTGTTTTCTTGGCTGACAGCGTCATTCTCTGAAAGCCTTCAAAAGTGTGACTCACTGAATAGGGTCCTCTCATATCCACTGCTCTGGTCTAGTGGGGACACCCCGGGGTCATTCTGCGCTCCCCTGATTCCATGTGTTCCCGGGGTCACCCCATCAATACCTTGGAATTCAGACCCCACCTTTGGCGCCCAGCCCAACGTTTCCAGGAAGCCGTCTTTGGTTGCCAGCGAAAGGGGCATCTGTTGGCATGTGTCTCTTTCCTTGTGGCATTTTTACAATCTGCCTCTTGCTGTTTGGGGAGAAAACTTAGCTCCTGTGCCTAAGGGTAAGTACTGTGTGTACTGGCCTCCCTCGCCCCCAGAACAGCTCTCAGAGCCCAGTACATCTCAAAAAAAAGAAAAGAGGAGGAAAGAGAGAAAAAAGAAAGAGACAGAGACAGAGAGAGAGAAAAAACAGATGAGAGAAGTAAAGAAAAAAAAAAAAAGAAAAATCAGCCTACAGAAGAACAGCACCACACGATTCACATATTTGTCCTAATGGAAGTCTAGAGAACACTGCACCCAATCACCTCAAAATTGCATGGCATATTCACCCAAACCATCTGTATTAGGGAACATAAAGCACATCTCAACAGATCTTAAAAGACTAAATTATACAAGACATATCCTCTGACCAACGGTGTAATTAAGCTGGAAATTGGTAACAAACAGAAACTCTGAAAGTGTTAGGAAATTAAGAAGCATGCTTCTTAATGTACAGATGAAATGATAGGGTATCTGAGATTTGCTTTAAAAATATTCTACTGCAAAGCAAATGTGGGGAGGGGGTACAGATGAAACAAGATTAGCCCTGAGTTGATAAGTGTTGAAATTGGTGATAGGTGCATGGGAATTTGTTATATTATTCTATTTTTTTAAGATTTTATTTATTTGAGAGAGAGAGAGAGAGAGAGCACGTGTGAGCATGCAAAGGGAGGAGCAGAGGGAGAGGGAAAAGCAGACTCCCTGCTGAGCACAGAGCCTACATGGGACTTGATCCCACAACCCTGAGATCATGACCTGAGCTGAAATCAAGAGGTAGACACTCAACCGACTGAGCCACCCAGGTGCCTCTATACTATTCTGTTTTTGTAAATATCTGGAAAGTTTGTTTAAAAAACAAAAAAGAAAAAAAAAAACAAAAAAGAAACACATCTTGGTTATCCATGGGTCAAAGAAGAAATGATAATGGAAATTACCGAATATTTTACTTGAGTGATCATGATAACGCATGGCAAATTTTGTGAGATAATAGCTAAAGCTGCACGCAAAGGGCCATTATGTGTAGCCTTAAAAGAACGTGAATCCATCTTAGAAGTTTAGGAAATGTACAGGAAAAGTACTCGGAAAAAAAAGTACAGGAAAAAAATGTACTTTAAAAAAAAAAAAAAAAGCCTGATGATTCAGTTCAATAGTCATTTTTCCCCCAACAGTATTGAACCCTGACAGCCCCTATTTCTCAGAGTTGGTTTTCCTAGCCCCTTCCCCTGACTTTTGTCCCCCTTCCCTTTCACAGATGACATTCAGGGTGAGTCTCCAGCTCCGTGTGGGACAGAGGAACCCGCCCGCACCTGCCCCAATGGGACCAAATGTCAGCCCTACTGGGAAGGGCCCAACAATGGGATTACTCAGTTCGACAACATCCTATTTGCAGTGCTGACAGTTTTCCAATGCATCACCATGGAAGGGTGGACTGACCTCCTCTACAATGTAAGTGATGCAAACTCGGGGGGAGGTAGCCCCCGCTGGACCAGCCAATTCCTGAGGCTGCATTGGAGGGACTCTGAGCCGGTGGGGCCAGCGGGGCGGGGCACAGAGCTGCGAGTCTTCAGAACTTTAAGTAGAGGAGGCCCCTCAGGACATGGAAATCCAGAGGGCACACAGATGCCAAATACGTTTCACTGTGCAAGTGTTTCAATATAATTTTAGATTTTTTTAATATGTAAAAGGCCCATGTGATTCAAAAGCCCACATGGATAAAAGAAGGGCCCTGTGCTGGGACTAATGTTGGCCCTCTGCCATCCCTGCCCTTCCCTGCAGGGTGAGGAGTCCATGGGGCTTAGGGGAGGCATCTACCAGCAGCGGGCACCACTTACCCCACTTTCTGGACCACCCTCTTGGATTATCCAGGATTCTGGAATTTTCTGCCCAAGCCGAGATTCTGTGGACTTGCATGAGATTCTTCTGTGGGTCTGTTCTCCAACTGTGCCACCACATGTCCTAGGAGCGTCTGTTGGCACAAATGTGGCTGGAGCTTAGACATGTGAGCAGAAGTGCCCATGCGTCTGTGCATGAAGCCCACCCCCACCCCTGGGCCAGACATAGCCGTGAGTTGGGGAGAAGACAGGCCATCATGCGTGGCCAGGGGGCAGGGCTGGCTTTGCTTACATCGTGATCTGGTGCAGACATCTAGGTTCTAAATTCCACCCTGACCTTCCGAGTGCTTATGAAGGTATGTTTACAAAGGAGAAGCATACAGCATATTTTATTTAGTAGTTTTTAAATATTTACACAGAGTATGTGGGCCTCCGTCAGTACTCTTGTCTGAGATCTTGAAAACATTAGAGACCAGTCCACCTGGCCCACTTGCATCCTGTTTCCCATCCCCCCACCACGTGCAACCCCTTTAGTTCCTTGGTGTGTATGATTTCAGTATTTATGCAAATATAAATGTAATCATATCTATATCCTTTTTTCTTACCCCAAAGGCTGGCATTCTATACATACTGTTCTATTCTGTGGGGGTTTTTTGGTCACGTAACAACATATCCTGGAGATCTTTCCATGGCAGGACATGGAGTATGTCTTCGTTCTTTTGTACAGCTGCATAGCACTCCATTATTTGGAGGGCCATGGTTTATTTAATCAGTTCCCCAGAGACGAATGCTTGGATGGTTCCCCATCCTCTGACCTTGAACTCAGAGCTGCCATGAGCAGTGCTGCATTTATGTCTTTTCATCCTTGTGCAGATAGAGCTGGAGTTGGTGGTGTCCATTCCCCAGAAGTGGGTTCACTGGGTCAATGGTTAAAGTGTATTTATAATTTTGATAGATATTTAGATGTGCAGGTTTTAGAGCCTTCTCTGCCCTAAACACAGCACACCTTCCTCACCAGCCTGTGCAGGTGAAAGGCCCCCAAGCCATTTGCCTCTTGGCAGCTAGAGATGGGTGGAGTCAAGGATTCAGAATCAAATACAGGATGCCACAGGTGTAGCGACCTCATGGAGCATCCCCTGGGGCTGCTCCACACACATGACTCTGTTGACTCATGGAGGTATCCTCTCTGCCTGCCTAAGTGCTAAAATTGCCAGTTAAGTTTCTTCCCATATGAGCCAGGGCATGGCTTGCTGGGGAAACAATACCAGGCTTCTTTCTGCATACACAGTTGCTGAACTCTCCTCCTGGAAGCAGGTCTATGTTTCTTTTTCTTTTTTTAAGATTTTATTTATTTATTTGTGATAAACACAGAGAGAGAGAAAGGCAGAGACATGGGAGGAGGGAGAAGCAGGCTCCATGCCGGGAGCCCGAGCGGGACTCGATCCCAGGACCCCAGAATCACGCCCTGGGCCAAAGGCAGGCGCCAAACCCCTGAGCCACCCAGGAATCCCCAGGTCTATGTTTCTTAAGAAAGTTTTCCCCTTGGAAGTGAAGGGAGATTTACAAAAACCTATCCTTTTAATCAGTGGCTCATTTTAGGGTGGGATTGAGAGTGCAGCCTGGAAGTGGACTGCAAAAGTGCCATAGACAGTTGTACATGTCACACACTGCACAAGCCACCACGTCTCAGAAGTGTAATTTGTATTGTAGACTACATAGATGTCCACCATTATTATAGTTTTTTAACAAATGTAAAGACTGTAGGAAGAAGACATGGTGTTCTAATTTGTATAAAGACTCTCTGAGCATAGCATGTCTAGAAACAGATCACAGATCTGAGAAATGCTCAGTCTCTCTCTTGGACCTCACTTGCAAACAGCTTGGACAAAAGGTTACACCCAATTGCAAAAGCTTGCTAGGGGATTTTTATGGGTTCTAGGTGTTTACTTTGCAAGGGTGATATGAGAGGAGGCTGCAGGGGGAAATGAGCCCTGCTGGGAGTGAAACAGAGCCAGGAGCCAGGAAGGTAAGGAAACTCCAGCAGAGAATGGGACTGAGGAGCAAAAGCTAAAAGAATTGTAAACATGGGAAAGGGGTGTATCATGAGGCCAGATGTCCAGAGAAATTGTCCAGAGGTTCAGAGGAAGATACTGAGGATGTGCTTAGTGGTGGGAGAGTAAGCATGAGTAGGACCACAAATTTCCAGAAGATTCCCCAGTCATAAGCACCATTGTTGGAAGGGCTATTCGTCCTGGAGCTAAGCTGTCTTGGGGGAAACAAGCTCCGGGTAATTGGTGAGAGCACAGAGTCAGGTACGAGACTGCCTAGGTTCCCATTCTGACTCCACCACTTCCTTGCTGTGCAACCTTGGGCAAGTCACTTGGCCTCTCTGTGCCTCATTTCCTCTTGTGTGGTATGAGCAGAAGCACGGTCCCACCTCACAAGGCAGGAGCACTGAGTGAGGTGGGTACATGTGAAGTGTTTAGAACAGTGCCTGGTCCTCAGCAAATTGTAGGCCGAATTCTCCATGCTGGTGGGCACTCCTTTCAGAAACATATATGATGTTTTCATCATAAAAACTTCAGCAGCACCTAAGGAAGCGAGCTGCGGGGTCTCACTTTATTCCCCACCCTCACCCCACAGGTAGCTGTAACTCAGTCAGAGTAGCCTTCTAGAACTTTACATGTGCTTACATCCCACCGCCATCCTGTGGGTAGAAACCCCAGTACTGATCTGGGTTTCATGTGAGCCTAGAGTAATAATAAAGTACCTCAAAGTGGTGGCTAAAACATCAGACATTCATTATTTCACAGTCTGGAGGCCAGAAGTCCCCTATCAAGGTACTGGCAGGGCCAGGCTCCCTCTGAAGACCCTGGGGGAGGATCCCTCTTTGCCTCTTCCAGCTTCTGGTAGCTGCCAACAATCCTTGGCATTCCCTGGCTTACATATTCTCTGCCCTCCACTTGAATATCCCATCTTCACATGGTTGTCTTCTTATAAAGACACCAGTCATGTTGGATTAGGGCCCACTCTACTCCAGCATAATCTCCTCTGAACGAATGACCTCTGTAATGACCTGGTTTCCAAATAAGGTCACATTCTGAGGTCCTGAGGGTTAAAATTTCAATATATCTTTTGTGGGGGGAGGAAGGTGATTCCATAACACCTCCCAAACTACTGTACCTGAATCCCTTATCTGGGGCTTCCCAAATTAAGACACATACACACACACATATGCATACTACAGCTACTAGAGCCTCTCATTGCCAAAGGCTGGAGCTAAGGTGGCTCTCTTTGAGTTTCTGCTGGTGAGAGCAGAGATGTTGCTTTTCTAGATTCATTAGGACCCTGCTCTTATGTTCTGCCTCTGCCAGCCCTGCCCAGACCTGTCCTAGGACACCCCCTCAATCCATCCGGCAGCCGCAGGTCTGGAATCTTTGTCTCTGTATTTGTGCTAGAGCCTAGGCCTGTGGGCATGGCCTCACTGAATGGGGAGAGAGTCCAGACGCACCTGCTCCAAGTATCTTAGAATCCATGGGCACAGATGCCAGATGGATGCCACCTCCTGGGTGGGCAGTGCTTTATGATCCCAACATCTTGTTTCTGTTCCTTAATATCATTGAAATCCATTCGTGTATTAACTGTTGAGCACTTAGTGCATGCTGGGAAGTGGGCAGGTGATGGAGGGGAGAGGACCCACCAGGAAGAAGACAGACAGAAATCCCCAGTCTGATAGGGGAGATGGACACAAACAATAAACATGATAAATAATAAACTGCCCCTCCAGTGGGAGACAGTAAGCAAATACATAATATGGGACATAGTGACATGCCCTGTGAGGACAGAAGCAGCACAGGGGCAAGGTGGTGCTAGTCTCAGTCAGGCAATCAGGGAGGGCTCCTCAGAGGAAGTGACATTTCTGCAGAGAAGGAGAGCACAAGGCAGCTGTTTGTGGGGGAGGATTCTTGGCAGAGGGAGCAGCAGCAGCCCACCTACATGGCATGGTCTGCCCCCTTCCACGTTTTCACAATTTTGGTTTGTACCAAAATTCTTTTCTGTTTGGCTTCCTGGTTAAATAAATGCCTTCTGGAAAAAGCCTAACCTCAACTAATCAGCAATGCTGTCAAAGGTTTATATCAGGATGTGCATCTCAGCATTATTTGTAAAAATAGAACAAAACTGGAAGCAACTGGTTTGGTACCGTCTGGTCACTTCGTATGAGGGAATATTACATCGTCATTAAAAAGCATCTGTTGGGAGAGTATTTACAGAAGCAGGGATTTGCTCACTGTATAATGATGAGTGGGGGGAATTGATTTTTTTTTTTAAAGAATCAAGGTGAGGTAAACCTTATGTCTTAGCTCCAGCTGCCATCACAAAATAGCATACACCAGGTGGCTTCAACAACAGAAATTTGTTTCTCACTGTTCTAGAGGCTAGAAATCTGAGACCAGGGTGGCCAGCACAGTGAGGACTCTCCACCTGGCTTGTGGACAGCCACCTTCTTGCTGCCTCCTCACATGGTGGGGAGAGAGAGGGCTAGCTCTCTGGCATCTCATATTATAAGGACACTAATCTCATCATGGGGACTCCACGCTTGTGACCCCATCCAACCCTGATCACATTCCAAAGGCCTGTCTCCTAATACCATCACACTGGGGTTTGGGGCTTCCACATATGAACTCAGGAGCCAGGATCCCCTTTAGCCTGTAGCACCTTCTGATCTCAAGTGTGTACATTTGAAAATATAAGTTAGGAAAAGAAAGACTGGAAGACACTATACCAAGACGACCTCTTGTTCGGGAATCTTTATTTTCCTGATACTTCTCTGTATTATCAATTTTTCTACAGTATTACAATTTCCTTTTATCATCAGAAAAAAATATTTAGACTTGTCTTGTTATAGATTTAAGAGGAAAAAAAGAGAGATTTGGGGTCATTATGACATGAGGAGATGAAGAGGGCAGGCAGGGGAATGAACATTTTCCCAATATGTTCACGGTGTGCTGGGTACTCTTATCTACATCACCTGTCTAGACAGAGTCCACACCAAAGGTTTGATTGACATGGCAATAATTAATGGCCATTTTTTATTGTTTTATTATTACATAAAGTAAGTGAAGAAAAAAACCAAAATCTTCCTTACAGAAGAATTCCATCTGATATAGGAAGATACTCCCCCTCCAGAAGTGGATGTGAGTCTCTCCACTCATGGAGGGTGGGCTGGACTTAGCAACTCACTTCCAAAGAGTAGTAGGGAAGGGGGAGATAGAATCATTTGATAGGGGAAACCTAGCAAACACTACCCTAGCAAGTGACCAAGGTCAACACCCCAGTGAATGTGTAACTGTGTGGATGTGATGGGCGGGGGACCTCACTTCTGGTTTCCTTCCTCAAGCCTCATAACCCCTGTGTAATCATGAGCAAAACATCAGACGAACCCAGATTGGAGGGCATTCTGCAGGATACCTGACCAGTCCTTTCCCAGACTGCCAAGATCATGATAAACAAGGGAAGGCTGATAAACTATCACAGACCAGAGGAGCCAAAGGAGATATGACAACTAGATACAGCGTGGGGGCCTGGAACAGAAAGGGGACATTACTGGGGAAACTGATGAAATTCAAATAAAGTCAGGAGTTTGGTTTATAAATAGGGACGACTATTCACCATTTTACAAGTAAGAGTCCAAGGTTGAGAGTGTGGCCTGAAGATGGCAGCCAGGTTGTGGCGGGACCAGGTGCCCTGAACTGATCCCCAGGAAAGGGATTTGGTGAAAGGGAGGGTGAGAGAGAGGTGGGAAGGGGAGGAGAGAGGGAGAGCAGTTTGATTTTTCTTAAGATTTTACATTATTAGAGAGAGAGCGCACATGAGCTGGGGAAGGGAAAGGCAGAGGGAGAAGCAGACCCCTCGCTGAGCAGGGAGCCTGACACAGGGCTCAATCCCAGGACCCGAGATCATGACCTGAGCCAAAGTCAGCTGCTTAACCAACTGAGCCACCCAGGTGCCCCCAGAGAGCAGTTTAATTTTTAAAGGAGTAATTTCTTAAAATTCTCTTTAAAGTCTGGGGCAGAAAAGCTAGATCAGCAAGAGAAAAGCCTCCTTTAGAGACTTCAGAGATTTTTTGGGGGGGTTTGTTTTATTGAGATACAAGTTTGAGTTGTACAGGATGATGTTTTGTTGGGCGTATATTGCACAGTGATTGCCACCGTGTGAGTTTAGCTAACATCTGTCACCCGATAGAGTTACCCAAACTTGGGATTTTTCCCCCGGTGGTGGTGGTGGTGGCATGGGGAAGCTCACTCAGGAGGGCTGTGCTGGGCCAAAGCAGCCTGGAGGCTGGTGTGTGTGACAGGACCTGCCCTCTCTTGGCTGATACCAGAGAGGGTAGGTGGAGAGGCTGAGGTCTTTAACCAGGACCCTTCATGAGCAACAGGGGAGTCCTGGCGGGACCAAGGCATCCTGAGTTAATTTTTGGCTGCTATTTGCTGAATTGACCGGGTGCCACATGTCTTTTTGCACTGTCAATCGCTCCATGAAACAACCTTGTGCGAGACACATTTTTAGCCCCATCTTCCAGATGAGGAGACCAAGGCCTTAGAGCCAAGCATGACAAAATCAGAATCGTAACCCAGCACCGGGAAGTAATCATGCCACCCCCTCCCCTCTGTTTGACTCTCTCCTTCTTCCCCTTCTCCCTCTCTGTCTTTATTTCCCTTATGTCATGTCTGTCTCTGTCTCCTCCTCTTCCCATCCTCTTCTCTTTCTCCCTCTCCCTCCCCACCTCTATCACTGTGTTTGTCCCCTTCAGTTAATGTCAATTAGCAAAGTGGCAAAACTGTGCTTGGTTGATGGTTATAAATGTGTGTCTCTTAACAAATGGTCACTCGTGGTTGAAACTGATCTTTGACCTCAACCCTTTTATATTCACTGATGCTCCTTTTGGCCGATATCAAAGCATTAAGACTTGGGGGGGGGGTCCCTGGGTGGCTCAGCAGTTTGGCGCCTGCCTTCGGCCCAGGGCGTGATCCTGGACACCCAGGATCGAGTCCCACATCAGGCTCCCTGCATGGAGCCTGCTTCTCCCTCTGCCTGTGCCTCTGCCTCTCTATCTCTCTCTGTGTCTCTCATGAATAAATAAATAAAATCTTAAAAAAAAAAGACTGGGGGGACTTTGGATCATGCATTCATTCAACAAACATTCATTGAACGCCTCCTAAGTGCATGTGCTCTTCCAGGCACCCAGAACATGCAGTGAATGGAAGAGACAAAAATCCCTATTTGGGGGAGTTGACATTTTAGTGGAGGAAGCAGGTGATCATCAACATAATTAAGAGATTATTTATGTGTGTGTGTAAAGGGCAGATAGTATATTAAATATTTGAGGCTTGGCAAGCCATGCAGCCTCTGTCAAAAGGCTCAATCTGCTGTCGTAACACAAAAGCAACCATAGAGAAAATACATAAGGGAATGGGTATGGCTGTGTATCAATAAAACCATACATACAAACATAAGTGGCTAGGCCATGGGCTATACTTTGAGGACTCCTGTGCAAGAGGGGAATGAGAGCTTAAGGAGAAAAGTTAAGCAATAGAGGGGTTGTGGGTTGTCAAAGTGAGAGACTGCAGTTCTTCTAAAAAGCCCTAAAGGAGGTGAAGGGGGGTGCCATGCAAGTGTGCTAGGAAAGAGAGACGGAGGCAGACAAGGCAGCCAGGGCGAAGGCCCTGGGGCAGGAACGTTTCTGGCATTTGTAAGGAGCAGCAAGGTGGCTCACGTGGCTGGTGGGGAGTGAGGGCAAACAAGGGAGCTTAGGGCCAAAAGGAGGTGACAGGACCACATAAGAAGCTTCCTTACCATATAGGAAGCTATATAATCTATCATCCAAAGCAGGACAATTTGAGAGCAAGTACAGAAAGGAAGACTCAAAAAATAATTAACAGGCATTTTATGATCTACAATGGGAATAAACTGGGATATACGACCTTCCTCACAGCCACTGTGGGACCTTTTCTTTCACAGTCAAACCCACACCATTTTTATTCAGTATGCTGGGGAATTGGGTGTTCTCCTGAGCTGAGTTTTTTTTTTAACATCTTTTTTTTTTTTTTTCTGAATGAACCATGCTCAAAAAATTAGAGGAAAATAAACCATAAAACAGAAGGCACTTAAGAATTTTACTGGGACTCAGCCATTAATTTGTTTGATGAGTATTTATTGAATGCTTGCTAAGCGCCAGGCACCACAACTAGGCACCGACAGTGCTGGGAGAATCAGTATCTCCTTTAAGGCTCTCACGGGCCAACCATTATAAATATTAAATACTATGTAAGTGTAGCAAAGAGGTGAAATACAGGGAAAAATCTCTATGTTGTAAGCCAGAAGGATGGTTCTAGCCCTAGCTGTGCCATCCACACCCTGTGCAAGCTGGCAAGTCATGTTGCTTTCCTCAGCCTATTTCCTCCATGCACTGGGTATGGAAATTGTGGGGATCAAGGGGTATTTTGTTGGCTCAAAACTGCTCTACTGAAGTGACAGTGGTTGTCTTTCCTGCCTCTTCATTCCCAGGGAAACAGCCTGATCATTTGGACCTGAGATAGTCTCCTGTCCTTGATATTATTTTTTTAAAGATGGATTTATTTATTGAGGAGGAGGAGCAGAGAGAGAGGGAGAGAGAGAATCTCAAGACTTCCCATGGTGCGCAGAGCCCAGTGTAGGGCTCCATCTCAGGACCCTGAGATCATGACCTGAGCTGAAATCTAGAGTCAGATACTTAACCAACTGAGCCACACAGGAGTCCCTGTCCCTGATGTTATTTAAACAATCCACTCCCAGGGACCTCAGGATTATGTGCATGCGTTATGTCACCAATGCTTAGTAAGTACCTATTGTATGCCAGGTGCCGTTCTGGGCACTGGGGAGGTGACGTTTTTGGGAGCAAGGACAATCCACAAATAAGCAAATGTATAAATCGACAAGATGATTCAGAAAACAAAGCATGCCGGGAAGAGAATGCATGTCTGACAGTGCTGGAGGAAGGGGCTAGTCCTTTGGGTTGGGTGGGCTGGAAAGGCTTCTCTGAGCAGGGCACAGTGGAGCTGAAGGCTGAGTGAGGAGGAGGAATCAACCACACTGAGATCAAGGGGACACTGGGCTCCAGGCAGAGACTCAGAGAACAGAAACAACTAGCACATTATAATCCTGAACTTTACCTTTTGGTGTACCAATTTCTCCATCAGACATAACCGGAGACATTCTTTTTCCCCACCTGCCTCACGAGATCCATAGAAGGATTAGAAAGTGGCATTTGAGAAAGACCTGAAGGAGGTGAAGGAGCAAACCAAGGAGATATCAGGGTGTACCAGCCAGGAAAACTATGTGATGCTGCAGTAACAAGCATCCCCCAAAGTCTCTGTGACATTAACAACAAACCTCTTTTCTTGCTCACACTACAAACCAGTGCAGATTGGCAGTGGGGGAGACGGGGCTGTGCTCACCATAGTCACTTGGGATCCAGCTAATAGAGCAGCTAGGACATTGCCACTTGCTGTTCCAAGAGGCAAGAGAGCCCTGAGGGTCCCACATTGACAGTTCAGTGCTCTGGTCCAAAAGTGGTGCAGCTGTCTCTACTCAATTCTTACTGGCCAGCACGATCATGTGGCCCTCAGCCAACCATGGGGGGCACCAGGATGGGGCCATCCCACCATATCACCAGAAATGTTTAGTGACAGCACTAATAAGAAATAGTGTTCCGAACTCTTTGAGCCTTTGGAAAAAAGACAGGGCTTTCACGAGCATGTCCTTTTCAGTATTACTGATCATGACAGGTGAGCAAATTTCCATCCTCCTTCATTTCCCCAGACACAGACTTGTGCACACACACCCGCCCTTTACCTGAACAGCCAAAGGAAGTCAGACCCAGGAGGGGACGTGTGAGCTCCTCACATTCTCTGCTGTCAGAATACCCATGGCAGCTCCAGCCATTCTTCTGGGGAAACAGTTTCCATTTTGCTCCCAAGCAGACCCCAGGGGAAGCCCACCTCTTAATCAAAAACTGCACCCACCCCTCTGCCCGCTTCTCCATGAGTTGGCTCCAGAACATGGAATTGAATGATTCAGGACAGATTGGAAGGAGAACAAGATCTCCCTCAGTCCCAGGGAGAAAAGTAGACAAAGGGAGGTGAGGGAGGTAAGTGAGGATGTGGGCCATGTGGGGAACTTGGACCCACCTCTCATTTAGTCATTCTACACTTATTGAGCACTGCTTTGCATGCCTGGCATTGTGCTAGGGAATATAGCAGTGAACAACAACAAAAAAGCACAGTGCCCTTGCTCCCTGTGGAACCGACCTTCCAGCTAGGGAGATGGACAGTGAGCAGGAGAAATAGGTAAAGTGTAGAGAGGGGGAAGTGCTAAGTGAAAAGATGGAGCAGGAAATGGGATTAGAAATGAAGGACCATCAAGGAAGACCTCCCAGGCATGCCTGGATGGCCCAGTGGTTGAGCGTCTGTCTTTGGTTCAGATCCTGATCCCAGGGTCCTGGGATCAAGTCCCACATCAGGCTCCCCGCAGGGAGCCTACATTTCCCTCTGCCTATGTCTCTGCCTCTTTCTGTATCTCATGAATAAATAAATAAAATCTTTTTTTAAAAAAGAAAGGAAAACCTCCCAGGGAAGGTGGCATTTGAGCAAAAACCTGAAGGAGAATAAAGGGGGAGCCGTGTAGGAATCTGGGGGAAAAACCTTCTAGGCAGTGGGAGCAGCAAGGTCAAAGATCCTGAGGTGGGACTGTGCCTGATGCTTCTGAGGAGCTGAAAGGAGCCCATGTGACTGGAGCATAGTTATCCGGGGCAGAGTGACAGGGGCATTGGGGGGTGGGGTACCTCTGCCATTTAGTAGCTCAGGGACTATATTTGCTTTCTATGGCTGTCATCACATAGAAGCTAGAAGTCTGAGACTAAGATGTCAGCAGAGCTGTACTCCCTCTGAGAGTCTGGGTAGAATCCTTCCTCACCTCTTCCTGGCTTCTGCTGGTAGCTGTCCACCCTTGGCATTCCTTGGCTACCCTCCACCCTCTGCCTCCGTAGTCATGTGGCCATCCTCTCCCCTGTGTGTCCCTGTCTCCACCTGGTGTTTTCCTCTTTAAAAGGACACCAGTCATATTGTATGAGGGTCCTCCCCATCACAACCTCACCTTAACTTGATGGCAACTACAGGGACCCCATTTCCAAGTAAAGTCACATTCCTAGGTACTGGGGTTATGACTTCACAACATCTTTTGAGGGGGT
Organism: Canis lupus baileyi; assembly: GCF_048164855.1. Taxonomy (NCBI): domain Eukaryota; kingdom Metazoa; phylum Chordata; class Mammalia; order Carnivora; family Canidae; genus Canis; species Canis lupus. The sequence continues at coordinate 50,591,755 of NC_132856.1, forward strand.
CACAGTGCAACCCAGAACAGTCATTGAGCATGGAACCTTACCTCTCTTTACCCTCCCAGGAGGATGGGAAGGATTATATGGCACCTTTTGGGGTACGTAAGAGGATTAACTGAGCTCAAGTAGGGTGAGTGCCTGGCACTGGGCATGTCTGGCATTATGCTGGGCAGCGTGTCATGGGCCAGAGGGTCCTAAGCCTGTTGGGGAGCTGGGGTGTGGGCAGAGTCTGAGATGGAAAGGCCTCTCCTGTTTCTCCCTGTTCCATCCTGCCTCTCTCCCTGCACCCACTGCTCTGTCCCCATCCCAAACCTGTTTCCCGAGATGGCCTAGACTTTTTCTCGTGTTGGCTGGTGCAGGCTTTCTCTCCCTGGACTATATTTAGCCTAAGAAATAGGCATGAGAATCCTCAGCTGCTGCAGCACTGGAAAAGAAAAGCACAAAGCCAGTCCTGCCTTCTGTCCAGCCCTGTTCTGCTGATTCCATTCTTTCTTCCAGAACCTTCTAGAAGCAGAGCATCAGAACCTTGGGTGTTTGTTGGAAGAACATGAGCTAGGAGCCCTGACATGTTAATTGTCCCCAGAACCTGTCTGTGTCCAGGATGAAAGTTGACTTTGTTCATTTGCTGTTTTCCTTTTTTTTTTTTAATTGTGGAAAATTTACACAACATAAACTTTACCATCTTGACCATTTTTAAGTGTCCAGTTCTGTGGCATTAAGTACATTCTCATTGCTGTGCAGCCATCTTCACCACCCATCTCCAGAACTCATTAGGTCTTACATGCTGAGACTGTCCCCTCTGAACACTGACCCCCTGCCCCTCTCCTAGCCCCTGTACCCACCATCTACTTCTTGTCTTTGTGACTGACTCCTGTAGGGACCTCACAGAAGTAGGGTCATAAAGCATTTGTCTTTTTTTTTTTTTAAGAACTTATGTCTCTTTTGAAAGAGAGAATGCACAAGAGAGCACAAGTGGGGTGATGGCAGGCAGAGGGAGAGGAGCAGAGGAAGAGGGAGAGCAGGCTCCCCACTGAGCAGGGAGCCTGACACAGGGCTCAATCCCAGGACCCTGAGGGGATTGACCTGAGCCAAAGACAGATGCGTCACCAACTGAGCCACCCAGGTACTCCCAGTATTTGTCTTTTTATGATTGGCTTATTTCACTCAGCATAGAGTCCTCAAGAGTCATGCATGTTGTACCAGGAGTTACTTGCCTTCCGTCTTAAGGTAAAGTTGACCCCCCCCAAAAAAAAAGTTTAAAAATTGAAGTAAAGGAGCTTGATGGATTTTCACAAACTGGACACACTCGTGTGACCAGCACCCAGATCAGGAAACAGAACCTTCTCAGCCCTGGAAGCCCCCATGTGCCCCTTCCCCAAAGGGTACCCCATCAGGACTTCAATCATGATTGACTAGTTTGCCTGCTTTTGCATTTTGTACAAATGGAATCTCATGTATATGTTCTTCCCTGTCTGGTTCCCTTTGCTTGACATTAACTCTGTGAGGTTTTGCATGACAAGTGGCAGTCATTCATTACATGGTATTCCATTGATTTATCCTCTCTCAATGTTGAGGATTCAGTCATTTCCAATTTAGGGCTATTACAGTGTATGCACCACTGTGAACCATCTTGTGCATACACAGGTTCCTGTTCCTGTGGGACAGCTCTCCAGGACTCAGGAGTGGAATTTTTCTAGGTGGTAGTACAGGTATATGACTAATTTTAGTAGAAGTTCCCAAATCCTCTTCCAAGGGGTTGTACCATGTGTTAAGGATTAAATTGTGTCCTTCCATCCCCAAATCATACACATAAGTCCTAACGCCCAGTACCTGAAAAATGTGACCTTAATCGGAAATGGGATCATTGTGGAAAGTGAGGTCGTCACAGTGGGCCCTAACCCAATATGACTGACATCCTTAAAAGGGGGGAAGGAATTTGGACAGAGAAACAGACATGTACACAGCAGAATGTCATGAGAAGATGAAAGTGGAGACCAGGCTCATGCCTCTACAAGCCAAGGAACCTCCAAAGATTGTCAATGAACCCCCAGACACCAGTGGAGAGGCATGGGACAGATTTCTGTCTCAGAGGCTCCAGAAGGAACCAGCTGTGGACACTCTGATCATGAACCTCTGATCATGGCCTCCAAGAACTATGGAAACATTAAATTTGTGTTGTTCTAAGGCCCCATGTTGTGATTCTTTGTTATACCAGGTGCAGAACACTCATACACTGTGTTACTCCCCCACAGGCAGCATGTAGGTGTTCTAGCTACTCCACAGACCCCCCAACACATGGTAGTATCAGTCTATCAGCATCATATGTGCTTCTAAAGGTGAGCTTTTAAAGCCACGCTGGGGTGAGGGGGCTCACGTTCTGCAGATGCCCCAGAGCTGAGGAGCCACCATAAGGCTCCCTCTGCTCCAGCTGCTGACTCCAGGGCTTCCCCAATGTAGAGGTGAAGTCCATGGGCTCTGGGCCCCCACTCCCTGGTTCCAATCCCATATTTGCCACCAACTGGCACTGTGACCTTGGACTGACACTTGTCTTTCTGGGCTTCAGTTTCTCCAGTTGTAAAATGGGCATAAAGGGATAAAATAGGGTCATCAAGAGGATTAAATGAGTAAGGTAACATAGCTAATGTACGTAGAACATCTGGCACGAGTAAGTACTCCATAAGCACTCGTTTTTATATTTCTCTCTTTCTTTCTCTCTTTCTTCTTGATTTTCATCCCTTCTTCTTACTTCTTTCCTGGCACAGAGTTCTGCTCTCCCAGAGGGGAATATTTGACTTGTGGACATCTCCCCTGCCCCTTGAAAACTGAGCCGGACATTTCTGGATATCTTTTTTTTTTTTTTTTTTTTTTTTTTTTTTTTGGTTCATCTTGAGGCTGCAGAGTACAGAGGAGGGAGACATCTGAGGAAAAGGCTCACACCCCTGCCATCTGCCTTGGTGATTTAACCTGACAGTCAGACCCTACCTTCATGTACCTCCTCTAAGGGAGGAGTATGACTATGTTGGGGAGAAGGAAGGAACCAGGGGATCATTTCTACATTTTGAATAGGCTTTTTTTCCCCTTCTTTTTACCTGGAGTTTGGTCTGGAATATTCTCTTGAGTTTCATCCTGGTTCCTGGGTCCTGTAAGGGCTATATCTGTCCTTCTAATGGTACCTCTGAGGTTTTCCCCACTAATTGATCCTGTGTTTCATTTCCCTGTCTGGGCTCCCAGAGCTCTAGGACACTATGGGACAAGGACGTTTGAAGGCAGAGCTCCCCCTTCTCCCACCTGTCAGATCATTCCTAAATCCCATAAACACTCACCTGCTTTCCCTCCTCACCTCCCGCAGAGCAACGATGCCTCAGGGAACACTTGGAACTGGTTGTACTTCATCCCCCTCATCATCATTGGCTCCTTTTTTATGCTGAACCTCGTGCTGGGTGTGCTGTCAGGGTAAGTCTCTGCTACCCTCCCCATCCCACTCCCCTTCACCATCTTCTGACCATAAAGAGGCCATCAAACCTTTGTTTTTATTCTCCAGGCAGCGAATAGGCCTTCCTTTGTCTCGGGTTAGCCAGAAAGTTATTAGCAAATCAGGTACAGGTGCAGAAGTTGTGCACTGCTGAGAGCACCCAGTGCAAGGACTCATGGTGGACTTCAACTCATAACAACAGTGCACCCCTGGCATTGAGGAACCTCTACCCCAGGAAAGAGGAGCTTCTTTCCAATGCAGGCCTCTCATTCAAGTCTTTCCCAACCCACAGCCTACCACACAAGAACCTTCTATAGAGCTTTACTTTCTATAATTTACATTTTTTAAAAAAACTAAAAGATTGGGTTCCCCCTTCCCCTATTTTCCAAATATACTGTATATTTCAGTATACAATCAAACATGCATTTTTGTGGCACACGTTATCCCTTACCCCCAAGATTGGGTGTGGGTATGAAGGGCTTAATCATAAATAGGTTTTATTTTTCTTGTCACAAAAAGTCTGGGGACTGGAATAGTGACTCCACGGTGCCATCAGGGACCCCAGTTCCTTCTAGCTTTTTACTCTGATGACCTTACCAGGCAGAGGCTTTCAGTGGATGCCTCGTGGTTTTAAGATGGCTACCTCACGCTCACAAGGGAGCCACTGCACATCCCAAACACAAAGAGGAGGGAGGGAAACGGGAAGGGGAAGGGCATATACCAGGGAAAGGAGGCTGCTGCAGAAATCTTCAGCTTATGTCTCATTGGCCTAACTTAAAGAGGGATGAAAATATCCTTCACTCAGGAGTGCAGAGAATTAGAATGGTCTACGCAGCCAGCGGCAGTTGGCATGGCATGGTCTTGTGGCTTTACTTTTTTCCTCTAGCTGGGTGTAGCTGTTGGATAAGGTGGGAAGTTGGCAGAAATACCCCCAACCTTTCTGGTGTTCTGATCTCCCAGGAGACCTGATTCCTTGTGTTAAAGTCCACTGCCTGCCCTCCAGGTATTTCTGGACACACACACACACACCCAGATACACACACACGCATGCACGCACGCATGCACACAGTCCCTAAAATGTCTACAACAGCCAGACCTGGCTCTTTCCTGCTTCTGCAGGGAGTTTGCCAAAGAAAGGGAGCGGGTGGAGAACCGGCGGGCTTTTCTGAAGCTCAGGCGGCAGCAGCAGATCGAACGAGAACTCAATGGGTACATGGAGTGGATCTCAAAAGCAGGTGAGGCCCTTTGGTCTTGAGACCTGGGAACCATGATCCCAGGCCTCGGAGCACACAGAGTCCTGCATGCAGCTTGTGGGTGGGTGAGGTGAGGGCTCTGATCAAGGGAGAAAGAGGACCTGGCCGGGTGGCCCTGCTTTGAAGCAGCAGGAATCTGGATCAGGGTAGGGAAACTTTTGGGGTGACACCAGGATAGGATGTCACACAATGGCTGAGGAACTTTGGTTTGCATCCCAGCCCTGCCACCTTCTAGCAGCGAAGCTTACTTCCCTGAGTTGTAGTTTCCTTGCTAAACGGAGATGATAGCATCTATCTTGCAGGGCTGCGGGTATGCAGTAAGATCACCCAAGCTAAGCCACTGAGAAAGAGCAATGCCCGACACACAGTAGGCACATGTTTATTGGTTCAACCATTCAGTAGATGCTTATGGAGCACCCATTGTGTGTCATGCAATGTTATAGGCACTGAGGAGATGGCAGTGAACAAAAGACCAGATCCTCATCTCAGGGCTCCAATGTTCTAGTAAGAGAGACAGGAAACAAGTACATATAATGTTGAGTACTCCCCAGTGCTGAAAAGAAAAATGAAGCAGGGTCGGGAGTGGAAAGCAGTTGGAGGAGGTGGGGGTGGTCAGAGAGGGTCTCTCTAAGGAGGTGACATCAGAGCAGATCCAAGAAACCTTGTGGATATCTGGCAAAGGGGGCTCTGGAGCAGAGGGAATAGCAAGTGCAAAGGCCCTGAGGTGGGAGTGGCATGAGTCATGAAGCAGAGCAAGGAAGCCAGTGTAGCTGGAGCAGAATATGTGCAGGGTTAAGTGGGAAGAAGCAAGGACCAGAAGAAGACAGGAGCCGAATCAGGCAAGGCCTTACAGGTCATGGTAAGGAGGCTGGGTTTTATTTTGAGGGAGATGGAAGTAGTGTTGGCTCTTACACTGTTGCTCAAGTGAGGCTGGGAGTCAGGAAGAACAGAGCAGCACATTTCTGGCTGGTTGAGCTGCCCCAATAAGCAAGAGGAGAGTGAAGAGGGCTGGGCCGACCCTTCTCAATCCTGATCCAAGGGAACCCAGCCCAGGAGAGGTGTGCAGACGCTGGAGCTTAACTATGTGCTCTTCCTCCTCAGAAGAGGTGATCCTCGCCGAGGATGAAACCGACGGGGAGCAGAGGCATCCCTTTGATGGTAACTGCTCTGAACCTGGCTCAAGGGTAGATCCCAGGGGAGACTGCAGCAGCTGGTGCTGGGAGAACAGACTGTTTGGTTCTAAGGGGCCTCCAGGGGATGGATGTTCAGAGCCCAGGTGACAACAAGAACAAACACGAGATCAGGCCAGGGTCAGGAAGATATAGGCACGGCGCCAATTTGCTCCTTTGGGGGACTTCAGGACCTCAGCGCAGGCTTTACATCATTTTCTGACCTGCCCTTTCTGCTTTAACCATGTGCTTCAGTCTTCCTCATCCATAAAATGGGCATGACAGTAATAATACCTACCTCACTGGATGGTTGATGGGGATTGCATTAATGCTCGCAGATAGAAAGTCTACAACAATGCCTGGCTCAGGGTCAACACCCTCTGTGTTCACTAAATAAGTCAATAACCAAGAGTCCAGCTCACTATTCAGGACAGTTGTCTCACCTGGTAGAGGTTTGGCTAGACAGAGCAGACTTTGGATTGAAAAATACTGAGATTGAGAAGGAAGTAAAGGAGCTGGGGCTTTATCTCAGTAGGTTACAAATCAGATTTTACTATTTTGGGGGAGCGGAAGAGATGACCCAAGGGGGTATCTAAATCATTTTGTTGAAAATGTGTGCCTGAACTCGCTGTCCCCTGGAGAGCTCGTGGGGGGAGGAGTAGAACCTAAATATTGAGGGAAGGCGTCAACAGTCCCAGCCTGCCTAGCAAGTGGGCTAAAGGTCAAGGGTAGGCTGCTTTCATAGGCATCACTGTATGTCCAGTCCCAGGCACCCCAGAGGGGAGAGGGTGACTGGGAGCCCAGACTTAGAGACCAAACAGGACTCAATTCTCATCTTTACTCCTGTGACAAAGTCACGTAACCTCCCTGAGCCTCGATCTCCATGTCTGCCAAATGGACGTACTCAACTTCCCACCAAACCAGATCACCATGAGGGTCAACCCAACAATATTTAGCAAGTCCTGGCACCAAGGTAAGGTTCCTGTCTCAAAAAGGGTAACGTCTTTTTCTCTTGCCATGTTTCCATTGTTGGAGCTCTGCGGAGAGCCACCATAAAGAAAAGCAAGACAGACCTGCTCAACCCCGAGGAGGCTGAGGATCAGCTGGCCGACATCGCCTCCGTGGGTGAGTCCCTCCTGCCACAGCCTGGCACCCAGCTCTCGCTGATCGTGCAACAGATGACAGCTGAAAGGTTTGGGACCCTCATTACCTGGATTTGGGTCCCTGCCCTGCCCCTGACCACCTGTGTGTCCTGGGGCAGATGGGAGTAACAGCAGTGCCCCTCTCCTAACTCCACTGTGAAAGCTTAAACTAAATAATCCGCTTTAAGCATTTAGAAGGGCGTCCAGCAGAGAACAAGCTCACAATCATGATATTAGGATTCATTAGTACTTATGGAGGGGCTGCTGTTGTGAACAAGGCAGGAACCAAATCCCTACCCATGTGGAGTTCGCAGTTGAGTGCAGGACACAGATGTTAAACAGATAATTACCGAAATAAGCCTGTTGTGATAAATGGCGCTGCAGAGGAGTCACCCTGGGTTTAGCCTGCTCTGGAAGAGTGGGGTGTGGTCAGGGAAGCCTTCTCAGAGGAGGTGACACTGGAGCTGAGAACTGAAGGATTGGTAGGAGTTCGCTATGGCAGTGAAAGTGGAGAGAACCATGTAGAAGGCTGTTGGTCTGTTGCTGTTGGTTATTGCAAAGGGCAGAGTTTGAGGGGCAGAGAACATTTACCCTCCCCCTGCTCACTCCTCCTGATTGAGACTGTGTTGCTCTTGACCTTCTCCCAGGAGAACATATAATTTTTTGAAAGGGGTATTTTAGACATTCCAGTAATGAAAATGGGAGTGCATCCTGGCCGGGGAAATAACGCATGCCTCTGAGGGGAGAAAGAATTTAAACTGTGTGGTTGGAGGAGGGAGGGGCAGAGGAGGGAGAGAGGGAGAAAGAGAGAGAAGGAAGGAAAAACTAAAGGCAGAGAAACAAGAAGGTGAGGGGGGGACCCTGGGGGGCTCAGTCACTAGAGCATGCATCTCTTGATGTCAGGGTTGTGGGTTTGAGCCCCACACTGGGTGCAGAGATGACTTAAAAACAAAATCTTCAGGGGCTCCTGGGTGGCTCAGTTTGTTGAGTGTCTAACTCTTGATTTCAGCTCAGGTCATGATCTCAGGGTCATGAGATCAAGCCCCATATCAAGTTCCATGCTGAGCATGGAGCCTACTTAAGATTCTCTCTCTCTCTCTGGGGAGCACCTGAGTGACTCAGTGGTTGAGCATCTGCCTTTAGCTCAGATCGTCATGATCCTGGGGTCCTGGGATTGAGTCCCACATCAGGATCCCTGCATGGAGCCTGCTTCTCCCTCTCCCTATGTCTCTGCCCCCCCCCCTTTATGAATAAATAAATAAAATCTCAAAAAATAGTTAAATAATTAGATCTTTTAAAAATATATTCTCTCTCCCCCTATTCCTGTCCCCCCCAAAAAAAAACAGAAGGAAAGGGAGAAGGGAATTTAACATATATACATGGTTCTAATGCACAGACATCAACTATTCTATACTTTGCTGTTTTTACTCCACTCTAGTTTTTGACCTGGATGCTAGGTTTCAAGATCATTCCCATCGCAGTCCCATTCTTCATAAGGGTGGCAACGCGGAGGTTTACTTGGCCATGGCTCTGTCATATGGAGTTGTTTCCAATTTTTGCCCCAACGAGGAGTACTGCTGTGAACATTGATGTACAATGACTCCCCCCACCCTTTGGGCGTGTTTCCTTGGGGATAATTACAGGATCAAAGATATTAACAGCTTTTCAACTCATTATTCACAGAGCCATTCTGAGTTTCCAAAGCACTGAACCCATTTATAAACCTGCCAAGTACTCATACGATCACAGATCCCCCACCCCGGCCACTGCCTATTTCCCATTTAATTTCTTTTCCTAGTGAAATAGGTCTGTAATGATACCTTAAAGCTTATTTTAATTTGCATTTTTAATTTCTAGCCAAAACACTCTTTTCCTTATAATGATGGACTAGTCCTATTTCAATTTGTGGATACATCTGTTTACCTCCTTCCAGCAAGTTCAAGAATGGGAGTCAGTGCTCTGTGTATCTGATCTGTTCTGTCTGGCCCATACATTTTCCCAATTATGTTGCTTCCATTTTAAAAAAATATCTTGTTATATTTTGATAGGCAAACATTTTCTGTTCATACTACATGTATTTACTACCAGGTGCTGAAAAAAATTGGCATACTTAAGTCAGGATGTCCTTTATGGATAAGATTAGGTGCCTGCTCTTAATTGACAGATTATTTTTTGTCAGTCACTCTAGAAAAGATGGCAGAGTGATAATACCCAGTATTGGCAAGGATGTCGGGAAATGAGCATTGTCATATGCTATTGGCAGGAGTGTAATTTGCAGTGTTCCAATATATGGCGTGGTATTATTTAATTATAGATGTTTATATTGTTTGACCTAGCATTTCCACTTCAAAAACATTTCTTCCATGTGCACAAAAGGTCTATACCTCTTCTCAACAGCATTGTTTCTGGTGTTCAAAAAAGTGAAAACCAGGACCATGTGGCTGGCTCAGTCAGTGGAGTGTGCAATTCTTGATCTCAGGATCATGAGTTTGAGCTCCATGTTGGGCGTTAGAGCTTACCTAAAATTAAAATATGTTTTAAAATAGTGAAAACAAGAAACAAGCCACGTGCCCGGAAATGGGGAGATGACCAAAGAAATTACAGTATTTGTACACATTGGACTGTGATGCAGCCAGGAAAAAGAACAGGGCTGCCACTGGCATGAAAAGATGTTTGAAATTGATTTCTTGGTGAAAAAAAGCAAGTTGCATAGCATTATAGAAAATGTATGATATGGTTTTAAGAACAATATTAAGGGGATGCCTAGATGGCTTGGTCAGTTAAGCATCTGCCTTTGGCTCAGGTCATGAACTCAGGGTCCTGGGACTGAGCCCTGCCTGCATCAGACTCCCTGGTCAATGGGAAGTCTGCTTCTCCCTCTCCCTCTGCCCCTCCCCACCACTTGTGTACCTTCTCTCTCTCTCTCACTTGCTCTGCTCTCTCTCAAATAAGTAAGTAAAACCTTTTTTTAAAAAAAAAAAAAGGACAATATTAAGTATAAGAGTAGCTTAAAAATCTGGAAATTGAAGACTTGCAAGGATTTTCACTTTCTATGTGACATTTTTCTAAAATGTACAAATTAGTGATAGGTATTACTTTTCAAATCAGAAAAGTAACTAGGTAAGTTTAAGTTAACTTAAAAGCAACAGAGACTAATTGTAAGGAATCTAATGGCTGTACGGGCAGGGAGGAATTTGGTAAGGAAAGCAGAGAAAGCTTCATGAAGGAGGCATTTTTAAACTGGACTTTATGCAGAATGGGGAGCGTAAATCTGTTTATGAGGCTGTCATAATACAATAGCACAGACTAGGGGGCTTAACAATAGAAATCTAAGTTTTCACCGTTTTGGAGGCTGACATTCCTAAATCTAAGGTATCGGCAGGGATGGTTGCTTCTGAGGCCTTCCTCCTAGGCTGGTAGCGGCTGTCTCCTCCCTGTGTCTTCATGTGGTCTTCCTTCTGGATGTATCTCTGTCCTAATCTCTTCCTATAAGAACCCCAGTCATATTGGATTAAGGCCCACCCATAGGACCTTAGTTTAATTACCTCTTTAAAGACCCTATCTCCAAACACACTCCCATTCTGAAGTCTGGGGATTAAAAGTCCAGCATATGAACTTGGGAGATGCAGTTTAGTCCATAATAGGGGGGCGATCCAAGAAGCCATGAGAGATACTCAGGGACAGTTTGTCTGTGGGACACCTCACTCTTGAATTTGTGGCTGACATAAGAAACCTTGTTCCTTGGAGAAGGCAGTTCAAGGCTGCCATTTGATAAGTGTGTGATAAGGGGAAGGACAAGAAGCCAGAGTAGGAAGAGGTCAGATTAAGAGCTGTGGCTGTCCCATGGCATTTCTGTTGACAAAGCAGGTGGCTTTCGTCTATCTAAATGGATCCCAAACACAAGCCAGTGACTTGGTCTCCTGGGACCAGTTTTGCTATACGCCAACCCACCAAAATCTAGCTCCTTTGCCTGGTAGCTCAAAAATGCACAGCGGTTTCCTAAACCACCGCAAAGGAGACCTCTGGAATTTCAGTTCTGACCAAGAAATAGCTTTACCTTTATTTCTGGAAATAATTCAAAATAAGGCAGGAGCCATGTGGCATTTGCCACAATTCCATACCACAGTGAGCAGAGTCTTGTGTGATGGGTCTCTTCTGCACTATCAAATCAGCTGATAAACACATTATAAAGCAGTCTCTTCTACAGTTGACAAACACTAATGCTGAAGTGTGGAACTTGAGTCGTTGATAGGAAATGTTGAGTCATGAATGGAAGCTGCCATCACAACACCAGTTTCTTAGGAAAATCAGATTCCATTTTAGATTATTTTAATGGTGCAAGCTCCCATGTGGGCTGTTGTAACAGAGTACCAACAAACAGTGTGGCTTAAAACAACAGAAATCTATTTTCTCACAGTTCTGGAGGCCAGAGGCCCAAACTAAAATCAAGGTATCAGCAGGGCCTTGCTGCCTCTGAAGGCTTCAGGGGAGAGTCCGTTCCCTGCCTCTTGAGGCTTCTGGGGGTGTTTGGTGAGCCTCGACTTCTGTGGGCATCACACCTATCTCTGCCTCTGTGGCCACATGGTCTTCCTGTGCACCTCTGTGGCCCTGCTCTTCTTATAAGGACCAGTCATGAGATTTAGAACCCATCCTAATCAAGTGTGACCTCACCTTAACTTGATTACATCCGCAAAGACCCTAATTCCACATAAGGTCACGTTCATGAGGACCAGGCATTAGGACTTCAGCACATGTCTCTGAGGGACACAGTGCAACCCACCACTTAGGCAGGACCTGTTTCCATTTACAGAGATTTTTTTTATATATATATATATATATATTTTTTTTTATTGGTGTTCAATTTACTAACATACAGAATAACCCCCAGTGCCCGTCACCCATTCACTCCCACCCCCCGCCCTCCTCCCCTTCCAACACCCCTAGTTCGTTTCCCAGAGTTAGCAGTCTTTACTTAAGGACATGTAAATTGCCCCCAAAACCCCCAGATTAAACCTTGGTGGTGACAGACTACCATCCTCATGAGAGAACATTCTAGACTGCTACTGGCCACCTGAGGCTCTTGATGCCTTGAATATAGCTGGTGTGAACCAAGAAGTGCTTCATTCTAACACATCAGGTTTGGAAGTCCCAGTACCAAAAAAAAAAAAAAAAAAGAGTGTAAAATAATCTCTTTAACATATTTCTATACTGATGCTATGTTAAAATGATAATGTTTTGGTCCTGTTGGGTTTCATAAAATCTCTTATTAAAATATTTTTAAGACCTAAAGGTTACCTGCAATTACCATTCCAGACTACAGAGAAAAATTCAAGATAAGAATGGACAGAAAAAGGGAGTGTGGGTTAAGGTGGAACGTGAAATACAACACAGATGACAGTACACAGCTAATAGGGGCCTAGTATGTAGAAGGTGTTCAGTTAACACTTACTCCCTTTCCCTTCCCCATGAATGCTGGGCTTGTTGTGGGATGTGTCTCCGGGCCAGTGATTAGGAAAGACTTGCTCCATAAGTGGCTACGTGAGCTGGCTCTTCATTGCAGTTGTTGGAGTTACAGTAGAAGATTATCATGGCCAATAATCATAATGTTCCAGCATCATGCTAAGGCGTATTTCTCCCCATTGCTCTGTGAGGTGAGAAGTGTGTGGCTGTCCCTAGTTTATAGATGGAGACACTGGAGCCAGCCCCAAGATGCAAGGAAACTTGCCTAAGGTCATTTGATGGTTGGTGAAGGAACTGGCTTTTGGGGGTGGCTCCAGGAGGAGTAGGGGTGAGGAGCCTCTTGCCTGGTGACTGAGCTCTACCCCAAACCTCTCTCTCTCCTCCTTCTCCTTGTGGAGCATCCTAACCTGACCTGAGGCCTTCAAAAGTCTCATTCCTGTCTGCAATGCCCTGTGGATGCCTGTGGGTCTGGGTACATCTTTACGAGCTGCAGAGACCAGGGCCAGAAATGCTCTAACTGGGAAGGGCCACGGGGAGCCACCCTGGAGTTCTCAGTGCCTGTGAGGTCGGGCAGGTGATGGACATGAGAGAGGGATCCAGCCACCAGGCCTGGCCAACTGCCACTGAGTGGGAACATGTTTAAAATTTTGTGAATAGGAAGGAAGTGGTGTCCTGCAAGATGTTTGTGGTGTCCCTTATCTGGCTGGTGGGATGGGGTTGATGCATGAGCTGGATGGATGAATGAGTGACTGCACAAATTAGCTAATGAGTGCATGAATCAATGAACAAGCTAGTGAATAGGTAAAAGAGTGAATGAGCCAAAGACCATAAACAAACAAATGAGTGCAACTGAAGATTTTCAGGAAGAGATCATTTAGAAGATAAAATCAGTCCATCCAAAACTGAGCTCTGACCCCCACCACACACAGACCTTTGGATGGCAGCTCTGTCCCAAAACCTTGGCTCCCCCCTCTCTCTCACACCCATACTTGATCCAGCAGCAGGGGTTTGCATCTCCTTTAAATAATATATCCCATGGGGCACCTGGGTAGCTCAGTGGTTGAGCATCTGCCTTTGGCTCAGGGTGTGATCCTGGGGACCCGGGATCAAGTCCCACATCGGGCTCCCTGCATGGAGCCTGCTTCTCCCTCTGCCTGTGTCTCTGCCTCTCTCATGAATGAATGAACAAAATCTTTGAAAATAAATAAATAAATAAATAAATAAATAAATAAATAAATCCCAAATCAGCATCATTGCTAGGCTGGACCAGTCATCTCCCTGTTCCTGCCCTGGCCTTCCACCGTCTATTCCCCCCACAGCTGCCACAGTATGCTTGTGAGCACCTGAGTCAGGTCCTATCCATCCCTCCTCTGTTCAAGCCTCCGTGGTCCCCTTCACATTTAGAGCAAAAGCAAAAAAAAAGCCCAGGTCTCCCCATAGCCCATAAAGCACTGCTTATTCCACACTGTCCCTTCCCTGTCCTTACCAACTCCTCTCCCTCTCAACCACTCCAGCCATACTGGTTTCCTGATGCCATTCCCTGAATATGCCAGGCAGGCATATTTCTGCCTCAGAACCTTAGCACTTACTATTAATTCTGCCTATAGTATTGAGGTGACTTATGTCAACACCTTCACCTTGACCACCTGATTTAATATGGCAGCCTGCCCCATGGTCCCTCCTGGGGCTCCCCATCCCCTTACACTATTTATTCTTTTTGCCAAAGTACTGTGCACCTTCTGTCACACTATTAATTTACTTTTTTTATTATATTTGCTGTCTCTCCCCAAATGGAGATTAAGCCCATAAAAGCAGGGCTCTGTCTGTTAACTAGTGAATCTTGAACATCTGGAATAGAGTCTGGCACGCAGTAGATGTTCTGCAAGTAAAAGTATATGCAGGTAGATTCCCTGGTGACTCATTCCTTGGTAAAGTGTCCATGGAAACTAGGGTCCTATTCACACCTCTTCCTGGAGGCCTGCCAAGCATGCACCATGCAGCTCTGCTACTTGCCTCTTTACCAAGGGTCCTGAGCTCCTTCCTCATCCCCCCTGTGGCATGACCCCCAGAATCATCAGATGTGGCCAAGAAAGGGGGACACAGAAAGTTGGTCCATCCGTGGAGAGCCATCTGCCTCCCCATTGACATCCAGAGCTCTCATTGGTTGTTTCCAAATGTCATTTTCACCTTCTCATAAGCTCCATCTCTGGAAAGCTAAGCCCTGGATCATGATGATTCCCTCGGGCCAGAGGGCTCGCCAGGGAAGCTAATGGATCCCCTGGCGAGATTCTGTGCCTGGGCCACATATCAGTTAATTTCCTCCAGAGGAACACCCTGACATTCTCCATCCTTTCCTTGGCAGGGTCTCCCTTCGCCCGAGCCAGCATTAAAAGTGCCAAGCTGGAAAACTCGACTTTTTTTCACAAAAAGGAGAGGAGGATGCGTTTCTACATCCGCCGCATGGTCAAAACTCAGGCCTTCTACTGGACTGTGCTCAGTCTGGTAGCCCTCAACACGCTGTGTGTTGCTATTGTTCACTACAACCAGCCCGAGTGGCTCTCCGACTTCCTCTGTGAGTACCACTGGCCCCTGCCCCCACTGGCTCCTTGATCCCTTCCTCACACCCTTCTCCCAATTCTCCCTCTCTGGTGGTATGCCTTTCTTCCTTGGCTCTTGTTGAATCTGCCCGTTCATGTGGGTGTGTCTGCAACTGCCACCACAGCAACAGAGCCCAACTTCTTTGGGCCTGGGGGCTGGAAGCTGGAATTCAGGTCACCAAATACTACTGTGATGCTTTTTAAAGAGAGAAGTATGAGGGCGTTGGAAAAGAAACATAAAGAGATAGAGACCACAGGACAGCCAGACTGAGACAGAAACGCCCATGTAATTAATAGGTGTATCTCTGAGGATGTTAAAATAAGTATTTTACAGTTGAGAGATGGGAATGCTTTAGGAACAAAGAGTGGCGCTTATGTTGTCCCCATTTTCTCTGCTTATTTCTGACACTCCCTGCTTTTCCCCTCTTCTTTCAAATCTCCTGCTTTTTATACCTTTCCTTTCTTGATATTTTTTACTTCCTTAAGTCTGGGATTCATTTCTAGAAGATCACCTCCAACAAGTGTGAGAACATCCTGCTCCCTCATTGGGTACCAGGACCCCCAAGGCTTTGCCCTTCTGGGCCTATTCCAGGATTCCAGGAGCTAGCATGAGATACTATCAAAATTGATGGCCAGGTGGGGAGGAGGAGCAGCAGTGAAAGGTGAGGAGGATTTAAAAAATAAAGAGCTCTGAGGAATCAACAAGAGTAGTGTCTGGGCAGTGACGAAAGCAAATCCATGCCCTGGCTTTGGCTTGTGGGCCCTGCAGGAGGATTTCCCTAAACCTTTTTGCCTGCTGGCTGCCCTCTACCTGCACGTACTAGTTTGTCTGACTTAGGTCTCTAGCTTTTTTCCCCTTCTGACCAGGTTCAGAACTGACCCAGACAGCCACTAGAGATAGTCGAGTCTTCAGCCTAGAGAGACCCAGAAGCCTGGTCCAGGTCATGGTTTCCTTGTAACCCTCATTGTTCTCAGTCACATTGGTTGACCCCTCAGGACACCCCCCAGGGGCCAGCTCTCCTTCTGAGAGCCCTAACCTAGTTCCAACCTTAGTAATTGTATTTGGTCCCCCTGGAGTCTTACAAATGAGGATTCTTTACTTTTTGTCTTAACCTCCTCTGTAGTCTATTTTTAATCTCCCATATTCTCCATACTAATCACTTTGCTTTGTCTGTCCTGGTTCAAGAACAGGGGGTTGGGACTTCCTGCCCCAGGCCTCTAAATCTGTAAAGGTCCTTTAATTATTCCCAGTTGAGAAAACTGAGACACAGAAAGGTTAAGTAACTTGCCCAGGGTCACACAGCTAGTAAGTGACAAAGCCAGTATTTGAACCTAGAATCCAAGCTATGTCTGATGCCCAATCCCTTCCCTGGTTACCAGGTGGCCTGGATTCTCAGTGACCCTGGACAAGTCACTACCATCATCCATCAATCAAAAGCATCTTCATTAAAAAAAAGAAAGAAAACATCTTCATTTATAAAGCACCCTTTTATTTTATTTGCCACTAAGAAATAAAGTAGTGCTGCCATCTTAAACTGGGATATGGCAATTTTAAGATACACCCCCCCAATCCACAGATGTCAAACTGAACAAAAAATGTTTGTCTTGGAATCAGCGAAGTGTGGCCGCTTCTCGTGGTCTCGAACTTCTCATCTGGAAATTGGAGTCGATGGCCCTGAAAGTTCTTCCAGACCCACAAGTGCTACAGATAATTCTCTCAGCTCTTGTGCATTGTCAGCTATCAGGTTTCCATGGTAACTGGGAAGCAAGCATCTCAGAAACTCTTGAGTTCTCCCAGAGTTGTTTCTGGTGGTTCTTAGAATACCCCAGATGTTATAGACAGTTTTCCCCTCATTGATATTTTGGCCTGGCAATCCTGGAGGCCCTGGTTTCCTTCAGATACTAGGAGCTCCCTGGAGTCCAAAAACCTAAGAGGAAGTTTTGGTCAGGAATGAGTGTGAAGGACCTTGATGGTTCAGACCATCTCTTAAAAGAACAATATAATAAATGCCCTTGACTTTCAGACAAAATTACCTATGTGACCAAAGTTGGAAGTTCTTGGAAGTTTGGGTCTTCTGTCTTCCTATCTGTATGTTTTCTCCCCCTTAGAAGCCCTCCTTACCCTCATTCCCATCCACTGGGTGAGAATCCATGCCCTTCCTGATGACTCATCTTCCTACCCCACCAAGAAAGCTCTCTCAGAAAAAGGTCCTGAAATTAGCCATGTCTTTGCTGGATCAAACAAATTACCCATAGGTTACCTCTCCCCAAGGCATTTACACCATTAGGCTTTATCTTGTTCAAGACCTTTTAGACATCAGCAAGACAGAATTTTGCCAGGGGACCTCAGATAGGTTTTCCAAGTTGGAAGAAAAGCTGTACCTTGAATTGGCTGCCCCTGAATCTCCAGCTAAGTCCCTGACCCAAGGATTACTAAAAGGACACCATTATGATTTCTATTTCTATTTTTCCTTTAAAGCCCAAGCATATAAAAGTAGATTAATCATAGTTCTTAGA
This sequence comes from Canis lupus baileyi, assembly GCF_048164855.1. NCBI lineage: Eukaryota > Metazoa > Chordata > Mammalia > Carnivora > Canidae > Canis > Canis lupus. The sequence continues at coordinate 50,609,359 of NC_132856.1, forward strand.
TTATGACACACTGACATCCTGGGGCCATTGTTATTTTGTCAGTTAGCCATTTAGTTTGTTAGTTCATTAGTTTTAGAAACATGGTAAACACCCAGGGACCCACCAGCCAGCACAAAATCTGGGTCCTTGGCCACAACCTGCATCTAGCCCTTCTCGTTGAATCAGGACAAAAACTACAAGGTGGAGAGCCATGGAGCTTTAACCTTACTCCTTTTTAAGATTGGCCAGGGGTCGGTGGTGGGTTGGAGAGTGGGGGACAATTGTTGTTCCTCCCCTTTAACAAAGGAGAAACTGAGGCCTGCAGAAATGAAGCCTTGCATAATCTTTGGCCAAGGCCATCAACAGCTATCCTCTCTGCATCCCAGACCAGAGCAGGACAGGATTGCTATTAATAAGAAAGTCCATGAAACCACTCCCACCCCACAAACTTAACCTCCTCTTTATTTCTCCCCTCTCCCTTCCAGACTATGCAGAATTCATTTTCTTAGGACTCTTTATGTCCGAAATGTTTATAAAAATGTACGGGCTTGGGACGCGGCCTTACTTCCACTCTTCCTTCAACTGCTTTGACTGTGGGGTAAGTGCTCTGGTTGGTAAACAGTTCATTTCTCCAGCTCTTGCCTAGAATGGCTGATGCCTGGGAACATCCGAAAGGGAACAGTAGGGTCACCCCTGGATGTGAGAGCCTCCACTGAGTGCAGAATCCCAAATTTTGGATGAGGATACAGAAGTCCCAAGACTTTTAGCCACTGCCAGTCGGAGGGAAATGTGCAGACCCTCTTTCGCACGGGGGATTTGGCCATTCACACTAGGGCTTCATGCAAGAGCAGCTCACAAGAATGCCCTGAGTGGCCTTGTTTGTAATAGTCCCAAACCAAATGACCCAACATCCCTTTGCAGTAGAATGGATAAATAAGTTGTGACATAGCCATATAATGGAATTCTCCACAGCAATGAGAGGGAACCAGCAACAGCCACACCCAACAGCCGGATAAATCCCACCTGCATGATATTGCACAAAAGGAGGCAAACACTGACAAAAAAATCAGTCCGTACGGCACGTTTTGCTGGTGGAAATTCAAATAGATCTAAACTCTGTTGGTTAGGGATGATGCTTGATAACTTTGAAAAGGCAAGGACCTGGAAAACATTATGCTAAGTGAAAGAAGCTAGACCCAAAAGGTCACATACTGCATAATTCCATTTATAGGAAATGTCCAGAACAGGCAAATCCATAGAGACCGGAAGCAGATCAGTGGTTGCCAGGGGCTGGGGTGGGGGTGCCGGGGAGTGACTCCTCATTGGGTCAGGCTCTCTTTTGGGAGTGATGAAATTGTTTGGGAAGTGAAGAGAGGTGAGGGTCACACAACGCTGTGAGTGTGCTAAATGCCACTGAGTTGTGTACTTCAAATGGTTAATTTTGTCTTAGGTGAATTTCATGTCAGTTTTTTTTAACGCAAGGAAATGGTTATTACAAAATTCAGGATGGTGGTTATATCTAGGGGTCCCTCGAGGCTTCCAGGGTGTTGACATGTCCTATTTCTTGACAGCGGTGGCAGTTACATGGATATTCACTTTGCAGTTATGCATTTCAGGAATTCTTTGCTCTGCCTGAGCTGCTAATCAATTTTAAGAAAGGGATGAGGAGGGACGCCTGAGTGGCTCAGCAATTGAGCACCAGCCTTTGGCTAAGGGCATGATCCCGGAGTCCTGAGATCAAGTCCCGCACTGGACTCCTTGCCTGGAGCGTGCTTCTCCCTCTGCCTGTGTCTCTGCCTCTCTCTCCTTCTGACTCTCATGAATAAATAAATAAAATCTTAAAAAAAAGAAAGAAAGAAAGAAAGAAAGAAAGAAAGAAAGAAAGAAAGAAAGAAAAGGATGAGGAAAGTCTGAGACTATCACCCATCACCCTGCTTCCATTTGGGGGCAGCTTGGTGGGGTTCTTGCAACTTTTGGGGCCAAGGCATGTTTTCAAGGTCCCTGGACACAAGCCCAGGTTCTGTGTTCTAGGTTATCATTGGGAGCATCTTCGAGGTCATCTGGGCCGTCATAAAACCCGGCACATCCTTTGGAATCAGCGTGTTACGAGCCCTCAGGTTATTGCGTATTTTCAAAGTCACAAAGTAAGTCTTTGGAGTCCCCTGGCATCCCAGCAGGGGGCAGGGAAAGGGACCAGGGTGAGGCCACCTCCAGGATGCTGGGAAGTGGGCTCAGCTGGCCCGGCCTCTGTCGGCAGGTACTGGGCATCTCTCAGGAACCTGGTCGTCTCTCTTCTCAACTCCATGAAGTCTATCATCAGCCTGTTGTTCCTCCTTTTCCTGTTCATCGTTGTCTTCGCCCTTTTGGGAATGCAACTCTTCGGCGGCCAGTAAGTGCTCAGCAGATTCCCCAGACTTCTGCTTCCCTGGGGTCAGGTGCCCTCAGACCCAGGCCTGATCCATCCAGAGACCCAGGCTCACCTCCGTCTCGCAGACTGCCCTCCTCACGAACCCCCCAGATGCCCAGGGCACTCACCCAGATGCTCAGGGCCCTGGGTACAGTCAGGGTGTCCTTCTAGGGAAGAGATAGGAAATAGAGATGATGGAGATATTGCCCTGGAAAGATTCTAGGGAATAGAGATGATGGAGATGTTGCCCTGGAGACAGGATGCTGAGCCAAACCCTCAGAGCACCCTGGGCAGGGCCAGTGTGACATGCCTGTGTCCTCCCCACAGGTTTAACTTTGATGAAGGGACTCCTCCTACCAACTTCGACACTTTTCCAGCAGCAATAATGACGGTGTTTCAGGTATGGTCTTCACCCGGCCCCAGAGGTGGACACCTCTTAGCATCCAAGATAAAAGCACCCGCTCAGTGTATGGGGGACGCCTCTTAGCATCTTAGATAAAAAAGCACCCGCTCAGTGTATGGGGGTAGGGGGGCCCTGGTGAGGGGACCAGGGTGAGGCCACCTCCAGGACGCTGGGAAGTGGGCTTAGCTGGCCTGGCCTGACTGCCCCTCCCCCTGGGGGGCTTCCTTGAATCCCTCTTTCTCTACTTTACCTTACCCTCCTGTTTTAAAATATAGGTTTTATCATTATTCAGATTTGGTGAGGCCAACAGATCAGTAGATAACTGCCATTGGGAGCTGTTATAAGATAGTTTATTGTACTTGCAGATTCCAAGAGAGGGAGTACAGGGCTCACCACACAGGGCCATACGAGGGAAGCAGCTGGGTGGGTCAGGAGGCAGAGGGAGGGGGGACGTGAGCACAAGCCTTTAACTGTGGTTTCTGCAGAAAGGATTGGAGAGGAAGGGTAAACAGATTTAGAATTGGCTCGTTTGAATGATTTCAGTGAGCTCTGGGCATAGGGGCCGTCTCAGGTTGGCTGGTCCCTGCCCTGGAGTCACTGGGGCAGGGGGTTGTTGGCTCTGAGTGTAAGAGCCCAGCCCAGATAGAGGAAGTGGTTTGGGAGTGTGGGCTCTGTATTGGTTGATTTGCATTTGACAAGCGTGCTTACTCCCCAGCAAGTTGTGTTTACTCTGTAGGAAGTAGGTAGCCCTGACTCCCTCTTGGGTCAGCAAGGATCTCCCCACCACCACCACCAAATGTCAAAGCATCAGAATCCAGGAAATAAAAGACATGATTCCTACACGCACCCTCCCCAGGTTGGCAGGCACCCCGATCCCACATTCTAAAGCAAATAGACCCTGGGTGGTCTTCCTAAACCAGCCCTTGCACCTATGTGGACATATGCCCTGAGGTTTGGGACTGACCTAGCTGTGACCACCAGAGCCTTTCTCGTGGGTTCTGTCTCTTTGGGGTGAGGGGAACAAGAGAGTGTATGGAAAATGTGACTTCACTCCCTCCCCCTCCTGGGAGGGTAATTTCTCAATGAGACCCCTAGACCAGGGTTGGAAAGGGAAACCATCCATGAAGTTTCAGCCCCCACATACATGATTGCCAAGAGTTGTAATCACCAGCCATGTATCTTCATCACAGGGGGTTTTGTCCAAGAGGGATTCTATCCCCCAAGGACGATTGGAAGTTCTAAAAACATTACTGGTGGCCACAGCTCTGGGGGAGGCGTGCTATAGGCATCTGGTGGGTGGGGGCCAGGGCTGCTGCTCAACCCCCCACAGTGCACAGGACGGCCCCACCAGAGAGAATGACCTGGCCCCAAATGTCAGCAGTGTTGAGGCTGAGAAACCTGCATTAACAGATTGACATTTTTTGGAGTTATTTCACATTTACTTTATCCTTGTGAAAATATTACAAAGGAGGGAAGCTGGATTTTTTTTTCAGTGAGCACGCCTGTCCCCTCAGTCCATCCCATAAGCATCAGGGCAACTTGCATTTGCCAGCACCTGCATCCCTGTGCCTGACAGGCTCTCCGATCACTAGCTCCCACCCTGCCTCCAGGCACAGCCGTCCAGAAGGACTAGTGATTATGTGGCTTAAGCAGCAGAGCTCTGGAGGGCCCACAGGGCTGGTTCCTGGGAAGGACTCTCTTCCTGGTTTACAGATGGCCACCTCCTCACATGGCACAGAGAGAGACAGACAGACCCAAGTTCTCTGCTGTCTTTTCTTAGAAAGAAAAGCACTGATCCCATCTTGAGAGACCCACCAACGCGTGACCTCATCTAACCCATCCCCAAACACTGTCACATGGGGGTTCAGAGCTTCAATGAATTTAGGGGGCACAGCTTCATGTATAGCAAATCCCCTTATCACATCAGGGAAGACAGAGTTACAGAAAGATTTGTGACTCCCCCAGGGTCACCTTTTCCTAGAAGCCAGGCTGAGAATCCCTCTGTGCAGGGATGTCCCTTCCCACTCACAAACGGGCAAGACCCCCCCACCCGCCGCCCCAGAGACCAGGGCCCAGAAGAGCCACTGCGGGCAGGTTCCAGCTCTACAGCTGCGTCTCCACGGGGCCCGTGGCTGAGAGGGGTTGGCTGTGTGTTTCTCCGTCCCCTTTCAGATCCTGACGGGTGAAGACTGGAACGAGGTCATGTATGACGGTATCAAGTCTCAGGGGGGCGTGCAGGGCGGCATGGTGTTCTCCATCTACTTCATCGTGCTGACCCTCTTCGGGAACTGTATCCTCCGTGGGGAGGGTGGGGGGGCAGGCCTGGGTGGCCGGTGGAGCAGACTGGGGAGGGGGCGGGGGGCACAAGGGAGGATCCAGGAAGCCCCGGGAGCCAGGGTCCGAGTGGCTGTGCTTTCCCTGACTCCAGCGCCTGCAGACACCCTCCTGAACGTGTTCTTAGCCATCGCGGTGGATAATTTGGCCAACGCCCAGGAGCTCACCAAGGTGGGGTTGGTGGGAGAATGTTTCTCCCTGCGGCAAAGTTACCACCTGCCGGTGGCAGATCAGGACCAGGCTGGGTGTGGAGGGTGGGGGCAAGGTCTGGATGCCCCGGGCCCAGGAGGAGGCAGCTCCTCCCCCCGAAACAGACTGTCCCTGACCACAGCGGATTCCACGGCCGAGGAGGTGGGAGGGGGTGAGGCAGCGGGGCTGCCACACGAAACAGATGCCAGACTCCACTGGAGTGCCCATCTATAGGGAGTGGACAGCATCAAGGGACCTCCAAGGAGTGGTACAGCCCCCAGGCTAGCAGACATTGTCACCATCCTAGAGCTGAAAGGATGGAGACAGATGGAGATTAACCCGTGCAGGGTCTCGAGGCTCAAGGCGCGGCCCCATCAGCTTGGGAGCTGGCCGGACTTCACCTCCAAGGGGCAGCAGTAGAGAATGAGATGATGCTCATGGGTGACAGGCCTTGCTGCCATCTCCCTTTTGCAGAAGGGGAAATTGAGGCTCAGAAAGGCAAAGTCACTGGTCCCAGATGGTATGATAATAGCAGCTACTATTTATAGCCTCTCCCGGTGCACCTTAGGCACTCAACACGGTTTTTGCTATACAGTAAGTGCTCAATAAAGGGAGCCTAGGGCTAGTTACTAGGTACAACTTGGCCCTAGGGCTTTCATTGGACAGAGCTGGTAAAAGGAAGGGAACCCAGGCCTGGCAAACTCCAGAACCCGAGTTCTTTACCCACTCACCCTGCGCCCTGCTGGTTTTCACTAGAGCCCCAGCTGAGCAGGAAAAGATACAAAGTAACAACCACAGCAGAAGAGACAGCACTTACTGTTCTCTCCCATTTCACAGGTGGGAAAGCTGAGGTCCAGAGAGGTTAAGTGACCTTGCCACATAGCTAGGGGCTAAAAGGGCAGAGATGTGAGCCCCTCAAAAGAGCAAAAGTGAGAGAAGAGCAGAGGAAGTCAGGAGAGAATTTGGGAGAGGGGGCTGAGAACCATCCATGGGAGGAGAAGTTATCACTCGTGTCAGTGATGTTGAATTACCCAGGCAAAATTTACAGTCAGATGCCCCTTAGAGCAGCCTTGGACTCCCTGGGACTCGGGTCGGGCTCAGCCAGGCACAGAGGAGGTAGCATTGCTTTTAGTAACACGGCTCACCCGCCCTGGGATAGCCCATAAGCAGGGCCGCTGAGAATGGTCATGCTGGTTGTGCACTGCGCAAAGGAAGCCGGGCACCTTTTTTGCAATTTGACAGGGGGGTATTGGAAAACCGCCCCATTGCATTAAGAGAACATGTGCAGAGTCTTCCTGTCGGCCCAGGAGGGCCACGCCTAGGGCATCCCTCTGCTTCTCGGCCCCATCTCCAGAGCCTCAAGGTGTCGAACTGAACTGAGCGGACGCTGCCAAACCTTCCATCTGCTGGCCCTGGCAGGAGGGAGAGAGAGTTTCCCGGGGCCCCACTCCGACTGGGGAGAAATGGAAGTCTCTGCTACCCCAAACACACGGCCCCAGGCCTGGTCACTGTGGAGCAGGCTGGCTCCAGGGGCTGATCCAACTGTGTGCTCATCCAAGATCCAGGAGCCCATCCTCAGAGGCTGTCACAGGGCAGAGGGTGCACCAGGAGGGGTGGGAGTAGCGGAGGGAGAGAGGCAGGATCATCTGCGAAGGATGGACATCCTCCTGCAGACCCAGATTATTTCCTTCATTTATTCTACAAGTATTTCTTAGGCATTTCATATGAGGCAGGGACCCTGCTAAACCCCTGGTGTGTTTTCATCTCCTTCAATCTTCACAGAAAGCAAGGAAGTAAGTTCTCTGAGCCCCACTTCACAGATTGTGTCATTCATCCAAAAAGCATTTATTGAGCACCTACTGTGAGCAGGACCTGGTCTAGGAGCCAAGTACAGGGCAGTGAGCAAAATAGGCAGAAATCTCTGCCCTCGTAAGGCTGACATTCGAACGAGAAAGATGACAAATTTGTCAGATGGGGAGAAGTGCTGGAGAGAAGAGCGAGAGAGAAAAAGTTGGGGAGAGTGAAAATTTTAGGTGAAGACGGTGAGGCCCTGAGACGTGGAGCGACTCACCTGACGTCAACGGTAAGCGGAGGAGCTGGGATTTAAAGCCAGGGGGATCCAGAACCTGTCCTCTTAGCCACGTGCACTGCTGCTCAAACTTGACCTGCTCTTGATAGTCTCCGGGGAGCTTATTGAAGATGCAAGCTCCAGGGCCCAGCCCAGGCTCTCCCACAGGCCTGGGAGTCTGTATTTGCAGGGCAGGTGAGGCAGGTGGTCCAGGGACTGGGCTCCGAGAAATGCAGGGTGAGGTGTCAGGAGGAAGGGAGGCCTTGTGAGAAGGGGTGGCAGGCCGGATCCCACCTCTGTGTTGTCACTGGCAGCGTGTCCTGATCTGACCATTTCCGAGGTGGTAAGGTTGCTGCTTGCCCCAGAGTTCCCCGCTCAGGGGGAGAGGTGCCCTGCCGTAGCATGGCTTTTCTTATTGGTGGGTTCATCTCTGGCCATTTCTTTCTCGTTGCTTTTTCTTTGCTTTTTCTTTGTTGGCTTTTCTGTTTTACGAATGAGGCCCTGCATGAAGGCTGAAGAAGGATTTAAAGCCCCAAAACATCTTTTTCTGTATGTATTTTTAAAACATCTTCCCCCACCCTCCTCCTCTCTGAACCTAACCGGCTGAGAATATAAGCTCCTCTCCCAATTCCCCTTCTGGAGGCTGTTGGCAGTGCACGGGATGGGCCATGGGATGCCAGTTTTTTCTGCATGTGGGGGCTAGTCAGGGTGTTTTTTTAAAAGGCCTGGTTCAGAGACCTTAACCCAGAAAGTAAAGTGAGAGGAAAATCTGCATTACTTTCCGGCTCACGGAGACAGGATGCAGAGAACTCTCCATTGTGGGAAAGGAAGGGAGTCTGGTTTTTTTCTTTTAGTTTCCTTCCAGTTGTGTGCTAAAATAGAGTTAACAAGGAGCTGGATATGGAGGCTGCGCGTAAAGGGGCTAGTAATGCACTTGACCCACGGTGGGCACCTATTCCCATCTGCCGGCCTTGGCTATGGTTGCTTGACCCACCCAGGCCACACCTGCTTCTGAGTGTTTCACATGTTGCCCCTCATTACTGTAGGGTCAGAGGTGAGGCCCCAAGGCCGAGTTCACGTTTTGTGAACAGGGACTCCATGTGTCTTTTAGGATGAGCAAGAAGAAGAAGAAGCAGCCAACCAGAAACTTGCTCTACAGAAAGCCAAGGAGGTAGCAGAAGTGAGTCCTCTGTCGGCGGCCAACATGTCCATAGCTGTGTAAGTGCCCCCAACTCCAGAATGCTATCCAGGCTCCTCAGCCTATACCCCCTCCTGGTCAACGATTCGGGGGCCAGGAGCAGTCCCTGACAGGGTTGAGGTACGTCTGTTCTCCCACCCCCTTTTACTTGATAAATAGTTAATAAGCACCTCCTATGTGTCAAGTATTGTTCTAGCTGCTGCAGAGACAGCATTAACAAGAGGTTAAGGGGTACAGGGAGAGCTAGGGCTTGGGAGAGTTGGGCTTTTAAATAAAGTTGTCAGGGAAGGCCTCACTGAGGTGATAAGACCTGAAGGAGGTGAAGGAGGAGCCAAGGGGGGATCTGAGGGAAGAGCATACCAGGCAGCAGGAACAGCATATGCAAAGGCCCTGAGGCTGGGATGTGCCTGTTGTATTTAGGGAACTGGAAGGAGGCCACTGTGACTGAAATAGAGGGAGGGAGGGAGGGAGGAAAGTGGGAGGAAGTAAAGACAGGTGACAAACATCGTTCAGGGCCTTGTGGGTCACGGGTGGGACTCAGACCTTTGCTCTGAGTCAAGTGGAAGCTATGGAAGGTTCTTGAGCACAGGTAGGACAAGACCTGACTTGGGTGCTCATGGGGGCTCTCTGGCAGCTGTCAGGGGAACAGACTGCAGGGAGCATGGGTGGAAGTCTGCGGACTAGGCTCCTGGAAGAAAAAACTTCTTTGGTCCATGCAGAAGGGATAATGGGACTGGAGTAGGGTGGTGGCCCTGGTGGTGGATGTAGCTGAATTCTAGACAGATCAGGAAGGTAGAGTGGACAGAGTCTGCTGGTGAAGCAGAGGCACTGAGGCGCTGAGTGAGATTAAGGTTAATGTGAGATCCATTGACACTGATACTCCGAATTGTGCCTGTGTCAGGTGTCCTGAGGATTTTGTACACTGTGGGGCAGTGCATCATGTGACGGTGGGGAAGGGGCTTTCTTTGCCAAAGTGGAAGGAGGTGGCTGTGAAAGGGGAGCCCGGGAAAACACATAATCAGACCAGTGACTTTAGCACAGTCTGTGGAAGACGATGGTCTGTATAAAACAATCAATGCACACAGAAACCCTGGAAAAGTCTGTATACTCCGGGCTGGGCTCCAACCTGGCCAGCTCTCCAGCAGCGGCCCTGTGGGTAAATAGGCACCAGTGGGTAAAGAGGTGCTGCCCCATGACTCCCAAGTGCCCACCCTGGCTCTCTTTGGGACCACCCAGACCTCTCGTACCCCAGAATTAAAGGGTCATGCAGGCCCCGTGGGTGATTCCAAAACTCGCTCCAGGCCAGTGTCCATGAGGATCGGCTGTCTCAGAGGTTAAAATATTTTGAACATCAGGGCAACACCTCCCAGGGGGTCATGTGCGACCATTGGTCATGTGCAACGGGAATGCCCACGAGGGCTGAGGACAGCCCCCCCCCCCCCCATTAGACAAAATATGCAGTCAGAATGAGACACCTACCCAGGTCTAAGGCACTTGCTAGGCCAAGATGTCCAGCCAGGTTGAATTTTCTGCACAGGCTGAGACCAGGTTGGGAGGAGATACCCAGCCAGGCCAAGATACCCTCGTGGGCTGCGATGCCCAGTGAGCCAAGACCACCTGGGTGGAGACGCCCAGTGGGCAGAGACTCCCTGCAGGCGGAGGGGCCTGCGCAGGCCTGGCCCCGCGGTGCTCTAAGCCCTGCGCCCTTCCCTTGCAGGAAGGAGCAACAGAAGAACCAGAAGCCCACCAAGTCGGTGTGGGAGCAGCGCACGAGCGAGATGCGGAAGCAGAACCTGCTGGCCAGCCGGGAGGCCCTGTACAACGAGATGGACCCCGACGAGCGCTGGAAGGCCTCCTACGCCCGGCACCTGCGGCCGGACATGAAGACCCACCTGGACCGGCCTCTGGTGGTCGATCCCCAGGAGAACCGCAACAACAACACCAACAAGAGCCGGGCGGCCGAGCCCACGGTGGACCAGCGCCTCGGCCAGCAGCGCGCCGAGGACTTCCTCAGGAAACAGGCCCGCTACCACGACCGGGCCCGGGACCCCAGTGGCTCGGTGGGCCTGGACCCCCGCAGGCCCTGGGCGGGCAGCCAGGAGGCCGAGCTGAGCCGGGAGGGGCCGTACGGCCGCGAGTCGGACCACCACGCCCGGGAAGGCGGCGGGGAGCAGCCGGGCTTCTGGGAGGGCGAGGCGGAGCGGGCCAAGGCCGCGGACGCCCACCGCAGGCACGCGCACCGGCCGGCCGGCAGCCGGGAGAGCCGCAGCAGCTCGCCGCGCACGGGCGCCGACGGGGAGCCGCGCCGGCACCGGGCCCACCGCAGGCCGGCCGAGGAGGGCGCGGACGACAAGGCCGAGCGGAGGGCCCGGCACCGCGAGGGCAGCCGGCCGGCGCGGGGCGGCGAGGGCGACGGCGACGGGCCCGACGGCGGCGGCGGCGAGCGCAGGAGGCGGCACCGGCACGGGCCCCCGGCCTCGTACGAGGCGGACGCGCGGAGGGAGGACAGGGAGCGGCGGCACCGGAGGAGGAAGTAAGTGCGGGCGACCCCGGGCAGGGTGGGGACCGCAGCGGCTGCGATGCCGGGAGCCACGGTGGCGCCTCTGGGGCCTCTCGCGTCTCTCTGCCGCCCCCGCGCGGTAGATCCCGCTGTCGGGGGGAACCGCGCCGCGGAGCCGCGGGCCCCGGGTCAGCCGAGTCGGGCCGCCGGAGGCTGCAGGCGCACCATTTCGCCCTTGTGCGTCCCGGGGAAAATCTACGGGGAATCCACACCCGCCCCCCCACCCCCCCCCAAGAATTCTTCAGCTCTTCCATGCACTTGCTGTGTGACCTTGGGCAAGGGACTTCACATCTCTGGGCCTCGGGTTTGTCGATCTGTAAAATGGAGATAGCGGGATCAAACTGGGTCATTGCTGGAGCTCCAACAGACAATTCATGCCGAAGGCCGGAAGAAGAGCGGCTGACACATAAGGGCTTGGTACATGTAGACCATTTTTAGCTGTTAATGAGTCAGCCATCTTTTTACCTGATGCTATTCCTGAGGGATTTAAAAAGCCACACTGGGCCCTCAGAATTGAAAGGAGAGCGGGGTTGAGGCCACTTCCAGGCCAGCACCGTATGCAGTAGGAAACAGCCTCCTTGTTTTCTTGGTATTTTGTGACAATCCTTCGATGGTTCTGTAGTGACTCTACATGTAGGAGCCCAACCATGTTGAAGCACACATTGGTCTTGTATTCGCTGATGTCCTGTTAGTCTTCTTTATATCACCACGAGGGCATCATATTGATTTCTTAATGATGTGTTTAAGAGCCTGTTATATGACCTAGGCGCTAGGCCAGCACTTACCAAAATTGAATGTGTATGTGAGTCCCTGGGGATCTTCTTAAAATATGGATTCAGTGGGTCTCAGGTACAGCCTGAGATTCTGCATTTCTAAGGAGCTTCCAGGTGAGACATGATGCTGGTCCAGGAACCACACTTTGAGTAGGGAGGCTCTGGAGGGCAGAGTGAAGTGACTCAGGGCCCAGTGTGCAGAATCACCATGAATGTGACAGCTACACATGCTGGCCGGCTCCCAGTGGTACAGGCAGTTAGGGTGACACAAGGGAGTTGCCACTAGTGTTGAGATTTTCCTAAGTGGATAATACCTCTTGGCAAAGTTCCATATGAAACAGAGTCTAGGCTTCCTTCAATATGGCCAGTAGTTGCATTCCGGGAAAACGGGGTGTGTATTTAAAACATACAAGGGGCACCTGGGTGGCTCAGTCGGTTGAGTGTACACCTCTTGGTTTCAGCTCTGGTCATGATCTTGGGGTTGTCAGATCTAGCTCCACATCAGGCTCTACACTCAACGCAGAGTCTACTGGAGATTCTCTTTCTCCCTCCCCCTCTGCCCCTTCCCGTACTTGCACATATGTGTTCTCTGAATAAATTAATTAAAATCTTAAAAAAAAAAAAACATGCAAGGGGAGCACCTGGGTGGCTCAGTCAGTTAAATGTTTGACTTCGGCTCAGGTCATGATCTCGGGGTCCTAGAATCAAGCCCCACATTGGAATCCCCACTCATTAGGGTGTCTGCTTCTCCCTCTCTCTCTGCCCCTCCTCCTGCTTGTGCTTCTCTCTCTCTCTCTCTCAAATGACTAAATAAAAATCTTAAATACAAGACATATGTTATGCTGATATATAGAACAGAGGTTAAAAACCAAAGACACAGGTCATTACAAGCAATTTTTCATCTGTGTAAGGGACATTAGTCACGAAGGAGAAAGGTTAATTCTTCCCCAGGTGGCCCTGCCCTGCACATGGTACGATGTTTTGTTTGCCTGCCTCCCATTTCCTAAATGCCCACAGTGGCCTCCAGGTGCTATGTCATTAGGTCTGCATGTGACTGCACAACAGCCTCCTGAAAACCATCACTCCAGATCATCCCCATGCTATCTCTTCTCTTAGGGGTTTATTCATCCATCCCATCAGTGTTTACTAAGTACTTACTACGGTCCTAGCTGGTGCGGTGGATTCAATCATTAACTGCAGGTGACAGGCATGCTAGGAGTGGTCTGGGGCTCTTGGAGAAATAAGACCAAGAAATTGTGCCCGGGCCGGGCTCCCAAAAGGAGCAATCTGAAAAGGGAGTCGAGTGTTCTAGGCTAAGAATAGCATGTGCAAAGGCCCTGAGGTAGACCAGAAGGAGGCCGGTGTGCAGTTTGGAAGGTGAGGAGAGAGTGGCAGAAAAAGAAATGGAAGGGACAGTGATGGGTCAGCAGGACCTCGAATCCTCTCAGGGCAAGGAGAGGCCACAGAAAGGATTTTTAGGTGGAATACAGCATTTAGAACATGACTGGATAATTAAGGACCAGTGATTCATTGATGCTGTTCTTCTCACTACTACTAATATTAATATTATTGTCATCCTTGTTGTTATATTACTCCTGTGATTAAAGGAGGCCGAGTGATGGGGACGGAATGCAGCACAGCCTGCTGGTAAAGGGCAAGAACCCTGGAGCGAGAGATCACACTCATGCCCATCACTTCCCACCTGTGGGATTTGTAGCATCTCCCTTCCACTCTGTGGGCCTCTGTTGCTTATCTGTAGAGTGGGTATGAGAGCAGTACCTACCGCCTAGGTTCAAGTGAGTTAATACACGTAAACTGCTTTGAATCGTGCCTGGCTTCTAATAAGTGCTCAGTAAATGTTAGCTGTTATCACTGTGAAGATTGTTACTACGTACGTGCTCAATATATGCTAACTGTGTGTAGTAGTGGTAGTAGTAAGTGTTCAGAAATATTAGCTATTACTATTATTATTATCATTTATACTGTTAAGATTTTCTCATGGAAGTACCTGGGTGGCTCAGTTGGTTAAGAGTCCGACTCTTGGTTTCAGCTCAGGTCATAATCTCAGGGTTGTGACATTGAGTCCTGCATTGGGCTCCGTGCTCAGTGTGAAGTCGGCTCAGGATTCTTTCTGTCCCTCTCTCCCTCTGCCCCTCCCCCCACCTCTCTCCTTCCCTCTCTGAAAAAAAAATATTTTTTTTTCTCTCATCAACAGACCTAAAAACCTTTATATCCATAGCCTTTAGAATGACCACTCCAGCTCCTTCCTTTCACAGATGGGGAAACTGAAGCCCAGAGATTTTTTTCCCCAAGGGCAGCTGGCCCATAGTAGCAGTGTGATAAGAATGCAGCTTTCCCGAATCCCACAGATGGCCCCTGCTCCCCCTCCTTTCCAGGGGAAGAAAGTACCTCTCCACTGCCACCCCCAGACCTGCACCAGGAGGGCACTGCTACTCCCTTTTTGATGGATGTGTCAGGGGCCCTAGCCAGGAGAGGCATTACACTCCTGACTTATACAAAGGCTCTGATGCTCAATGGGAATAAAACTTCATGAAGATTCAGACAGTTTTAGAGAAAAAAAATCCAAGATGAGGCATTTATCTGATTTTTTTAAAAAATGGCCAAGAGGAAACTTTATTCACGCATATAATGTCCTAAAAAGACATTTCAGTTCTATACAGTGACAAGCCAGTGGCCCTGCCTAAGGGGCCTGCCACCTGCATTTTTCCTTTTTGTCATTTCTTAGGCCTTTTCCCGGACCCACACTGTGTTTTTCATTCGCCAGAACATTAATAATATATATAATTGTTCTCTTTCCATTTCCTCTGCCTGTCCCCCAATTACAGCTTCATCTCCTCCCTGGTTTTAAATGGCCCCCCGCAGCTCTCACAAGCTCACCCCTCTAAAGAGTGGACAGAAGCACATTCTATTTCATTCATTCTACATTGTTCAGCAGCCACTGACCCCAGATCCCCCACCCCAGGCGGCTGAGCCCAACGGCACCCCAAGGCGACCAGAACCAAGGTAGAGCCTTCCCTGACTCCCAGGAAAATGTTGTGGGTCTCAGAGCGGCTGCCACTCCTCAGTAGCCAGGCAGTACTTCATGCTGGATGTGGCTGAACAGGGAGAGCTTTTGCCAAGACCCGCGACACCCCAGAATTAACATCTCAGCTCTCTGTACCCTAATTCCACCTGCTGCCATCACCACGAAACCCACTCCCTAGAAAGAACAAGAAGAGATCCGGGACCTCTGAGCCTCACAGAGTCTATCCTGCCTTAGTAGTAGGACCAGAGTCCAGCCCACTCCTCTCCCAGCTGGGTGACACCTGGCAACTGCCTTTGCCCCTCTGGGCCTCAGTTTCCCTATCTGTAAAATGGGCCTGATCCTCATCCCACCTCCACTGGTGGTGGCTGCGGGGATCAAATGAATTAATACGCAGAGGTCCTTAGGACATGGTGGCACGAGGAAGCGGGACTCTCCTCTGCAGCTGGGGTCCTGGGCACACCCAGGGCAAGGTGTCCGTAGCTTTTGGCAGAAGGATGCTGAAGTGATTAGCTGGCAGAGGGATGCAGTGCAGGACAGGGTTATGCAACCGGCTGCCTATTCCGGGCAGATGATGCACATCCCCAAGAGAGAAGGGGGAAGGGGCCTGACTTCAAAGTTTTCTGCCCCTTTTGAGTTCTCCTTGGAGGCACTTGGCAGTGAAGCTTCCTGGAGACTGAGGTGTGGCCTCTGCAGGCTGAGCTTGCTCTGGCTTTGCAGTGGACAGAGCCGACAGAGGGAGCCAAGAGGCTCCTGGTCCTGGGCGCGAGGCTGACATCTCCGTGAGACTCCCCATGGTCTCAGCTGCTGTGTTCTTTAGTATAACCTCTTTACATGATGGCCGAAGGATCTGGGTTCTCTTTAAAATAGTAATTTACCCCAGCCTGATTTGTGCTAGAGGGACAGCTCTCTCTTTTATTAACAAAAGAAAAAAATCTGTAAAAACAATGAGGAAACACTTCAGCCAGATTTTCATCTCATGGACAACTTCTCAAAAAGGATCAGGAGTGGGTTCGAATCAGGAACTTCTTTGTGGGCTGTGTAAGACACTGAGGAAATACTGATGTAGACTTTATTTACTCACACCATCACAGCCGACACTGGCTATCCAAGGACCATACGAAGTTCCGAGGGCTGTTGGCGGTTCTGGGGCTCGGCCCTCCTTGACTGATAGACGCATCACTGCACACTCTGCCTCTGTGTCCCCTCTGTCCTCTCTCCTGCTCTTCTGAGGACCGGTCATTGCATTCAGGGCCTATCCTGATCCACGGTGACCTCATTTTGTGATCCTTAACCTAATTACATCTGCAAAGGCCCTTTCTCCAAATAAGGCCACATTCAGAGTTTCCTTGTTGACGCATCTTTTGAGAGGCCCACTACAATCTGCCCTCTGATTCCTCCCATCCCAAAAATCTACATCCATTTCATGTGCGGGATACACTCACTCCACCCCAACATCCCTAGAAGTCTTAGCCTGTTACAGCATCAGCTCCAGAATCCCACATCTCATCATCTAAGCTGGGTATGGGTGAGATTCTGGGCATGATCCATTTGGGGGCCAAATCCGCCCCCCCATCTGTGGACATGAAACTAGAAGACACATTCTCTGCCTCCAGCATACAGGGGTGGGACAGGAACACGGTAGGCATTCCTGTTCCAAAAGGGAAACGCTGAGAAGGGTAAAGGATCACTGGTCCCAAGCAGGTTCTAAACCCAGCAGGGCAGATCCCATCAGGTTACAGGCCCAGGAGTCATTAATAAACTTGCTCCTCATAGTGACCCAAGGAGGTTACAACACCTGTGTGATGGATGAGAAACAAGGCTAACTTGCCAGTGGTTATGTAGCAGCTCATCTCTAGGATCCCCACTGTTGTCTCCAAGTTATAGGGAAGGTTCTGCTACTCTATCCCCATTTAAAGACAAGGGGCTCAGAGAGGTTAATCAGATTACAGAGGATCACACAGCTAGTGAGGGGTTTTGCCGAGACTCAGAGCTGGGTCACTCTGGCCCACTCACACGAGTGAGAAGTGAGAAAGCCGGCTGGGCCTGCTCTTCTCCCCATGCAGCCTCAGAGAGGCAAGTCTGAAAATAAATTACCTTGTCTCTCTTCTGCTTCCTAAAAACACCGTGAACTTTTGCAAGTTAAAATGCAAAATTAAAACGAGGAAGTGTTAGGTGGATTTAGGGTCGCAGATTGGGCCTGGGCTTTGGCACCTGTGATTGCATCTGATTTCCCAGCTGGTCAGTACACGTGTACAACCTGAGAAAAATGTTTTCTGCTGTGACTCAGCTTCTCCAGGGCTCAGTCTCCTCATCTACATAATGGGACTAACAGTACTGCCCGCTTTCTGCAGTGCTCCTAAGGATCAGAAGAGCTGTGTGTGTAGTCTGGCACACAGCAGGTGCTCAATACGTGGGAGCTATTATGAGCAGAAGTGGAGGAAACAGGAAGCAGAACTGGGGGTGCCCTTTAAGAAGAGCCAGAGAGAGAAGTTTTGGATTGCAGAGCCCTCTGGGGAGAGAAGTCGTTGAAATTATAAACAACAGATGTCCTGGGGTTTCCAGGGAACAGAATTTGCCGGGGCCGGCACCCAGGAACTGGGGAAGGATGAGGCCCCTTGTCTGAGGCCCGAGGGTCTACAGGGGTGTCTAAAAGCAAACAGAGCAAACTGTCAGGATGCTGGCTAGGAGCCAGGTCCACTTGGCACAGGCAGGCAG
This sequence comes from Canis lupus baileyi, assembly GCF_048164855.1. Lineage (NCBI taxonomy): Eukaryota > Metazoa > Chordata > Mammalia > Carnivora > Canidae > Canis > Canis lupus. The sequence continues at coordinate 50,627,031 of NC_132856.1, forward strand.
AGCCGGGCCAGCTGAGGACAGACGTGCAGCCGGGAGCCGCCAGACAGGCTCCAAACCCCAGTCACCCTCACTGGGGCCACAGCTCCTGGAGGTGCCTGGCAAGCTAGGGGTGAGTGTGCAGATGGGAGGAGGCAGGGGTTGATGGTCTGGGCCTGGGGGACTTCTGGCCTTCAGCATCCTCATCTGAAAAATGGGAGCATTTGTTTATTATTTGACAAAAAGTGACCAAGTATTTGCCATGTGCCAGGCCCCGTTCTGGGCACTAGAATGAAAGCTGTGAACAAAAAAGGCAAAAATAAACCACTTGCCTCGCAGAGCTGGTGTCTCAAAGGGCACTGGGGTAGAAAAAGCCCAGCCAGGATGCTTAGCATCTTTCTCTCCTCCCCAGTGCACCGAGCACACAGACTCTTTCCTTCTCAGGTCCGTCGGCATGGTCTTAATTAGTTGAGTAATTGAGGCACCAAACTCCTACCCACCCTGTCTCCCCCACTCTCCACCTCCAGCCACACCAGCCTCCCAAAACTCAATAAGCGTATCCCTACTTCAGGACCTTTGCACCGGCTATTCCCTCTGCCTGGAGCACTTTGCCCATCACTCTTGTACCCCTGTGAAAAATTATTGTGTTCATCTGCCAGCTGTGTGGCCTTAGGCAAGAGACTTAACCTCTCTGAGCTTCAGTGTCCTCATCTGGAAAATGGGGCTCATCATTGTTCCTCTTGGGGCTGAGGATGAAGGGGTCATTATAAGTCAAGTACTTAGAGCAGCCCCTGATCGCTTGCGTTACAGAAGTGTTTGCTTTAACTAGTTTTATTATTTATTACATTTATTTGCACGTATGGCGTGCTCCTCCTAACTGGGATATTGGGAGGGGACATATTTATGTAAAGCTTCAGGTAAAGCTATGAGGCAGTTCTACCCGAAGAGATGGTGTCACTGTGTCTGCTTTAGCCACCCCTGAAAACACTGTGTGCCCCGGGGGGGGGGGGCTCCTGGCGGGGAGGGGGGCTGTCGGCAGAGGCAGGGGGCTTCAGGCTGGAAGAATGCAGGCCCTGGCATTCTCCCCCACGGGAGTAGCCTCGTCCCCCAGGAAACAGCAGGAGAAGCATGACACTGAAACCCAGGAGGCTAAGCAGTTACACAGCCGTGGGGTTGTGGTCTCTGAGCAGGAGTCAGCCGGGCCCTGGGGTGCTCCAGGGCGCGGCCTCTCCATGCCCAAGCATGCCCCCTGCATGGTAGAAGCTGAGGCAGGGTCTGGAATGTTCGTGCTATTATTCCAACTCAGTTATGGGTCCTTTCTCGTTGGCCTGCCTTCCGCAGAGAGAACCAGGGCCCCGGGGTCCCCGTGTCGGGCCCCAACCTGTCGACCACCCGGCCGATCCAGCAGGACCTGGGCCGCCAAGACCCGCCGCTGGCGGAGGACATAGACAACATGAGGAACAACAAGCTGGCCACCGCGGGATCGGCCGGCGCCCACGACAGCCTCGGCCGCCCCGGCCTGCCCCAGAGCCCCGCCAGGACCGGGAACAGCACCGACCCCTGCCCCGTGCCGGCCCCGCCCACCACGGGCACCAACCCCCAGAACGCCGCCAGCCGCCGGATGCCCAACAACCCCGGGGACCCGTCTGACCCCGGCCCCCCCAAGACCCCCGAGAACAGCCTTATCGTCACCAACCCCAGCAGCACCCAGACCAACTCAGCGAAGACTGCCAGGAAACCCGACCACACCACAGTGGACATCCCCCCAGCCTGCCCGCCCCCCCTCAACCACACCGTCGTCCAAGGTGAGACTGCCCCCCCAAGCACCCCCATCACCAGGCGAGGCACCCAGTGTCCTTGGGGCCGAGGGGCTGAGCGGGGCTGCCTGGGCCTGATCCCTGGAGGCTTGGCTGGGGGACCCTGGCCAGTGACCTTACCTCTCTGGCCTCAGTTTCTTCCTCTTGAAATGGGTATAGGTGTGGTTCCTGCCCCTACGGGACTGCCGGGAGGGTTAAATGAGAGAATCCGCCCGCAGTGCCCGGCCCGGGGCTGAACTCAGTAGGTTTGGTGATACTGCCTGAATCCCAGATTCCCATAGAGAAGCCAGGAAGCCACCGCATTTGACAAGCAGTGGATCCTTCTAATGGAAATGGAGGGGCACCAGATGATTTCCTAGGCCGGCGCTGTCCCAAAGAAGTGCGACACAGGCCACACATGTAGTTTTAAACTTTCTAGTAGCCATGTTGAAAGAAAGGAGAGAAGGAGAGAGGAAGCAGTGATTTTAAAAATGAAAAAAAAAAAAAAAAAAAGAGGGGCATCTGGGTGGCTCAGTTACTTGAGTGTCCCACTCTTGATTTCGGCTCAGGTCATGATCTGAGGATCGTGAGATCGATCTCCACATCAGGCTCCATGCTGGGTGTGGAGTCTGCTTAAGATTCTCTCTCTCCCTCTCCCCCTCTCCCCTTAAAAAAAAAAAAAAAAGAATAGGTGAAATGAACCTTAATAAATCACATTTAATCCAAAGTATTACTTGTATGAATCCAAAATGCCATCATTTCAACATGTGATCGACGTTTTTAATGTTATCAATGAGCTATTTTACGTCCTTTATCTCGTACTCTGTCTTAGAAATTTTGGTGGGTTTTATACTTACAGCGTCTCGAGGTTTAGGATAGCCACTGTTCAAGTGTTAGATGTGTAGGTCTAGGCCCTTGAGAGGTTGGCAGTTGGTGACCTCCCTCCAAGCCCTGCCCCATGTAAGGTGGGGGTCAGAGAAGCAGTGAGAATTTAGAAATGACCCACCAAGTTCATTATTTCCAAAGATGATAACAATAGACCAGGTCCTCCAGTGCCAGTTCTATGCAGGAGATTTCTGTGAGTCTGCTTGGTAAAGGTTCACCACCGTCCTATAAGGTGGATCTTGTCATTGTGCCCATTTTATAGATGAAAATACTGAGGCTCAGAGAAACTCAGCCTGCCCATAGACGCATAGCAAGTTCAAGCTGCAGAATCTGCTCAGGAGGGGGGTGGCCCTTGCCATCAAGAGAGAAGTTTTCATAGGGGGACACTCTGAAGTTTGATGAAGGGAGAGCTCAGTGTTACCATCTGTAACGTGGGTCTATCGGGGCTTCTGGTATCGGCCTCCAAGTGATGGTATGAAGATCCAGTGGGATGAGGGGCAGGTTTGTGTTAACATCCCATGAACCTCCTACCAGACTCAAGGCTATCGAGTGGTTGAGAGCAGGCACTCTGGGACCAAGTTCAAATCCCAGCTTTGCCACATCCCAGCTGTGTGACCTTAGGAAAGTCACTTCACCCCTCTGTGCTAGTTTCTTCATCTGTAAAATGAAGATCATACAGTACCAACCTCATAGGGTCATGTGAGGATTAAATGGCACAATGTGGTGCCTGGTACATTGTAGGCACTTTATAAATGTCAGTTGCTCATCGTCTGAATGGACAGGAGCCCAGAGGCTTATGGGAAATCATGGAGGGAGCCCTGTGTTGGTTCTTGTCCCCACAGTGAACAAAAACGCCAACCCAGACCCACTGCCAAAAAAGGAGGAAGAGAAGAAGGAGGAGGAGGAAGACGACCCTGGGGAAGACGGCCCCAAGCCCATGCCCCCCTACAGCTCCATGTTTATCCTCTCTACGACCAACCCGTGAGTATGGCCTATGGCCAGGACAGGGGGCCAGGGCTCCCACTGGGGCAGTGGAAGTCAGGCCAGAGGACAGGCGCCAACAGCGGGTGATGGGGAGAGTTGCCTCCAAGATCCCATTTGTTCATAAGGGATTTTTGACCAAATTAAAAAACGATGCCCTTTTTTTTAAGTCCTATAAGACAGAAATTTCTCATAAAGTACTGATTTTTTTGAGGGAAAAGACCCCTTTCCTGCCCTCAGCTAGAAGTCGTTGTCATATATATTCAAATCTACAGTCTGTAATGTGAGAGGCACCCCTAAGAAATGGTTGCCTTATGCAGTGCACAACCTGTACAATCATACCTGGCAGCCCTGGTCCCTGAGTGCTCACTCCTAACCTCTGCTCCACAAGGGTTTGAATTCTAGGCAGATGGTCTCTGAGTTCCATAGCCCTTTGTCTTGGGCATCCTTGGAGAGGATAGATTATTTCGGAGAGAAATTTATTACATGTGTTACTGTGGCTTGTTTGAGGATTGCATTTTTCCAAAGGACATTTCTTGAAACCTGAGTCCCTCAAAATGCCTCCTGACAAAGAAAAATCATGTCAAATAAACTGAGCAGTAACTGGTTTCTATAACCTGCCTCTTGGGACTCTTGAGTCTCATCCTGTGTGCTTCCTTTTTTATTTGGTTGAAAGTATTTTACTAGGACAACACTTATGTGGTATTTAGTGCCGGGCACTGTTGTGAGTGCTTTAAAATTTTTTTTTAATTTCTCATAATAACCCTATGGGATTGGTACTATGCTTATGCCCATTTAACAGATGAAGAAACTGAGGCCCAGAGAGGTGAAGTTACCTATCCAAGGTCATACAGCAAGCGAGAGAGCCCAAACACTGATACCAACATCCCTCTTCTTAACCACTCAGCCTTGCTACCATTCACACAAATTTATGACATATTTATAAATATTATTAGCTCCACTTAAGGGGTTAGGTACTTAAGTATTATCCCATTGCCACATCAAAGGCTAAGGCCTGCAATGTACAATCTCAGTAACTTTCTGGAGCCCCTACTATGTGCCAGGCATATATTAACATCTTTGAGCTTCACATTCTTGTAAGGTAGGCATCACTATTATGGCATTTCATGGAATGAGAGCACTAAGTCACAGAGGGGATGAGTAACTTGCCTAAGGTCACCCAATTAAGTTAAAAAAAAAGAAGAAATCTATTTAACCCAGAATTTCCCAATTTTATTTGACCACAGGACATTGTACGCATGAAAAACGTTTTCATCTCCTACAGAATCAAAGATAATATTTCTTCAACTCAGTCTGGGAATCAACGATTTTCCAAGAGGGTTGTTTGGAAGTGATAGGAACTTATCAACAGGGCCTGTGAATATCTTCCCTGGCCACGGGCTCAACTTCTTGAGGTTCCATGACCCCCATGAGGGCCCCCCAGATCTTGATACTTTGTTGGGCGTGGGACCTTGGGCATTAGAGATCTCAGGGCGGTGACATAAGGAGATTACAGAAGGAAAGAGTTTGTAAGCCCGCAATCTGAGTGGACCTCTGCACACCCGCCTGTCCCCAACAGCCTTCGCCGCCTGTGCCATTACATCCTGAACCTGCGCTACTTTGAGATGTGCATCCTCATGGTCATCGCCATGAGCAGCATCGCCCTGGCAGCTGAGGACCCCGTGCAGCCCAACGCACCACGAAACAACGTGAGTCCCGCCCAGCAGGCCCCTTCCTGGCTGGGCTCCTCTGTTTGGAAGGAATGTCAGGGTTACCCCCCGGACACAGCCCTGGGAGCACCTCAGTCGCTGGTTCGGAGGGGAAGTTCTGACTCACTGAGGATACTCTTGGAGCAGGACATTCTTGGAGGAGGCAGGGGCCCTGTGTACATGGCAAGGGAAAAGGTAGCCTAGGGTGGGTGGGGCTAAAAATTGCTGGAATCCCCGGTAGAGGGAGTGAGGTGGGCATCATATGGAGGTACGCACACTGTGCCAGGTCTCACCAAACGGACTTCTTGGTTTGGACACGAGCTTTGAAAGAAAGGGCAATTTTGACTCAGAAACATAGCCCGCACTTTCAGCTTTTTGGAGAGCTAAAAAAAGCTCTCCCTTTAGGGGTCCAGGGTCTGCTAGCAGTTCCTGTTAACTGAGCGCTTGCTGTGTTCCAGGCACAACCCCAGGCACTTGGTACATAAGCTCTCCCAGGTGTCCCCATTTGGACAGATGGGGAAACTGAGGTTCAGGAAGGTTAAGTGACCCGACCAAGATCACACAGCACAATTCCATTTCTGCCTCCCCTGGAGCTTCCGCTGCTTCCTTCAACTGTCTGTTTATTGAGCACCTGCTGTGTGCATGACTTCCCGTGAGTCCTGCCAAGTAAGAATGAGTGAGTGCCTGTGGTTGAGAGGGGAGAGTAAGAGACGGGACAGGCGGAGGCGTGGCAGATTCTGGACTGGTAGCAGCACCCCCTGCCCCAGCTCCTTCCTGCCCCCCACCCCCCCAGAGTCAAAGGTACATTTTCCACTGGGAGCCAGCCCTGCTGCCCTCGCTAAGTAGGTTAGGAGCCTGGTGAGGCTGGCAAGCCCCATAAATCAAGCCTGCCCGACAGCAGCTTACCTTGCACTTTCCCTTCCTCTGCAGGCCTGGCAGGGCCCCCAGGGACCCGATGGGGGAGTCGGAAGGAAATAATTAGAACAAGGCTCCCAGAAGAAATTGGTACCAGGGCAGGGCTGAGGCTGCACTCTGTTATCTCCTGCTGCCCGCTCTCCCCCAGGGACCGCAGGGAGCCGGGCCCGGGAGGGGCGTCCCGAGAGGGGTCAGCAAACCCCCTGCCAACTCTGGGAGACCAGAGAAGGCTCTGTCGCTGGTTCCCCAGGGGCCTGAGGGAACCCAGCCAGGCTCAGCCCGTGGCAGCCCATGGAGCATTTGCAAAGCTTTGGATCCCCTGCCCCCACTGCAGCAGAAACTTCTCTCCTCAAAGCCCTCCCCCTTCAAGGACACCTTGGTCCTCCGCTGCCAGCTGATGTCCGGGGACCCCTCCCCCAGTTCTTTTGTTGGCCGAACTAGAACAGGCCTCAGAAAAGTGCAGGAAGCACACGATGCCTCTCTCAAGGATTTAAAGCGCCCACAACCCCCCACCAGGGCAAGAAGTAGAACAAAACTACCCCCGACCTCAGCGCCCTCTCTTCTCTCTGGAGTCAGGGCTCACAACCAGGGACAACGTCTGGGGACACGTTTGGTTGTTGTGATTTGGGGTGAGCAGCGAGGAGCTACGGGCATCTGGAGGGTAGAGGCCAGGGGTACTGCTCGGAAAACCCACCCCTGCAGGTAACCGTGACACACGCACCCCCTTTGGGAATAAGCTTAGCTTCTCGAATTTTCCCGGCTGGTGCATCCTTAAGCACTCGATTTTGGTTTTGCTCATTTCTGACACTCAGCGGATGGGATCATCTCCTGCCCCATTTTGTGTCACCCAACACCGTGTCCCCCATGAGATAAACACTAATCAGTACAGGGAGTGACGGGCATTCTTTTTTGCCGCTGTTTTTTTTTTTCTTTTTTTTTTTTTTAGATTTATTTATTTATTTATGATAGACAGAGAGAGAGAGAGAGAGAGAGAGGCAGAGACACAAGAGGAGGGAGAAGCAGGCTCCATGCCGGGAGCCCGACGCGGAACTCGATCCCAGGACTCCAGGATCGCGCCCTGGGCCAAAGGCAGGCGCCAAACCGCTGAGCCACCCAGGGAATCCCCTCGCCGCTGTTTTCTATTCCGCCGTGTGGCACGATCTGTTTATCCATCCTCCTGTTGATGCGTGTTTGGATTGTTTCCAGTTGAAAATGCGTCACCACACAACCCCTTGCCCTGGGCATGTCACCGGGGATGCCTGGGCATGACTTTCTTTGGGGTGTAACACCATAAATGGAGTTTCCGGGTCATAGAATTTACATGCAGTCAGGCTGACTAGATGCAGCCAGGTGTTTGCTGGATGACCCAGTGACACCTGCGCGGGCAGAGTATGGGGCTCCCAGTGCCCCCAGGCTTGTCAACACTTGGTGCTGGAGACTCTCGGGCCTAGCGGACCCGGTGGGTATGGAGTGGAATCTCTCTAAGGCTTCGATTTGCATTTCCCTGTGATAAATGAGTCTGGATTAAACTGAGCCACAGGACATTGCCATTTGTAGAAGTCAAAGGGTCTGCATATTTGACAGAGTCAAACCCAATTTGTTGGTCTCTTGGTTTCCTCTTGCCTGATTTAATTCATTGAGCTCTCCAGAATTTGATTCACCCAACCACCTGACCTGCCCTTCCCCCACTCCCTTCCTTCCTTTTTTCCCCTCTGCTTTTCCTTCATTGCTTTGCTTAGTAATTACTAAATGTGCAACTACTGTGTGCCAGGTGTTGAGCTAAATGTCAAGGATTGACAGGGGGTGAGATGGTCCCTGGCTTCCCAGAGCTCCCAGAGCACAGGGTCTTTAGTCATGCTCAGCCCTCCACCTCTTAGGCCTCAGGTGCTTTCTCTGCACCCAGATGCTTGCACCTATCTCCCACCCCCCCACCTCAGGAAGCCAGCCATCCTGGCCACTCTGGTCCCTGCTGGCCCTTCAAGCACCATCATAATGGGAATGTGAGTTGCAACCATACAGATCACAGAACCCTGTTCGTTCCTACAGGACCCAGTACAATTCCAGCTCCTCGTGCATTCATTCAGCAAACATGTCTTGAGTGCCAGCAGTATGCTTGGGCCTGTTTTACGAGCTGGAGGTGCTACAGGGACAGCCAAACACCCATGCCTTCATGGGGCTGACATCTCGGGTTAAGAACATGGAGAATGAGATCACTTAATGACTATAACAAATTATAACAACTAGGTTGCAAGAGTGGGTGGTTAGGCTTGTAAGGGAAATAGCAAGCACCAGAAAGAAGGACTTTAAACAGGCAGTAGGGGAAAGGGTCACCAAGAAAGTGATACGTGAGCCAAGTCATAAAGAAGGAGAGAGGGAATCAGGTGGCATGTGGGGTGGACATAACCTCCTGTGCAAAGGCCCTGAGATAAAGACACCCAGGATGGCAGGAACAGCGAGAGCAAGCAGATGTAAGAGGAGACGAGGGCGAAGAGGTGACCAGGCGGAGCATTCAGGGCCCTGGGGGCCACCAGGAGGACTTTGGCTGTTACCTCAAGTGAGATCAGAGCTTACGGAGGATTCTAGAGCAGAGAAGGACCTAACCTGACTCGGGTGCTCACAGGCGTCCCCCTGGTGGTGGGGCTCCATAAATATCATCTCTTTTCCTTTTCTTTTCTTTTCTTTTCTTTTCTTTTCTTTTCTTTTCTTTTCTTTTCTTTTCTTTTCTTCTCTTTCTTTTCTTTTCTTTTCTTTCTTTTCTTTTTTCTTTTTTTTTAAGATTTATTTATTTATTCATGAAAGACACAGAGAGAGGCAGAGACACAGGCAGAGGGAGAAGCAGGCTCCCTGCAGGGAGCCCGATGTGGGACTCGATCCCGGGACCAGGATCACACCCTGAGCTAAAGGCAGCCTAAAGGCAGATGCTCAACCACGGAGCCACCCATCGGGAATCTGATGGAGTCTGCCCCCTGCATTTGTCACCTGCCCTACCCACCCCTTGGGCACCGTCACATGCTCACCCTGAGGTCACGCCAGAGGCGTACCATGACATGCCCTAGAGAGGGGCCAGGCTGCAGGCCGGTGCTCATCCGGGCAGAAGCCATCCAGCCCTGGCCCCGTGTAAGGCAGAGGGAGGGAAGGGATGCGGGGAGAAATGCCCCCTGTGTGAGGAGGACAGGGCTGTAGAGCTGGTGAGGGAGTCTGACACCTGGTGTCTGGCTTAGACGGGTGGTCGGGTGGTCGGGTGGTCGTGTTTAGGAGACCCGACGATTTCCTGATGAATGCCAGCAGGTCAAGGGCATTGGGATGTCAGACTCATCATCAACAGGGATACACCCCTCCCTGAACTTTCCCAAGACCACCTTCACTTTATATTGAGCTTTGGCCAAATAAAAAAGAAACCCTTCCCACCCCGTAAGCCAACCATCCTGAGTGATTTTGTTAGGATTTTGCTGCCATCTGCTGGACATTTTCTTTTTTTCTTTTTTTTCTTTTTTTTTTTTTTCTATTTTCTTTTTTAAGATTTTATTCATTTATTCCTGAGACACAGAGAGAAACAGGCTCCTCACAGGGAGCCCGATGTGGGACTTGATCCCCGGAGCCCTGAGCCAAAGGCAGATGCCCAACCACTGAGCCACCCAGGCATCCCTCTGCTGGGCATTTTCATACACAACATACAAATCTGTACTCTGAGACAGGATGGGAGGGGCCCTTGTGCAGTGCACACCCTGCCCAACTGTATGTGACAGCCATGTTTCCTCCTCTGCTTGGAGAGTGTGTTCCGTGGGACTTTACTGGAGACCACACACCCCAGTGCGCCATCACTACGTTCATGGGGACTGCTGGAGCAAGCCAATGACCTGCTGCCCCCTTGCTTTTATCACCTACAGGTGCTGCGATATTTTGACTACGTTTTTACAGGCGTCTTTACCTTTGAGATGGTGATCAAGGTGAGTGCTGAGAGAGCCAGGGATCCAAGGGCGTCTTCACCCTCAAGAATGCTGCCCTGGCGGCGGTGGCTGGCCCAGGGGATTAGAAATGCTTGTTGGGCAGAAGCAAGGACTAGATAGAGTGAGTGAGGAAAGCGAGGAAACGAGGGCAGGGAGGTGACAGGGACAGATCCTGCAGGGCCTTGTGGGTCACAGGGAAGACTTTGACTTTAACCCCAAGCAAGGTGGGAGCCATAGAGGGTTCTGAGCAGAGGAGGGACTTGAGGTTCTGGCCTCGTTGGGGAGGACAGACTTGAGGAAGGGGCAGGGTGGGCGAGAGTCAAGAGAACTAGGATTGGGCAGTCGTACTGGTCCAGACCAGGCAGAGAATGATGGGGCGTGGACCAGGGTGGTGGTGGAGAAAGTGGGTACATTCTTGAAAGGTTTGCTGATGGATTCCATGTGGGGGAATGAGACAAAGAGGAGTCAAGGGAGACCCCAAGGCTTGGACCCGAGAACCAGCAGGTCGGCACTGCCTTTCATGAGGCGGGAGGTATATTGGGCTCCCCCAGGTGCCTCGGGCCACTGTCCCATCCCTCGCCACGTCCCCTCTTCATGCCCCTCCCCCAGAGGCTGGAAAGGAAGGTCCTGCTCCCCAAGGTAGGACGAGGGATCAGAGCACTGTCTCTTCTCACCCCTAGATGATCGACCTGGGGCTCGTCCTGCACCAGGGTGCCTACTTCCGCGACCTCTGGAACATTCTCGACTTCATAGTGGTCAGTGGGGCCCTGGTGGCCTTTGCCTTCACGTAAGTCTCCTCTTGAGGCTTCCACTTGCCTCTCTGCCCCCCGCCGCCAGCCCGGGGCTGCCCATTGGATCAGGGAACATGTTCTCAGGGCATAGAGATGGGGAGAGTGTGCTCTGGGAGGTGGGAGACATCCGCATGCCCCCAGGAAGAGCTTCGACTGGCTTTTGCATGACGTCTGCTGTGCAGGAAGAAGGAGAAGGGCCCCCACCTTCTACCTCCTCACACAGCCACGTCACCGACCCCTTGCTCTGCTGCTTTTAGTAGAATAGCTCCGCCGGGACATCTCATCTTCCTTCTGCTCTACTAGCTCCACCCCAACTGCTGTCTCTGAGAGCCCCTAAAAAAGAAAACCAAGAAGTGAATGTGCATGAGAATTTGGACCCCCCACCCTGTGCCTGAAGGCCCTGTAGACCTGGTGACTCCCTTTGTGTCTTTTACTTCTCCTGGTGGTCCTAGGACTCTCTGCCTCCTCAAAGGCCATGCATCATTGTGTAACTCCAAGATGACAACTGGGTTGTGGGTCGCCATTCCAGGCCATTCCATCCAAGATGGTGCCCAAATTGTAGGGACCCATTCCAAGGTGGCCCCTAAGTTCCAGACAGCATTTCGAGGTGGCACTCAGGGGCTGGGCAGCCACTAGATCTTAGGGCCCTGATAGCAAACATAGTGGTACATTCCCCACATTAGAGAACTTGGAGCAGGTTGAGAAGACCTGACCAGGTCCTAATCCAGGACAGATCTTCTTGGGAACCCTGTCTGTGTCCACCGCAGTGGATCATTCCCAGAAAGGAAAGTCTCAGGGACTCTAACCCACCTCACCCCCATAGTGATAAATCAGAGGCTTCCTTTGTGCCTCTGCCTCCGAGCTGCCTTCTCAGCAGATCTCCAGGGGTTCTCGAATGGCCCCCCCAACCAAACAATGAAGACTTGGTTTGTCAGTAGGCCAGAGTGGTGGCTCATTTCCAATTTAAGGGCTAACGTGGGCCGCTCTCAGATTCTTCCCTGGGAACACAATGAGGTCAAGCTGTGTCAGAACAGCAAGAAACTCCAGGGTTCTGGATGCTTCCAAGCTGGTGGAGAGGTACCATAAGGGTCAGTGGGTTGATTATATTTCTGACTCTGGCCAGACGTCCCACTCCCTTTTCCTTTTATCTTCTACTTTCTTTTCCTCTTTCTATGTCTGCTCTCCTTCCACCTCGTCTCCTTCCTTTCTCCTTCTTCCTCCCTCCTTTCTTCTCTCTCCCCCCCGTCACTTTCCCTATTTTAAATTACTTGTTTAAGTATTAGAGCAGTGGAAGACACTCTAAAAAACCCCAAAACTTTGGCTTTGTTATTAAAGTGTTCTGAAATTTTAAGAAATGAAGTGAGTAAAGTGCAGAGTGAATTAGAGAGAAAAGATTGCCACAGATGAGACAAAGAATTGATGGCCTCCATATATAGAAAGTAATTACAAGTCAATAAGAAACATGAAACTCAATAGGTAAATGGACAAGAGATATAAACAGAAATTTTGCAGAATACTAACAACTAATAAAAATGGGAGGGGGGAATCAGCCCCCTTGGAATTCAGAGAAATGCAAAATACAAATAAGATACAATTTGTTTCCTACCAAGATAGCACCAGTTTCTTCCGAAAAGATTTTTAAAGTGTATATGACAGCGTCATGAAATACGCTCCTCCCTCCCTCCATGAGCTATTTGTGTGATGCCTACAAGGTGTCTGGTAGGCACCAAGCTAGGTCCTAAGAAAATTTCAACTCTGAAGAGCCAAAACGTTTTACAACCCTCAGCCTGGAGTGAATCCATCCCCTCTGGAAATAGTCTACGTGTGTCTCTACCCCTGTTTGTCTCTGTTTCTGTCCCAAATCCCCTTCCCTCCCTGGCTTCTGTTTCTTTTTCCTTCTTTCTCTGTCCTTTTTTTTTTTTTTTCTCTTCTTCCCTCTGACTGCTTTTCCTTCTCTTTCTCCTTTTCCTTCTCTTTCTCCTTTTCCTTCCCTCTCTCTGTCTCTGTCCCTCTGTCTGGCTCATATCCTCTTTCCTCTCCCTTCTCTCTCTCTGTCTCTATCTCTCTCTTTCTCTTTCTCTCTCCCTCCTCCGACCCTGGCCCTTATCTTTTGGTGATATGGGCCTGACCATCTGCCTAACATGGCCTGTGTGGCCTAGAGAATGTGGACACTCGGCCACGTGCTCTGGCATCAGGAGACCCAGTCCTCACCTTGCTCTGACCAGTGGTGGTCTCTGTGATGAGGAGGGGCAAGCTCTGGCAGGCATGTCGCCCATCCTTGCTCAGGCCTTCCAGGATTATGTCTTCCCAGCAGCCCCCCCCCCACAAGTCTCCTAGGGCTCAGGAGGTGATGGGTCGGGGGGGGACCCTGTCGGCCACATGCCTCCATACACGCACAACCACCCTTTGCCAGCTAGGCCCAGGGTGGTAGGTCTTGCCCTATGTGGTCCCCACTGGGTATAGAACAAAAGAAGTGGGCCTGCACCCCATCAGCTCACCCTTGGCCTTGGCACTTTCCTCCCAGACCTCTTTTGGAGCCAACATGGTTCAGTAAAGAAGAGGGGGGCCCCCACTGTTGCCCAGCCTCACCTCTGTCCCCCAATTTGACCTCACAATTTGGGGAAGGAGTAGCCTCCAAAAGACTTGGGACTTTCAACCGTAGAACTTTTGCCATAATGAGCTATAGTTTACAATATGCTGTTTCTAGGATCCCTGGAGCTACAATTAGGCTCTACTTTAAGCAAACAATTTGTGAAATCAAAATTATTTTTCAACCAAAAATCAATCAGCAGGATGATTCTTTGTGTTGCAAAAGAATCTGCTAGAGGGAGCTGATTTTTTTTTGAATTTTCATTTTATATATGAAATTATACAAGGGCATTCAAAATGAGCCTACAACTCACAAAAATTTGGCAGCATATTTGTAGTCAATCTTTTATACTGCTTCTATGAAGTTGCTACAGGCATAAAGCCAGCCATCCCGTGACCTTGAAAATCCCCGTTTTGAATGTTTTTGGGTTGTTGTTTTTTTTTTTTTTTTTCCAATTCCTATGCAAGGAAGGTTCCAGGCTGGGATTTAAGGACATCATTTCAGCCTCGATGGCCTCATAGATCTTACAGGAATTTGGGGCGGGGGTAGAATTTGCCAGTGGGATCCTAACAAGTGCCAGCAGCTCTCAGGGTATTTTAAAAGAGCTGAGAGCCGTGAGAACACCTTTAGATGATGGTCATAGGAATAGGAGAGGTAGATCCTGAGAATCCCTGCCACACCCTCCCTGTCTTGCTGCAAAGAATCCATCTGATGCTCCCATCTCTCCTTCAAGGCAGGGCTGCAGGCCTAGCACAACTGGCCGAGCACCTTGATCAAGCTGCTCCTGCATGCCCAGGGCTAATCTGCCAAAAAGCCAGAGGAGGAGCCCCTGAGCTGCAACTTTTCTCCCCAGAAAAGTTTCAGAATCCTGCCCCCTGGCTGTAGGGTTCTGGCCTCTTTTGCCTGAGAATGCTTCTTGCCCAAAAAAACTTTGCTACTGTCTTTCCATGTTGGATGTCATATTGGCAGGAATGGGGGATTCTCTGAGGGTCTCAGCCTGAGTACCCAACCCCAGAGTCCTTTGCTTCTTTCCTTTCTCGTCTTTTAGCTCAACTTATCTGTCCTGTGCCCATCTCTTCATAGATGAAGCTGAGAGCTCCAAGAGGTGTTAGATTAGTCTTAACTGCTTTAGAAAGAGGCTCCTGCAATTCTATCTGGTTTGTCTCTATATGCAAATCCCTTAGCCTCCCTGTGCCTCAGTTTCCCCATTAAATAGAAAAACGACTTGGTGTTAACAGTGACAGCTTCCACATATTCAGTTCTCACCAACAACCTCCTGTGGGCAGTTGTCTCATCGTCCCCATTTTGTAGATGAGGAAATTGAGGCCCAGGGGGATTGAGAAGGGAAGCGAATCTGGCAGGGTCACTAAGGTGATCGGCCGTCCGATTCAGGGTCGCTGCCCGTCTCCCAGCCCCGAACATGGAAGCTTTCGCAAACCAGCAGAAGGACGCCTGACAGCTTAGCCCGCCTGGGTTCCTCAAAAGCCGGGGGGCGGGGGCACGAGGCTGCTCCCTTCTTTGTTGAAAGGAATCTTGCTGTTTTGGCCTTTTGGGGTGGAGGCGAGGATTCTGCATCAGTGCTATGATCGTGGCCCCGTCTCGGATGTGGGAAAACTATCCCTGTGGTCCTCCAAGGGATGTGTCGAAGCTCTGCTAATGGGTTACCGCCCCTCCTGCACCTCACCCAGATCTGTGTGTGTGTGCGTGTCCCGCTCCTTCCACTGACTGTGCGCCATGTCCATGCGACCACCATTAACACACCATCTCATGAGCCATCACACATGATATCACGCTCTGTGCCCATGCATTGGGGCGGCCAACTGACATTTCTCAGCAGCTGGTGGATCCTGCCCTCACTGCCAAGAGTCCATCTGGCGCTGCCACTCCTCCCTCAAGGCAGGCCAGCACAGCTGACAGACGCCTTGATCAAGCCTCTCCTGCATGCTCGGGAGCCCAACTGCCAGGAAGCCAAAGAAGGAGCCCTCAGGCTACCACATTTTTAATCCCATCCTCAAAACAGCCCCTGCACTGAAGGCGTTTTCTTTTTTCTTATGTGTGATAAAATGGAAAGAAGATTTGAGTGCAAGACACACGAACTGGGGTTTGAATCTCAGCCTGCCACTTCCTAGCTGTGTGACCTTGGGCAGGTCACTCTCCCTCTCTGGGCCTCGGCTTCCTCATCTGGAAAACAGGCATGATGGTGTCACCTTCCCACAGGCAACCATGGTGACATTCAGAAGACTCACATTTTACACCCAAAGGTAGCGGGTCAGGGAGAAATCACTGTCAATGAGAGATCTGTCAACAATCACAGAGGAGAATCTACATGAGTCTAAGTGTGCAATAATTCCTAGATACATTGAGCTTTGAGATAAAAAGGTAGAGGAGAGAAAAAAATCCAACGGGAATATTTGTAGACATTTAAACCATTCTGTTTTCATTTTTTTAATTCTTTTTTTTTTAAGATTTTATTTGTTCATGAGAGACAGAGAGGCAGAGACATAGAAAGAGGGAGAAGCGGGCTCCCCACATGGAGGATCCCAGGATCACGCCCTGAGCCTAAGGCAGACACCCAGCCGCTGAGCCACCCAGGTGCCCCTAAACCATTCTGTTTTTAGAAATACTAACTTTGAAAGAGGCAGCAGGTGGGAAGTCCTGGAGTGTACCTGCCGGCAGCAGGGCCTCCCCTCTCTGATGGCAGCCAGGTTTCTCCGGCCTTCACCTCCTCCAGCCGTGGTTAGAGAGTCATAGTGACACCGAGCCTGACTCCAAAGTTGAGCTGCGTGAGGCTTCGTACCAGATGCCAAGAGCTTCGTCTCAGGACTCCCAGGAGCTGCCTCTAACTACACCCCAAATCGGAGCTCTTTGCTAACCTCCCTCTGCTTCCTGACTCAGGGGGTAAAGCCAAGGCCATAGCTACCACGCACGAAGCATCAGAATCCCCCAGGTCTGTTTCATAGATGAGGATGACAGTTAGGGGCAGAGCTGAGATTCAAGCCCCAGCGCCCCCACTCCGAAAGCTCACGACTTTCGAGCCATTCTAAAACCTCCCAGCCCCAGAACCTCTGGAGAAAAAGGATTTCTCCAGCTCTTGGCAGTGACCTTCAGTGGCGAGTTCGCCTTTGATAACTGGTGACTTTCTGGCTGTCCTGCTACTTGGAAATTTGGCTTTCTTGGTGCTGTTGGGCAGTGCCGGGAGCCTGCCGAGGGCAGGGGACCGAACGGGGGCTTCCAGATGGAAGGATGGACGTCGGCCAGAGCCGCAAGCCTGAGGCTGCCCTCCTGGTGCCCGGGCGGGGCAAGGGGGCGCTCAGGTGTGCGTGTGTGTATGTGTGTGTTCTGTGTTCTTTCTTCTGAGGCCGCTTACGATCTGTCTCTCCCTCCGACGCCACCTCACCAGGAGCAGTACACGGTAAAGTTTTCTCTCTCTGTCTCTCCTTTCCTTCTCTCTCTCTCTTTCTTTCTCTTTCATTTTGTCTCTCGTTTTCCGTGCCCTGGTGCAGCTGTGTTGGTTCTGGGCCGGTTTCCATGGCCTTTTGTCCTTACTGCCATCCTGTTGCTTGCAGCGACCAGAGCCCCCCCTTAGTTTCTCCTCAGGGAGAAGGAGCCCTAAGGGGTCTGGGCCACTGCTCCCACCATGACCCACCATTAGTCCAGTTCTTGGCAGAGAATAGAAAGGACATGGGGGAGCGGGGCCTCTCCGGGATCTGATTTCAACAAGCAGACAAGCATGGGGGGGGGGTGGTTACCAGAGGAGTAAGCGTGTCCAGACCCCAACATGGGAGAAGGGTGGTCAGTCCACACAACCAGGACTTGGGCTCTGGGAGGAAAAAGTATAGCCTCCCGAGGAGCATCTACACTTTCAGCAAAGTGGTTCAAAATCGGGTTGTTTTCTGTGAGAACTCCTGGATCAAGCTGCTCCTGCATGCTCAGTACCCAAACTGCCAGGAACGCTCCTCAATGCCTCAGTAAAAAAGATTATTTCTCAGCCTCACCCAAGGGCGAAGTACATCCTGGGAGAGGGGCTGCCACAGGGGCAGGCCAGGGAGTCCTTTTCAGAGGAGTAGATGTGCCCATGGGAGGCACGTTTCCCAATGTCAGCCGTTCAGCCCTTCAGGATTGTACCCGGTTCCACATACAAGCTAGATGTCCACTTGCTTGACATTTTTTTCCACCAGCACATAGTCTAAACTTCACTTCAATTTTGCTGGAAAACTAGATCATCCCTGTACAGCCGGTATTGTTAGCCTCAGACAGAACCACAGCTGGAAAGGTGAATCCCACAGGAGTGAAACAGTGGCATTGTGGCTTGTCACACTCGAGCCGGGTGCTAGGATTCAAGAGAAATTAGTGAGTGCTGGGAAAGCATTAAAGACCTCCTAGCACATCTCGGAGACTTCCACTCTTACTAAAGCAAAAGGCCTGAAAGATTCTTGAAGAAGAAATAGCTGGTTTCCCTGTGTGATCCACTTATTTAATTGTGTCCCTGTTCTGCCTCAGATTATCCCAGTGACTTTCTTGATGTGCGTTGCACACTTCAGGGGCACAGCCTTGAGATAACAGCCTTTGGCTCTAAAAAGGGAAAAACATGTTCCAGCTGAATTCTGGAGCACAGCTGTGCCCTGCAGGCTAACGTCCAGTTCTCCCCCCCCCTCCCCCATTCCCTGAAAAATGAGAAGAAAGAGATCTAAAAGAATGGACGTGGTGTGCCCAGATATCCCGACACACCACGGTGGGGGTCCCCGGGATGGCTCTACTACGCATGACCCACGAGGTAACTGTAGGGAGATGTTTGCTGGGGGACCCTCAAAGAACTCTGGGATCTGGATCTGTTCATGCACATCCTGAGACCACACACCAGGTGCACGGTGAGGCTGGGATGAGAACCAGGATTAAAGGGAAAATGGACACATCAAGGAATAAATCACAGCTTAAGCCTTTGAGGGGTTTTCCCGAACCCCTCGGGTCTAAAGCCCGAAGCCAAAGATGGAACCAAAGATGATTATGGAACAGCAGTAGGAGCCAGCTGAACCCACCAGCAATCAGGGCAGGCTGCCAGATAAAGGAGCTTTTAGCTTGGTGTTGGGGGCTGCATGGTCCTGGGAGTGGTGAGGTGGAGGAAGGGCATTTCCAGCAGCAGGAACAGAATGTGCAAAAGCAGAGGGAGGCAAGAGCATGTGGCTGGGATTTGGTGTGTGTAGCAGACGGTGGGAATGCAAAGGTAAAGGTAAGTCGGGCTGGATTTCGAGGAGCCTTGAGTGCCGTACCAGAAGTTCTCACGTCCAGGGATTCAGATGCTCCAGAAGGATTCTGAGGAGGAGAGTGACGTGGTCATTGGCTTAGACCACTGTGTGCAGAAAAGGTGGAAGGAGAGACAGGGAGCGGGGGGAAGCCGGGAAATGGGTAATGAGAGTCCAGCCTGAGATAGTGGCCAGGGACGATGATGGAGAGGAAAGGAGGGTAACCGGTTGGGGTCAGAGAATAGGAAGCTGAACGTGACACTTGGGTTTCTGACTTGGGCGACTCGGGGCGGGGGGTGAGTTCTATTAACCACAAGCCTCTGATGGCTGCACCCAGTATGCTCCTCTGGGGGGACCTTGGCCAAGGGTAGTGTGGCATCTGCAGGGGTTGTACGGCTAAGGCTCAGGTCCAGTAGACCCTGGACTGAACCTCTATGCAGCTCTTGGAAAGATGGGCTAAGAGACCGTGGCAGAGATTCAACATGGGCATCTGATGTCCTGGTTCTTTCCCCTCGGGTGGGCCCAAGGAGTACTGGGGGAGGGCCACGTTAAGTATCTCCTGAATCCTGTTGGAAGCGGGGGTGAGGAATCCCATTTTCTAAGAGCCCACCAAGACCACCTCTAATGAGCGTAAGGGCAGCCAGGTCCCCTCTTGCTGGGTCTGAGGGCCACCCCCTGAAGGTACTCAACCCAGCCAAGTGGCAGAGGGCCCTTAAATCCTGCCACCAGAACCACAGAAGGCCATCTTCTGACTACCTCTTGAGCCCAAACATAGCAGGGGTGCTGACCACTCTTCCCCAGCAAGGGCAGGACTATGCCAGGCTCACCCCAGACTTTTAGGCCTGAGAGGGTAGAGTCACACAGAGTTGTGGGCCACCTACCACCCAGACTGACTTCTGCTCCCTGTCTTCCCCTCTCCGCACCCTAACATCCCTCCACAGTGGCAATAGCAAAGGAAAGGACATCAACACGATCAAATCCCTCCGAGTCCTCCGGGTGCTACGACCTCTTAAAACCATCAAGCGGTTGCCAAAGCTCAAGGTGAGACGGGGGCGTGTGGGAGACCTGTCAGGGTTGCCATGTACAGTTGGGCAGGTTGCACACTGCTCAAGGATACTACATTGACAGGGGTGCTGATAACATCACATCCGTCATATATGGATATATTCATTATTACAACTATCCAGCAGATGGCAGTAAGGGAGTTGATCTAAGAAAATCTGTATTCTGACAGCTTTCCATTAGATGAAATGTCTTAAGGTTGGGATCCCTTTTTTCCTAATTCACAGGAGGACATTGTATGGATAAAATAGGGCACAGCCCTAATGTGAGCAGCAGGAAACTAGGTTTCTGGTCCCACATAACTTTTAACTTTTCACCAACCTGTTCTAGGCTCTGTTATCTCTCATGCCAAAGTAGCATGAACCAGCATTTCCCAAAGCTTGTCATTCAGGAGAAACAGCAGAAAAGAGAAGGAAATGCAACCTAGTCATTCAAACACACCTTTTCAACTGATGCTCCACCTGAGGGCCAGCTGTACTATTTCCTACTTACCGTTAAAGTCGCCACTTTTTTTTTTTTTTAATTTAAGTGAACTAAAAGCAAATTCTACACCAAGGTTTCCAAGGTGGAAAACCAGAACCCAATGCTAATAGAAGGTAAAACTAAATACATTCCCCCCAAATAAGATACCATTATTAAAATATAGCCAAAGAAGATTGCCTGAAAAAGGCTTTGGACATGGATGCTTGCTCTTTCCGGGATGAAAAGGAAGAGTTTTGGGGTTAGGTGTTAACAGAGTAGTAACTGAGCAAGACTTTCTCTTTTGCTCAAAAGGAACGAAGGGAAGGGTGCAAAGTGAATAACTCTGTTACTGTGTAATTCAGCACTACTTCCCGTGGGGCGCCTGCAGGACCTAAAGGAATATCGGCGGTCACCTGGGCGTGACGCGCCCCCATGACTCTGGCTCTGTCACTCACCGATACGTGGCTGTCTTGGACATGAAAGCTTGCTGCATTGAAATACATGGAAGTCCAGCCATATTCAGTGCTGGGGTTCCTCACCCTCTGCTGGGTGGCAGCCCCCTTCCAAAGCCCCCGTGAAAGCTGTGCACCCTTTTCCCCCACCCGGGGGGGTGGTGGTTAGAAATACAGAGCTAGCCTGAAATTCCAGTACATTCGAGGAGACTTGCCTGCCTGTGGTTGGGACCCACCGTGGTTGGAAGCAGAACAGTTGGGAGACGTTGCAGGCCGGGACCCCTGCCTTCTTGGGGAGATGGTGGAAAGATTCCATGTCACCCAGGGCCAGAATCTGGGTGCATAAAGTTGTCTCTCAAAGCCACAAAGCCCCCTACTGCTCAGTGGGCAGAAGTGAGGGAGAGCACACCTCCAGATGGAGGGGGACAAGGAGGCGCATGAGGCAGGGACACAGAATTAACAGGCAATACTACTCTAGGGAGGCCCTTTCCTCCCGCCCTCAAGAGTTGTGCATGTGTCTTAGGCTCCCAGAAGTGGTCCCATTTCCCCCGGGGGGTTAATACGAGGTTTTAGAGGCAAAGAAACTCAGAATTGAGTCCAGCCCCAGCACTGACTTCCCAGAACTGCGTGGCCTTAGCCGCATGACTCGGCCCATGGCCATGACCATGAAATGGGACATTAGCAACACGTTGGTATCACAGGCTGCTGGAGACAGGTGTCACAGGCGGGACCCCACCCCCTCACGCCCTCTCTCAACTCCACCCGCCTCTCCCCCGCAGGCCGTGTTCGACTGTGTGGTGAACTCACTCAAGAACGTCTTCAACATCCTCATCGTCTACATGCTGTTCATGTTCATCTTCGCCGTGGTGGCCGTGCAGCTCTTCAAGGGAAAGTTCTTCCACTGCACCGATGAGTCCAAGGAGTTCGAGAAAGACTGCCGGTGGGTCTCTGCTCTCCTCAGAGTCCCCCGCGGGGACTGGTGGCAGCGGAGGTGGCCAGTAGTGCCACTTGGTGCATCGCTTCTGTCCTCGCCTTTGTCAAATGGGGTTATGAATACACACCCACGTTCCCTTATCTTTTTTTTTTTTAAGATTTTATTTATTCGTGAGAGACACAAAGAGAGAGAGAGGGAGGCAGAGACATAGGCAGGCTCCATGCAGGGAGCCCGATGTGGGACTTGATCCCGGGACTCCAGGATCACACCCTGAGACGAAGGCAGTCGCTGAGCCACTGAGCCACTCAGGCGTCCCTTATCTTAAAACCACTACCAGCAAATGCGTTTCAAAGTTCAGAATATTTTGTGATTTTAGAAAAATCATATAGGACCCGTTCTACATAGGACATCACACCCTCAGCTGAACCTGAGGCATTCCTGTAATCAAACCATTTTAACTGGTATTCTGCTGGGAAACATGCAACTGTTTACACCAAATGGCACAGATAACAAGTAGGAAGAGCCTCGTTCACGTCCAGTCAGGTCAGGTTTCGTTGCCAGACTAATTAGATCAGAGATGGACAAAGTTTGTCAGCCGAGGGCCAGAAGGTGGGTACTCTTGCCTTTATGGGGCCTACAGCCCCTGTGAGGCAGCCCCTGTCTGCTGCTGTTGTAACTCCAAATAGCCAGAACGGAAACAAACGGGCGTGTCTGTGTCCTTATTTCTAGAAATGAAAATATGAATGTCAAGTAAATTTAATTTGTCATGAATGCATCCTTTTGATTTGTTTTCGACCACTTAGAAACGTAGAAACCCGTTGTTGGTTTGTGGGCCGTAAACAGGTGCAAATTTGGTCTGTGGGCCATTACAGGCCACCCCCTGCCCCGAGTAAAGAGGACAATGTTTGGTTTTCAGAACCTTCTAGATTTTGGAGCTGTGGATGAGAAGTTTGTCAGCCTGTAGTTATTTTGGTGGCTGTGGCCTGACATTGGAAAGACCCCAGACACTTGGCCACATGTCTGGGGCTAAGCCTCGTGTCCTGCCCTGAAAAGAAGCAGCAGCCGCCCCCCTCTTCCACCTCCCCACTCCACCTTGGCCTGATGATCCAGAGATGTTCCTCTCTCTCTCTCTCCTCTCAACCCCCAAAGCTCCCACCCACAGGACTAGAAATTTTCGTGTTAGAAGAGTGCTTGGTGCTGAGTCAGGCCTCGTGTAAAGATTTGTCTCCGAGTTGGATGCGCACTGATGAGTGGAGACACAGGCAGGGGGTGTGGGGGGGCTGCTGCTTCCTGGGCTGAGGGATGCAGTGTGGGCTGGTGGGGGCCCCTCTTCCTCCTCCTCCTAATCTCCAATTGCCAAAGATGAGTGTCCCCTTCCTCTGTTCACTAATGGCCCCAATTTTCTGTGGCAGCGGCAAGTACCTCCTCTATGAGAAGAACGAGGTGAAGGCTCGGGACAGACAGTGGAAGAAGTATGAGTTCCATTATGACAACGTGCTGTGGGCTCTGCTGACTCTCTTCACCGTGTCCACAGGAGAAGGCTGGCCACAGTAAGTGGCCCGTCAGAAAGCCCCACGGAGGAGTCAGGGGGCCCAGGGAACAGGATGGGGAAGGGTCCGAGAGCCCAGTGCTGAGACAGGCCTGGACACAAAGCCAGGGGTTTGCTCCTGGCTTCCCGAGGCGGAGACCCTGCTAGGCGCATGAGGGGCTGTCCAGCAGCCTGCACATGCTGGGGCAGAAATCCAGCCCTCAGTTCGCCAGACCCTGAGCATCAGAACGGGCAAGTGCTTCGAATTTGCAGGAAGGCTCCACAGACACAGGCGATCACATCCTCTTAACCCTTCCTGTGCTGGTGAGCACAGATCTCCAAGACCAGGGTGTGGACATGACATTTTCTGAGTCCCTTTGACTCGCCGAGAATAAGGTCAGGGCTAGGGTGAGGCTGAATCGTGCAAGTCCGATTTTTACTTAAACTGTCTTTACTTAAAATGTTAATTTTTTTCATTATGGGCTTTTTGTTGTTGTTGTCATTGGTTTTGGATTCGTTTTTGGTTTTTTGTTTTTGTTTTTTGGCATTCGTTGTGATTTGTTTAAATTGCAGTAAGATACCATTTCTCTTGACAACTGAGAGGTTTGGCACCTCCTTGATTTATGTCCAAGGCAAGTGCCTCACTCTCCTCACCCTAGTCCCGGTCCTCCTCCCAGAGGTCTCAGAAATGCAAGTGTATGCCCTCAGCATCCTCGCCTCCCTCCTTCTGCTCTCAGGAAACACACCAACCCTCATGTGCCTTTCTACCCACCCCCCCACACCACACACACATACACACACACACACACACACACTCGGTACCCACTTACATGAGGCCAGTGCTAGCCCAGACGGCACCTTTGAGCGAATTTTTTAGACAGCCCTTCCTCGACAGACTTCACTTCCATCTGTCAGAAAAATCATTGCAATATACTTAATGATTTTGTTCAAATGAGGTACTTCATGGCTACCTGCCCAAAAGTTGTCATCATAAATATACAAATCTATCATGTCTGCGGTATGAATGGCACCTCTTAGACGCAGAACCCTTGAGCAGTGCACAATCTGTGCAACTGTTCAGAGCAGCTATGCACATGCACACTCCCATGTCCATCCCTACTACCCCTCCTCAGCTCCCACTACCACCTATGCTTAAATGCCCCCCACACGCCAATAATCTGCCTCCATGACCCCACACACCCTCCCATCCATCACCACCAACCTGGTTTCCCATCCCAACGTGGCCAGGCCCTAGTGGGTAAACTTCAGCAAGTCACTTTAACTTGGTAAACCTCGATTTCCTCGTGTGCAAAATGGGGCCCGTGATAACCTCCCTGAGAAGGTGGCCAAGAAAATGAATAAAATCACAACCAGCCCCTGATAGCCCTCAATACATGGTGGTAGAGGTAACTGACCCTGTTGCTAACACTTCCCACAGACAGAGAAGCTGGGAAGGCTTCTGGCTTCACAAAGTAACCACAGCAGTCAGAGTCAGAAAACAGTGACTACTTTCATTTCGTTGCTGTTTTCTCTTACTATCCCCCTCCATTCCCGTGACCTGTCCCACATTTCCCCTCTGCCCACCCCGGTCCTCACAGGGTCCTCAAGCACTCTGTGGATGCCACCTTCGAGAACCAAGGCCCCAGCCCCGGGTACCGCATGGAGATGTCCATCTTCTATGTCGTCTACTTCGTGGTCTTCCCCTTCTTCTTCGTCAACATCTTCGTGGCCTTGATCATCATCACCTTCCAGGAGCAGGGGGATAAGATGATGGAGGAATACAGCCTGGAGAAAAACGAGGTGCCGCTTCCCGGTTTTGAAAGATTGACAAAACCACCACCACACGCACATGTGTGCTCATGCGCACACACATGCACACCCAGGAAACGGCTTTTGGGGGCATCTGGGGAGGGCACAGCAGCATTGTCCAGGGAGAATTCATTCTGCAGGGCAACCCTTCATGGGGTTCTGGTAGAAAAACACACCAACCCCAGGTGTCTGTATCGGTCAGTTTGGACTGGGCTATGCCCCAGTAACAAGCAGCTCCAGAATCTCAGTGCCAGGAATCCACAAAGAGATTGATTGATTTCTTGCTCAACACCACATGACCAGGTGACTCTGGTCCCCATCATCTTTATTCTGGTTCCTCTCTGAGACACTTCGGATCAAGAAGAGAAAATGCTGGGTTTCCTGGGTGGCTCAGTGATTGAGCATCTGCCTTTGGCTCAGGGCATGATCTCGGGGTCATGGGATCGAGTCCCACATCAGGCTCTCTGTGGGGAGCCTGCTTCTCCTTCTGCTTGTGTCTCTGCTTCTCTCTATCTCGGTGTCACTCATGAATAAATAAATAAAATCTTTAAAAAAAAAAAAAAAGAAGAAAAAGAAGAGACAATGGCAGACCATGGGCAATTTTTGTGATCTGTGCCCAGAAGTGACACAGGTCACTTGTGTCCACATCTCATTAGCCAGAGCAAGTCACACATCTATGTCTGATGTTAGTGGGGTGAGGAAGCATAATCTCCCCGAGGGTGGGGTGGTGAATATCTATGAATTAAAATCCTGTCCTCCGGAGAGTACAGACATGGCCCTTTGCCCTTCTAGAATCATCCAAACTAGGTGGAGGACCCAGAATGCATCCTCCCTCTGCTCTTTTGGTCCCTAAGACTAAATAGCCATTATTCCTCCCTCCCTCAAAAAGAAGGAGGAAAAGAAGCAAAGTATTCAGTAGGAAAGAATGGATAGACTTCAAAGCCAGACTTTGGCTTAAGTTCAGGTTTGACCCAGTTGGCAGCTGTGCCGCCTCAAGCGAGTGGCTTAACCTCTCTGAGCCTGTTTTCCTCCCCTGCAAATTAGGATTACTGATAGTACCCACTTCCCGTGTTTGCTAAGGGGATTCAGAGAGATAACAGGGGACGTGCCAGTGCGAGATCTAGCAGATGATGCCATAGC
Source organism: Canis lupus baileyi (assembly GCF_048164855.1). Classification (NCBI taxonomy): domain Eukaryota; kingdom Metazoa; phylum Chordata; class Mammalia; order Carnivora; family Canidae; genus Canis; species Canis lupus. The sequence continues at coordinate 50,653,248 of NC_132856.1, forward strand.
TGTTGGCAGAAGAAAGTGGCTGTGGGGAAGAGCTTATGGGAGTGAGGAATCCTGGCTGGCGGCAGACTCAAGCAGATGTGCCGGAGAGCCTTGGCCAGTTAGATGGGGAGGGTCCAGCCGCCTCTGTCCTGCCTCTGGCCCTCACACCCCCTGCCTCTCTCCCGCAGAGAGCCTGCATCGACTTTGCCATCAGTGCCAAGCCGCTGACTCGACACATGCCCCAGAACAAGCAGAGCTTCCAGTACCGCATGTGGCAGTTCGTGGTATCTCCACCTTTCGAGTACACCATCATGGCCATGATCGCTCTCAACACCATCGTTCTCATGATGAAGGTGAGCCCCCAGCCCTGCCTCACCCCCGCTGCACACCTGCCCCTCACACTCACACCCACCCTCCTCTGGCCAAAGGGAGATATGCCTGCAAGTCTCCCACGCATATCACACTGTGTTGCCACCGAGCCTCTGCTCTGGCTGTTCCCTCCGCCTGGCAAACGGTTCCTGACCTCCCATGACTGCCCAAGGCACCCACCTTTGCAGACACCCCATCGGTGACCCCACATGCCGTAATATCAGCATAGATTGCCTGATGGCCACACGCCGTAGCCTGTGAGCTCCAAGGGCCTTGGCAAGTCCTGGTCACCCCTGAGTTCCTGGGGTTCAGTGAATCCTTGGCTCACAAGGAATAGGAGGCCTTCCATAAATGTTCAGTGGATGAATTGAGGAAGGGAGGGCAGGTGGGGACCTTGCAACCTTTGGGGCCACAGAGCCTTTTCAGGGTGAAAAGTCAGAACCTTTCACCCTGTGGTCTGGAGACCAAAGGTCGGGATTTAAGCCCAGCTCTGCTATTTATCTCAGCATTTAACTTTGCACAGGGGACCAGCAACAATCAGGCCCCAGTTTCCCTGTCAATGAAACGGGAGTGATCATAATAGCACGTTCCTCCCATCCCTGGGTGAGGATGAGGATTGAGTGAGGATGTTCAGGCAAAGACATTAGCACATTTCTCAACACTTCAAAAACACTCGTTATTTAAGCTGCTAATTTTTGAATTGGCGAAGAAGCAGTGCCTATTTTTGCTTGAAATGCTTCTCCATAGCAAGTTCTTTTATCTTTTCATTGTTATAATCATGAACAGTTTCAAACAGAAAGGAATAGTATAGCACAGCGCTTCCCAAACCCCAGTGTGTTCACAGATCATCTGGGGATCTTGTTAATAAGCGGATTCTGGTTCTGGCAGATCCGGGGTGGGGCTGGGATCCTGAAATTCCAAGCACCATCCCCAGGATGCTGGGGCTGCAGGTTCCTGAACCCCACCCTCATGAACACCCAGTCTCGAGGTCATCCTCCAGCGGTACCCATTGTGAATATATTTTATGTTTGCTTCATCTACCTTTTTCCTCTTTTTTCTTGAGGTGAAATTCACATAACATAAAATTAACCATTTCAAAGTGTGCAGTTCAGTGGCAATTTAGTACACTCGCCAAGTTGTGCACCCACCATCTCTCCCTACTTCCAAAACATTTTCATCCTCCCAAAAGGGGACCCCTGTCCCCATGAGCAGTCACTGCCCCCCATCCCCCTCCCCCAGCATCTTGCAACCACCAGGCTGCACTCTGTTTCTATGGATTTGCCCATTCTGGACATTGCATCTATTTTTTTTATTCTTTTAAATGATAGACGTCACAATATTTTGTCCTTAAATCCTTCATATGTATTTCTAAGAAGTAAGAAAATGTCCTACATATCCTTATGTTCAACATGCTAAGTGATAATTCTCTAAGATACATATTGAGTTGTCCCCAAAATGTCTTTTACAGCATGAGTTGATGTTTTGGGTTTTTTGGGTTTTTAGAGGTAGTGAAGGAGCAGAGGGAGAGAGAGAATCTTAAGCAGGTTCCACACCCAGTGCGAAGCTGGACATGGAGCTCAATCTCACAACCTGAGCCAAAATCAAGAGTCGGATGATTAACCGACTGAGCCACCCAAGTGCCCCATGAGTTGTTTTTTGAGCCAAAATCCAAATGGCTACACATGGCCTCTGGTTTTTGTCTTTTAAATCTCTGTCTTCCTCACACTTTTCCCCCCCATGCTGTTGACTTTTTCAGGAAACCAAACGAGTTGAATGAAAACAGTCCCACCTCTGGGTGCATTGGTATTCTCGTGGGGGTACTGTAACTACTTCCTCACCTGCCATGTCTCCTGTAACTTGGCACTTGGGGCTAAAGGTTATAAACTTGATCTAATTAAATAGTTTGGGCAAGATTTCACAAGGAGTCAGAATAGCAGTTACCTCTAGGGCAAGTTGCCGACTTGGAAGGGGTGCAAGGACACTTTTGGGAGTTCTGGAAATGTGTTAAGTCTTGGTCTGGGGAATAGTCTCATGGTAGGGCACAGGTAAGGATTTAAAGAGAGAGAGATCTGAAAAAAAGAAAACAAACAAACAAAAAAAGAAAATCCTGCTGAGGAGATGATACAGACATCCTCCTGCATCCTATCAGGAGCACAGTGAGGCAGGCAGTCCTGGGACCTGGGATGCCAAAGCGAGCTCAAGAAAGTGCTTGTTTTGAAGTGAAAAGATTAGCCCAGCCCATGAAGAGCTCACCTGGGGCCTGAGTCACCTCACAGGACATTGGGAAGCCTGGTGTCAAAGTCCTGCCTTCCCCAGGACGGGATAGCCCCAAAGCCATTTCCCCAGGCCCCACCCTGCCCATTGATCCTGCCGTCCTTCCTCCTCTCTATTCCATCCAGTTCTATGGGGCCTCAGTGGCTTATGAAAACGCTCTGAGAGTATTCAACATCGTCTTCACCTCCCTCTTCTCGCTGGAATGTCTGCTGAAAGTCATGGCTTTTGGGATTCTGGTAAGTATGAGGCTAGAGCTATGGGTTGGGGGGAAGCCCGGAGGGGCACTGGGTGCTGGGTGATGGTCCCCTACCCCACCTGGCCCCAAGACCCACAACCCCAGCGGTGACTTGAGCATCCCTCCAGTGCCCACAGACCCTACTTACGCGTTCACACGCTTGCCAAATAACACCAGTGGGACCCAACGTCTGTTGATGGTTACTATGTGCCAGGCACGCACTTGCACAGCCATGCCTCAAAGTGGTCCAAGGGGTGGGAGTAGTTACCCTCCACTTTAAGAAAACTGAGGTCCAGACAGGCCAGGTCCATGGCGTTCCAGCCGTTCTAATCTAACCACAATCCTCGGTGAGATGTACATTGTACAATGGAAGCAGCGCACAGATGTGCAAACTGACAACTGAGATGAATCCGTATCTGTCCGTGTTGTGTGCCAGGTGCTCTGAAGGTGCCTGTTCTACTGATTGCCTTGCAATCCAGGAGCCACTAGCTTGCCTTCATCACCCACTAATGCAAGACGTCTCGCCCTGAGGCCCATTGATTCCCTGCAGGGATCTGGGATGCGATGGGTGGGGGAGTATCTGCAAAATCAGATATGGAAAAAAAAAAAAAGCACATCTTTATTTTTCACAAGCTGCTAACTGGACTTTAAACATTTCCTCCTGTCTTGAAGGCAAACAGCCCCCTGCAGTGTTGCTAGTACAGTCTGTATCACCGTGTCACTGATAAAAATTAGATATTTTCCTAGCGCGTGATAGATATTGCAGGCACCTCCAAATTTAGTGTGTGTTCATCCTTGCTTCAAATGCTGGCGACTCTCAAACCTGCAGCTAGAACGTATTTCGTATGGTAATGAGGAAGTGCATGAATCATCAGATCCTCATTGAAAAGAATATTTTGATCAGCATATTTCAAGGTAACAGGTGCCCTTGCAATCCTGGGTATTTTATGTTTTTATTTTTTTAAGATTTTTTTTATTTATTCATGAGAGACACAGAGAGAGAGACTGGGTATTTTATTTTATGCATTTGCAAAGCTTCCTCTAGGAAGGTCTTCTCAGGTGGCTAAGGAGGTTCACAGCCCCCCCCCCAAAAAAAAAAACAGCGAAGAGGGCCTGAACTGGTGGGGTTGTGTGTTGGGGTAACTGGTATGTCCCCAGTGAGTGGCTGAGCTCAGACTTGAAATAAGGCTTCCCTCTCGACCACCCACTTAGTTCACCTCTCAGAGAATGGCCTACAGCCCCGTGGCGTCAGTCAGGCTCTCTGGAGGGTAGATGGAGGCTGGTTTCTCACCCCGGTGTCCCGAAGTGGCAAAGGGTGTCAGCTTTGGCACCTGAGAGCCCTCGATTCAGCTCACATCCCGACTATATCACCTCACCTCTCGCCATCGCTAGGGCCCATCCTCTGCCTCTTCCCCAGAAGAGCCCTCACAAACCCCAGCACAGATAAGTGTGTCTGGAGGCCGAGGGTAAAGCCTGGCCTGGTGTGAGGGCTCCATAAATGCCAGAAAGAGTGGCAGTAAGGCTCCTCAAGGCTTTCTCCTCCAAGGCGGACCTCACAACCCTGTCACCCATCAGGAGCATTTGGGGAGATTTCCTAAAATTGAATGATGCCCCAGAGCCAACCCCAGAAGTTCAGATTCACTTGGTCAGGTGGGGACCCCTGAATCTGTATTTTTTAAAAAGATTTTGTTTATGTATTCATGAGAACACAGAGAGGCAGAGACATAGGCAGCGGGAGAAGCAGGCACCCTGTAGGGACCCTGATGCAGGACTCAATCTTCGGACCCCAGGATCATGATCTGAGCCAAAGACAAATGCTCAACCACTGAGCCACCGAGGCACCCCTGTATTTTTTTAAGATTTTATTTATCCATTTGACAGAATGAGAGCACAAGCAGGGGGAGTGGCAGAGGCAAAGAGAGAAGCAGCTTCCCTGCTGAGCAGGAAGCCCAGTGTGGGGCTCCATCCCAGGACCCCAGGATCATGACCAAAGCCCAAGGCAGACGCTTCACCCACTGAGCCACCTAGGCACCCCCTTGAATCTATATTTTTAACTAATACCCCAGGGTATCCAAAGTACAGCCTGGGCTCCCAGGTCCTGTGCTGAACATCAAGCAGGCTGGGGGAGGCACCCTGCATCCAGGGCAATGGCGTCAACCCAGCATTTCGGTCCTGGGGATGCCACCAGGATGGATCACAGAACACGTATGGGGTGTAGGTATCAGGCTATGGTGTATCCATATCAGGGTACAAATCCTGCCTCAGCCCCTTTCTGACTGTCTGGCTTCAAGCAAGGCACTTGGCCTTTTTCTCCTGTTTCCGCATATACAAAATAGGAGTACCATACACCCAGCCTCCCAGGGCTGCGGGGAGCGTGGGTAGGCTCAGGCACGGGACCTGCCCCACACAGCTATGCTGTGCAATTTTTGAATCCCCTATCTTCTGGTAATGAAGGGGCTCTACTCGAGGGCTGGGGCTCTATCTCCCCCGCCCCTGACCATCCCACAGGGGCCTGCGTGGGGCCTCCCCCTCCAGTTTATATGAAGCCCTAGTTCACCATGTGCAACTTAGGTGACCGGGGGAGCCTTCTAGTCCAGGGGCTTGAGGGCTATGGCCATATGCCTAGAAAGTTGCCTTCATTCAGACTCCCCAGAACATAGAATTGAGTGTGAGCATTTATCCAAAAACCCAGGAAGCTCAGTGTGAGGGAGGGGGAGTGAGGCAGGAGCCAGAAGGCAGCCAGTACAGGGTGAATTATGAAGCCAGTTCCCACTGTGGGCAAAAGGGCCCAGTTCCATTAAGGATCAACAGGAGGCATTAGAGGGCACATACTTCAGAGTCCTTCCACTTGAGGAGAGGAGGGAGCCGGGGAATTTATCCTCCAGTGCCCCTCAGTCAAAGCCCAGGGCTGCGCCCAGGGGAGCTGTTCATTCCCCAGCAAATTTGCAACCAGGGGAAGCCCTTGGGCAGAGTACCTGAAGGTGTGCGATCAAAATATGAGGGGATGCAGGCAAGGCCCCAGAAGCATCTGCTAAAATACCAGAAGGGCCAGTGGAACATGACTTCCTTTCAGATGAGTATAAAATAGCTTCCATTCATTGAGCACCTACTGTCTAACCAAACTCCACGCCTAGATTCACTCTCATGATCTGACTGCTGTGATACCTTTCTTCCAGAAGAGGGCTCTAAGGCCCAACCAGTCCAACTCCAAGGACGTTTAACTCCCACATGCTGAAAGCATTTGATTCTGGAAAAGCACAGCCCCAAAGCCTGGGTTCTCCTCTGTGAGGCAGAGGGGCTGCCACAGGGTCAGAGGCTCAGGGGAGACACTGACCACTCAGCAGGGGACCCAAGCCCCAACCTGGCCTCCGCTTTGTAAGGATGCTGGGAAAGCCTGAGTTTGGCGCAGGTTGCACTGAGCCACTGTTTGAACTGAGGGCTCTCTGTTCGAACCAGACCCTTGGATTCAGGCAGAGGTGCCGCTCAGTGTGAGCTCAAACCGTGTGGAATATTTCAGTGTTTTAACCACAGCGTGCTGTACCTGTGTGGCACGATTGAGCCAGCACCCGGCCCAGGGCTGTGCCAGTCAGGATAGGTCAAGTTAAGGTACAGTAACAAATTAAAAAACAAACAAACAAAAAAAGGTATAGTAACAAACACCCCCCATATCTCAATCACTCCAGCCAACAAAGGTTTGGGTGACATTCAGCAGGGGGGCCCTTAGCCTCATAGTTAAGGGACCCAGGCTCACAGAGCATCTGCCACCTGGAACATTGATGGTCACCAAGCCCAGGGTTAAAAGAGTTCTGGAGAGTCCCACGCTGGCCAGAAGGTGGCTCTCACTGCCTCTGCTCAAAACCCTTTGGCTGCAACTAGACACACGGCCCCATCTAAGCACAAGGGGGCCAGGAGGTGAAGCCCACAGCGTGTGCCCAGAAGGCCTTTGCACCCCTGTTACTATCCCCCTTCTTCAGATTAGGAAGTGGAAGGACAGAGAGGTTAAGTCACTGGCCCACAGCCACACAGCAGCAGAACTGGGAGGTGAACCCACAGTCCTCTCTCTTAGCGAGCGCGCTATAATAAGCAGGGTCTGAACACAAACTCTGAACTCAGAACCCTGGGTTCAAATCCTGACTCTTCATGTCCATGCTGCTCACCTCAGATGGACGAGTAGCATCTCTGAGCTTCAGCCACCTCATATAAAATGGCTGATAATCCTTTTCTCCGAGGGTCTACATGAGGATCCCAGTGACATCATTTATAAAGCATCTGGGGTATCAGGGAGCCCTAAGATATGTCAGAGAGAGAGGCAAGCCCAAAGGGTTGCCCTTTCTCTCCAGCAGAGCTGAATCGGGTTGCAGAGGCCCCCTCGGGGGCCAGGAAAGCCATGGGGTCCCAGGGAGGGGGACCTCAGAGCAGATGATACGGCAGCATGTTGCTGTTTGAGTGACCATAAGTGCTGTGGGCACTCGGGTTGATCGGCAGCTGTGCCCCTAATGTACTCCGGGGCCGGCTGTGGCAGCCGGGCATGGAGCCCTGCGTTGGCATCTCTGTCTTGTGGGTCCCCATTCTAGAATTATTTCCGCGATGCCTGGAACATCTTCGACTTTGTGACTGTTCTGGGCAGCATCACTGACATCCTCGTGACTGAGTTTGGGGTAAGTTTCCCGCCAGTTTCTCTCTGGGTAACTCCTGGCTGGGTGGAGAATGGGGGGGAATCTTCCAGAAGCAGCGGCCCCAAAAGCCACAGCTGCCTTGGGCCAGCACTTGACCGTGACCAAAGAGGGAGAAGCAGGGACCCCCGGGGCAAGGGCAGCTGTCAGAAGGGCAACTCAGGGAGATGGGGGAGCCCAAAGCCATGGCTATGGGGCCAGCGCGGCAGCGTGAACTTCCCTGCATCTTGGCTGGTGACTTAGGAATAAATAATATGGTTGAGTACCCTGAGACAATTAAAGGAGCCCAAGGCTGAGCCCTGCCCCCAAACACCACACCGTATTGGGGACCCAGAAAGAACCGACTTCCAGTCCATTCTGCTTGAACTAACCACCTTCTGGTTCATGAGGGGAGGTTCAGGAGGGAGCCATGGCCCTTGTGCCAACAGGGGACACCACTGCCAGGGCCTTAGGAAGGTCCCCAGGATGTCCACCCTCTTTTATTCCCAGGCTTGGGAAGTTTGTGATTTGGGGGTCTCTGGACCCCTCTGCAGTGGCCCCATAGGCCACATCACCCTTCCCCCTCATCTGAAAGACTCAGGGTCCCAGAGCTCCTATCTCAGACCCCCTCCATGGCCGTTTGCGAGTGAGCCCAGTCTTGGGAGCCCCCAGGAGACTGCAGGGAGGGGAGGAGATCCTCACAGGGAAGCAAAAGGGCAAAGACTGTTGGAGCCAAGGGCCAGAGGGGTCATCACCCTCATCGTAATAACAATAAAAATAATGCCTGGCAAGAATGGCATGCTCAGTTGCATGACAGGCACTGTGCCAAGCGGTTCACATGGATTAGCTCGTGGTACAGGTCAGAGGGTCAGGACACAAAGAATTCCCTTGGAGGGTTCAACAGAAGGGATTGGAAAGCAGAGACCACTCACGGAAAGGAGGGGATGGGCGCAGGCCAGGATGGCAAAGTGCCTAGCACCCTGCCACCATGGGGAGTTGTCACCTGCCCAAGTGCTTGAAGCAGGGAGGAAATCTGAACTGGAATGGGGAGGGGCCACCTGGCAGGAGCTGTGGACCTGGAGGGACAGACCCCCCCCACCCTGCCCAAGAGGAAGGCCAAAGCAGGCCCAGAACACTGGGAGGAATACCCAAGCCCATCTCTCCTCCACCCTCCGTCTCCTGCCAGTCCCTCCCATTGGCGAGACCTAGCCAGAAGGGAGCCGAAGGCCGGGGAGCCGGAGGAAATGCTAGACAGAGAAAAGTGGAGAACAGACCTGGTTGGGGTGTGGCCTGAGGAAGAGGGTGCTGCCCCATTTCACAAATGAGGAAGCTAATGCTTGATGCTCAGGCAAGTGAGGGACCTGCCTAAGGTCATGCACCCAGACCTGGTGACTCCTGAGAGCTCACAGGTGACCCCTGGGGTGGCCCCATTAGAGCCCCCAGAAGAAAGGGACCAAGTGACCCATTCTTCCATCCTGGAAGAGGAGCTCCATGGAAGAGGAGACCATTCTCCAAGTGTCACCTGACACCTCCCTCCCAAGTAGTATCCTGGCCACACCTCTTTGCCTTCAGCTCCACTGAACCAGAAAATCTCCCTAATCTTCATCCCGTGCCTAACACCTTCCTCTAGTGTGAACACTGGGGCTGTCCCCATTGGGGTTCCCCACCTGACCCCTGTGCCAGAGCCTCAGCCTCATCTCTGCCCTAAGTTGCTAAGAGATCCAGAACCCCAACTGGCAGTCAAAACAACACCCTGCGGCTGAGCACAAGACAGTTTTGAACCCGTGGCCATCTGGGTCAAGAGATCGGAAGGGTGGCCCGCACCCCCGCCGAGCAAGTGGAGGCAGTTGGTTGAAACCTCCAGTCACCTATAAGAAATCCACAGGGCTGGACCCCAGTGGTCCATTCTCCAGGCTGGCAGGATAGGGAAGGGCAGGAGGATGAGGCACAGAGCCCAAGTCGGGGACATCAGGACTGTCACAGTGGTCAAACAGCCCTCCCTACGAGCTGGTTGACTTTGGGCAACTGGCATCACCTCCCCTCAGGTAGAACGGGGGCTGCTGTAATGAGCCTCACTGGATCCCTGCGAGCTCCGCGTTCACTCTTGCGTTCACCGAGCCCCTGCTGTGTGCCAGGCATTATTTTTAATATTTTGCTTTGTTCACGGAAACCGTGAACAAAGCAAAAAACAGAGAAGAATGCCTGCCCCACAGGGCTGACGTTCTAGGGAGGGAGTCAGCAACTTGTAACAAGTGTGAGCCATCCACGTGAAGGGTTTGGCACAGAACCTGCCCTGCCAGGAAATAGATGGTCCCGAATGGCGGTTACTGTTATTGCTATTATTACCATGAAGGTACTTGGGTCCACAGTTTGTTCGCCAACCGCATCCCCCACCCCATTCCCCTGGGGCCCTGAATTAGAATCATTGGGAGGGAAAGATAGAGGGTGGGTGCGTGGAGCCTTTTAGGGTGTTATCCTCCCAACCTGCCGGGCGAGGAGCCCACTGCCTCCCCTTTCTGCCACCCAGGTAAGCCCGCTAGGTCAGGCCAGAGCTCAGCCAGGCTGAAGCAGGGAGAGCCAGACCCTTGGGAGGGCAAGTCCCCAGGGTTTTGGGAGGGGGAGAGAGCTCGGGGGCCCCCTGGGCCTCAGCTGCCGCCCCCAAGTGGCCGGGTGACGTGGGTTTGCCCTGCGTTCAATGGATAATGACTGTGTTTCTTGTCTTGTCTCTTTTCATGCCTGCTCTTTAAACTGTATATTGGCACAACGCCGTCTGAAAAACTCATCCAATCAAAATGCACTATGAAATTCATTTGTTCATCCATGACGTGGTCTGTGTGTTCATACACCAATGACTATCTCCCAACCCACCACCCCCACTCCCCGCCCGGGAACCGAAACCCATTGGTTTTTTGGCACTGGTTACAAATCAACCTAAAAAACGCTGAACACGCCTCCCCAACTGCCCCCGCCCGCCCGCTCCCCCTCCATCTTCAACATCTGCATCTAGAATCCGGTTGGTCTTACTTCTTTCTGAAGTCTAAATGCCTTACATTAACTGTGAACGCATCTTCTCGTGTCAGCACTGCACGTCCCGCCCTGGGCTTTGGACTTGGGTTGCCTGATGCACCCCCCGCCCCCCGCCCCGCAACTCCCCTATCCCGTCTGTCTGTCTGTCCCCCCAGCCCACCCCCACTCCCGCCTCGTTCCTGCGGCCCTTCCCCCCCTACTTCCCCCCACCCTCATTGTTTTTATTGGGTTCTGAATTGGGATTTTCTGTGTGGGTTGGTTCGCGTCTTTTGCAAAGAAAAGATCGGGTTTGCCCTGTGCGGCACCTCCCGCAAGTCCAGTCAGCCGGCTCGGTCTCCCGCCCCAGCCCTCAGCCGCATCCCTACACTCAGAGCCCTCGGCCACCTGCTCGTCGCTCCTGTCCCCTGTTTGGCTTCATGGAGCCTGGGCACCAGGACAGCTCACCCCATTCCAGGCCCGTGGGTTTGGCTGGCTAGAGACATCAGTCTCCCAAGTCCCAGGAGGAGGTCTGAGGGCCGGGCAGCAGGCAGGCAGAGACTCGGAGGGAAACCCGGACCAGCCAGATGAGGCCCTCCGCTGGAGGCCTGCTCTTCACATGCTCACCTGCCCCACATGCACGCAGTCACTGCATGCAGGGCCCCCTTCCCACATCCACACTCTCTCCCCGCACCTCTCTTGTTCTCATGCTCTTCCTCTCTCCTCCTCACCACACACACACACACACACACACACACGCACACCTGTCCCTCTCTCTTATTACATCCATCCACCCTGCACACCCACGCTCCTACCCCAGCACACACCATCTCCATGGCTCTCACCTCATATACTCGGCTCCTTGCACACTTCGCACTCTCGTAAATCCAATCCTCCTCTGCCTTGTCCCCACCACCCCTGCGCCCCTTTGAAGGACCCCCTGAATGGCATCTTTGCACCAGGATCCCTCCCGCGCTAGCAGTACTGCGTGCACTCGTCCACCAAACATTTAATGATTCCAGTGTGATGCCACACATGGAGGGGTGGGCTGAAGTAGACCGCCAACCCCTCGGCTAAAGCCAAAGTGGGGAAGCCAGGCATTAGATAACCACTCTCGAACCCACCTAAAATGATAACTGTATTGTAAGCTAAGGGATAAGCATTGTTAACCAAAGAGGAGTGGGGGGAAGGACATTTGAGACCCAGAACAGCACATGCAAAGGCCCTGTAGCAAGAAGAATCATGCAAGGGTGGGGAAGTCTGGGTCCATAAGTGAGGGGATGTGGCTGGAGTAAGGAGAGCGAAGGGAGGCTGACCCAGAAAAAGTGCAGAGGGCCAGAGGAAATAAGCCCCTGGGCCCTTGTGGCAGCCTGAGAGGATTTGGAGCAGGAGCAGCATAGGAAGTGTGGTTAGACGTGATGGCTGAGGCTGTGAGGGAGCAGGAGGTCAGGAGGTCTGGGGAGAAGGGAGCACCAAGACCCCCGTGAGATGGGACTGGCCATCCGAGCAGGGGCTTCTCTGGGATCTGGGGATGGGTTGGGTCTGGGCTGTGGGGAAAGGATACCCGAAGGGATCTAAGTCTGGCTTAAACTGGGAGATGGAAATTAGGGAATGCCAGAAGAGGGCCAGGCGGGGGGAAGAGCACAGGTGTAGGCACAGCAGGTTTGAGGTGCCTGTAAGAGCACCCCAGAAGTAGGCAGGCGGTTACAGGATCCGGAGTGTGGAGGCCAGGTCTGCTGAGGTGGGGTCTGCAAGTGGCAGGATTTCTCTGGGACCTTCAGGTGGCTGGTTCCCATGTCTTTGTGGGTGTGACAAGCCTTCCAGGGCCTGTGTCCCGCCCCATCAGCCTTGAACCAGGAAGCACAGAGCGGGCTTGGAGGAGAGCACGGCTGCTCCTTCTTGGGCTGTGAACAGAAAGATGGAAGTTAGGAAGAGGGAAATGACCAGAAGTTCTGCGAGCACTTGAAGGACTCGATGCAGGACCAAGAACAGATGGGGGGTGGGCAGTGGATGAGAGCAGACAAGTACCTTCCCCTGCCCTGTCCCCTGGACCTCTCTCATCTCCACCCCCCACCTCCCCCGTGTGTCTCCTCCCTCGGCCCCAAGAAGGGCAGCATGCTCTCTGCACGCATCTCCCTGCGAGATCCCCTTGCTTCTCCTGCATGGTGGCAGGCTCCCCCCACCCCTGCTCTACCCTGAGTCCCCGGAGGCTGCTCCAGGGCCCGTCTGCCTTTGCATGCTGGGCAGAGTCCACATGTTATGACCCGCCCTGTGAAGGGATGGCTTGTACTCTGGGGATGGTCGGGAGGGACTGGGGACACCTGGGCCATTGGCCTTGTCCCCAGGTAGAGCTGGGTGGCCAGGCAGGGCTGGGAGTCAGGTCAGCTGGGCATAGTGGGTGACTCTCAGCTGAGCTGGGTGCAGGAGCTTACTCGAGGCCCTTGAGACATTCTCACAGTGGTTGGGCCCGGTATGGTCAGGGCAGGATCTCCCAGCCCCCTCCCCCATCCTAGAGGCCCTTAGGATATGTACTGATGTGTCCCAAAGAGCATCCTAGACTTTGCCAGCAAATCCAGAGGCCTCTTGTCAGCCCCAGAAATTCCTCGAACTCCCATCCCTGCCTCTCAGCTCCCAGGCCAACATAAGCACAAGAGATACAGACCAGTAGCTAGCTGGGAAGCCCTCAGGAGCCACCAAGTAGGATGTCCACATATAATTCATCATCCAAACTTTTGAGAGCAAAAGGCATGCTGTGACTGTCGGGGCAACCAAATCTGGTCACCCCTGCGCCATCTGGGGGTGAGGGCTAGGCCAGTGTAAATCTTGCTACGTGGCCTGTGTCTAGGGCTCCTCCAAATTCCCTAGAGCAGAGTCCAGTTAAAGGCCCTCTGCCTCCAGCCTACTGGTTGACTGACCGAGCTTTCCATGTCTGCCTGAGGCAGAGCTCTCAAACTCAAATGCTTCTGGCATTGAAGTAGATGCCATAAGCCAGGAAAGCAAGTGGCATTTCTAGGACGTGGGGACCTTGGCTAACTGGGGGGCACGTGGCCTGCTTCAGGGGGGCGGCCACATCTCAGCCCCAACTAACTTTTGCCAACCTGGAGGCAGGTCCAGAGTTGCCAGAAAGCCAGATGTGGGGGAGAAATCTGATTCTTAAACCTTGGCAACTATTTTTAATCAAAACAAGACAAAACCACTCAGGCCCAACAAGATAGCTTTGGCAGCCAGATTTGGTCCATTGGTGACTTTTAGCCGCCTGTCCCCCACCAGTGACCCCGAGACCCCAGTAGGCAAGGTCCCTCACCCCCTCGCGGGGCAGCCAGCACCCATCTCCTGCTGGCCTCTCGGCTCCCCTCCCAGCTGACCACCTCCTTCCCTGGGGGGTTCTCCCGGCTGGGGCGGGAGGAGGTAGAGGCAGTGACTAGACTGGGGGTCTTCGAGCAGAGGCAAGGTCTACCTAGGGAGGTCCTGGGGGCAGGGACGGCCCCACCTCCAGCACTGGCCCCTCGGTGGGCCTGGGCTGTTTGCAAGCTCACCCACCCACGGGCGCTGCGTACTTCCTGCTTCCCGCAGGCCTGGTCCCGTGCTACTCCACCCAGCCCCAGAAGCTGAGAAGCCATCCCTGAGAGGGGGGAAAAGGGCCCCAAATGCATCTTCTCCGACTCAGCGGGCAGCGAGGACTCGCCCTGCAGCCGACCAGCCCCAGCTCCCTCCCGTCCTCCCCATTCCCGCTCGCCAAGGGGGTAAGAAAAGATGCTCTTCCGCTTCTCCGATTGGCTCGAGCCGCTGCTCCTCTTGGCCGTGGGGTGAGGTCAGGGCGGGCAGGAGCGGGTGGGCAGCTCGGCAGGGCAGGGCAGGGCAGGGTGCCCGTTGAGTCCCACGACAGATGCATTTCTGGCCCGGAGCGTAACATGCCCTGGGAACCCGCACATGTCCGCCAGGCCTGAGCGTGCTGGCTACCCCCACCCCGCCCTGGTGTTTGTGCATCGTACACGTGTGATGGATTCGGCAACTTGACCCGCTTGTGTCCTATCGTCTCAGTGCATTTGGTTGTTGGGAGAAACAAAAACCATCTCGATTTTTTTCCTGATTGGATGATTCGGATATATTTTCTTTTCCTTGTTCTTTTGTTATTTCTTCCCCACTCCTACCCCACCCAGTTCCTTTCTCTTCCTTCCTTTTTCTTTCCTTTTCCCCATCGCGGGTGGGGCTGGCAGGGAGGGTTTATGCTTTTGAGTTGCCTTTTCCCCCCTTCCTCCCTCCCCCCTCTCCCAACTTTGTTCCTTTTTCAACGTTTTTCCTCCGCACCATTGCATTAATAGTGCTTTCTCTCCCTCCTTATTTGGGGTCTGGCTTGCTTTTCCTGTTGGTTGGCTTCATGTAGGGGCCTCTGTGAGTGGTGACGGCTCTGAGCCCCCGGGGGTGGGTGGACGGTCACCCTTTTCTCTCCCATCTCCCCAGAATAACTTCATCAACTTGAGCTTTCTCCGCCTCTTCCGAGCTGCCCGGCTCATCAAACTCCTCCGTCAGGGTTACACCATCCGAATTCTTCTCTGGACCTTTGTGCAGTCCTTCAAGGTGAGCCCCTGATGCCAGTCTAGGGCTGAGAAGATCTTACCCCCACCCCTGCTCTAGCCAAAAGTAGAAATCAGATGGCAATGCCTCTCTGGTGCACTTTGCTGAGAGTCTGTTATCTGCAGGGCTCTTCTCTAGACAGCCTACCCCTGTGGTGGCTTGAGAGGTCCAGGGGGAATCCCCTTGATCCCACTATGGCCTCAAAGAGACCCACCAAGCCCTGCCACCACTCTGGCACAGCATGGGGCCACCCAAACCAGCAAGGCAGAGCACTGGAACCAGGGAGGGAAATGGTGTGGGTAAGAGGCCACCCTGGCACTCTCCTTCATCACCTTCCTTCCCACCAGGCCCTGCCATATGTCTGTCTGCTCATTGCCATGCTTTTCTTTATCTACGCCATCATCGGAATGCAGGTGAGTGCTGGCCCCCTCATGTTCTTAGAGCCCTCCCTGGGGAGGGCCACTATCTTTAAGCTGCGGCGGGGGGGGGGGGGGGGGGGGGGGGGGGGGGGGGGGGGGGGCAGGGAACCTAGTTTGGAGAGACAGCCATGACCGTTGAGTGGAGTTTCCCTAAAGCCACTGAGGGGGCATGGCTGCCCTTGGTCATCACCCTCCGGTTCCCCCAGGTGTTTGGCAACATCGGTATTGACGTGGAGGATGAGGACAGTGATGAGGATGAGTTCCAAATCACTGAGCACAATAACTTTCGGACCTTCTTCCAGGCCCTCATGCTTCTCTTCAGGTATGAGGGGACACGTGCCTTCAGGCTCCTCTTTTGGTGGGGGCGGGTCCTCTCCTAGTAGGGGCGGTCATCTTCTGGGGGTGGGGACACCTTCTGGTTGGGGGGGGGGGGGGCGTGTCATCTCCCTCCTCTTCCAGTAGGGGGTGCGCTGTCTTCCTTCTGTTCCAATGATGCTTGGGATGGGTTTGGGGGAGAGGGGGGCCCAGGGACCCTTACTGGGCAGAAGCTGAGACCCAAGCATGAGGCATTTTCTGGCGTGACCTCATTGAATCCTCCTGACCTTCCTGTGAGGTGGGGGTTCTTGGCAACCCCATATGACAGGAGAGGAAATTGAGCCTTATAGACTGAGGCTTGATTCTTCATCCTGGCTGCACAGTAGAGTTCCTTCATTCCTCCATTGGAGGCTTATTGAGCATCTACTGCGTGCCAGATATTGCTGGTGGTACTGGGAATAAAGCAGAAAGAGCTCTTCAGTGCCCTCCAGGAGCTTTTCTTCCCATGGGGGAGAAAGGCACTCAGTAAGCTAATGGATGGAGAGTGCTAGAAGGGGATGAAATTCAAAGTTAAAAGGGAAATAGAGGAACAGAAGAATACATAATGTATGATTCCACTCATATGAGGTGCCCAGAACAGGCAAATTCCTAGAGAAGAAAAAGTGGACTGGCAATTGCCAGGGGCTAGGTGAGTAGACGAGGGGGAGCTAGTGTTTAATGGGTACAGGTTCCCAGTTTGGGACAGATGAAGGATTCCAGAGGTGGACACTGGTGAATGCACTGAATGCCACTGAATTATACCCTTAAAAATAGTTAAAATGATCAATCTTATGTATGTTTAGGTACAAAAATAAATAAATAAAACCGAGTCTGTGGGAGTGAGGCTTTGGCATCAGCATTGTTTAAGGGCCCCCCACCCCCGCCATGAACTTTAATGCACAACCAAAGGTGAGAATCACCTCTCTGAGCTCCCAGAGAGAAAAGGTGACTCACCTGAAACTTGAACAAATGCCAGTCCAACTCCAGAGCCCAGTGCCCCCAAGGGATATTAGCATCCAGGGCTGGGTGCTCAGGTCCCCAGTGATGCCCCCTCTCTGTTCCTCAGGAGTGCCACTGGGGAGGCTTGGCACAACATCATGCTTTCCTGCCTCAGCGGGAAGCCATGTGATAAGAACTCTGGCATCCTGACTCCCGAGTGTGGCAATGAATTTGCTTATTTTTACTTCGTCTCCTTCATCTTCCTGTGCTCGTTTCTGGTGAGTTTGTGCACATGTCCAGTGGGGTAGGGGGCCCGGGCTTCCTGGCCTGGCTCCCACTCAGGGGGCATGGGTTTCTGTAGGATATGGCTGTGGCACCGATTGGCTGCCTCCCGAGCGTCTCTGAGCCAGCTGGGGATTAGGTTAATGGGGGATTCTCAGCAGCAGCACCATTGATATTTGGGGTTGGCTGTTGTGTGGTGAGGCTGTCCCATGCATTGCACTGTGTTTAGCAGCATCCCTGGCCTTCCCTCCTCAGAGGTGATAAGCAAACATCCCTTCAGTCATTAGCAGTGTCCCTGGGGATTGGGGAGCAGGGAGGAAGGACCAAATCTCCCCCATCTGAGAACTACTGGGTTTTACCAGGGGAAAAAACAGGGGAGCCGAGAGTTGGTCCCCCAGCCAGTCTGACTTCCTGGAGCAGTTAGAGTAAAATCAGAACAGAAGCTCTCCAGGTGTCTTACGCAGAGATTTTTTTTACGGTTTTATTTATTTTTTCATGAAAGACACACAGAGAGAAGCAGAGACACAGGCAGAGGGAGAAGCAGGCTCCCTGCAGGGAACCTGATGCAGGACTCAATCCTAGGACCCCAGGATCACAACCTGAGCCAAAGGCAGACGCTTGGCAACCACTGAGCCTCCTAGGCACCCCACGCAGGGGAGATTTAATTCAAGGATTGGCTACACAGGGTTGAGAGAGAAATAGAGAACACTGAAGTCACCACAAGGATGATTAGCAGGCTCCAGGAATGAAAAGAGGAAGAGGGTGTATCAACCCACCACACGGCCCCTGGCCCCACTGAGGAAATGCTGGTGCCTTGGCTGTCCATAGATAGCCCCAGGACACTTGCAGATGGTGAGGGTTTCCTATGGCTGCTGTGACAAACCATCATGAACTTGGTGGCTTAAAACAACAGAAATTTACCCTCCCAATTTAGCCTCCTACCCTCCAGAGGCTAAAACCGATCAAGGTGTCAGCAGGGCCCCCAAAGCCTATAGGGGAGAGTCCTTCCCCGCTTCTTCCAGCTTCTGGTGGCCCCAGGCTTTCCTCGGAATGTGGCTGCGTCCCTCCAGCATCTACCTCCATCTTCACGTGGCCTCTCCCCTGTGTGTCTGTGTCCAGATTTCTCTCTTTGGGGGATGGGGGCAGCAGTCAGATTGGATTTAGGGCCTACCCTAATCCAGAATGACCACCTCCTAACTTGATGACATCACAAAAATCCTTTCTCCAAATAGGTCACATTCACAGGTACCAGATATTAGGATTTGGACACGTCTTTTGAGGGGGACACAATTCCATCCACAATACAGACCCACACTGGAGGCAGGAGTCCCTTCTCCCGTACTCCCCGGTCTGGTTTCCTGACCGTGGATCCTATTGGCAGGATCTATGAAGCCAGCTGCCGGGGGAGCGTGAGATGAGTGCAGACCCCAGCCAAATGCCAGTGTCTGTCAGCGAAAGCCAAGCACCCTCACCCCCTTCAGACGAGTGGCCTCGCGCTGAGAGGCTTGCAGCATCTGGTTTCCAGCCCCTCAGCCCAGAAGCTCCATTGACCAGTTCCAAATACCCAGGAGAGAGAGTCTGAATGGGCCAGCCCAGCCCCTGATCAAATGTCCACCCTTTTCCAAGCAGCTGTGGGTACATGTTGGGCACCAGATCTTATAATACAGCCCATCTGGGAAGGGCAGGTGCTCTAGAGCACATCTCTGCTTGACCATCAGCACCTCTCCCAAAAGGGCAGGGATTTCTGTTTTGTTCACAGCCACATCCCCAGCACCTAGCACAGTGCCTGGCACACAGCAGGTGCTCAATCAGAATCATGAAGATGAATTAAAAATCAAGCCACTGAAATTAGGGACACCTAGGATTACAGGTTGTTTGTTAAGCACCTACTACATTTGGACTCCTTGTTGAATACCTGCTGTGTACCAGACCTGATGCTAGGCGCTGGGGTACAGGGGCAGAACACGGTTCTCTCAGGCTGCAGGGGCGATAGGCAGACAGATGGACAGGTAACGCTGATGTGGCCTGTTACGTGCTATGATGGGGGTGATTCAGACCGAAGGAAGGAAGATTTCAGAGTGGCCCACAGGGACTAGAACATGTGTTACTCAGAGAGTCCAGGTGCGGCTGGATCCAGACAGCGGACCCCATCCCCACACTGGCTTGCCCTTTCCCACACTGGCTTCGCTCTCAGACTTTCTCCTCGTAGAGCCTCTCCTCGTAGAGGCTGTCAACAAAGATCCCAGGGAAGGCTCTCAGTGGGCACCTGGGGTCACGGGCTCCTCCCTAACCGATCACAGACCTGGGTTGTATGACCACGGCCTGAGGAGCCAGAGAGTGGGGGTGAGCCACACCCAGCTACAGCCTCTTAAGTATAAAGGAGGGAGGTCCCCAGATGCTGCTACCCACAGGGAGACAAATCACAGTGTTCCCCACTAAAGGAACAACATTTGCCAAGGCCTGGGGGCAAAATGGTGCCAGCTCCCCTGTGCTGAGGGCTCAGAGAACATGTGAGAAGGTGCTACCAGGTGCAGATGAGGGCAGGAAAATTAATTCATCCGTCCGTCTCTCCATCCATCATCCATCCAGGAAATGTTTGCTAATTGCTTACTGTGTGCTGGGGCTGGGAATACAACACCCATGGAACGCTCGCTTTGGCCTTGTTGGGGGGCCAATGTGGGAAGATTTGGGGTCATGGTGGTCCCTTGGGGTTGGCCTCCATTTCACCTAGCCTCTCCCCCCTCTCTCTCCGACTCTCCGTCTCCATCCATCACTATTGGTCGTTGTCTCTTTGTATTTCTCTGTCTCCATCATGATCTCTGTGTCCCATCTCCATTTCTGCACCCATTTCTGGGCTCCTTGCATGAGTGTGTGTCTCTCCTCCCTGTCCCCCCATCTCTTTCTTTCTCTGTCTCCCTTTCTCCATCTCACTTCTCTCTCTCCCTCCCTCTCTCCCATTCTCTCTCTCTCTCTGGGCCCCCGTGTATGTGTGTTTGGGTGTGTCTCGCTCTCCCCCACTCCCTCTCGGCCCCCGGGGTCCCCACAGATGCTGAACCTCTTTGTCGCCGTCATCATGGACAACTTTGAGTACCTCACCCGAGATTCCTCCATCCTGGGTCCCCACCACCTGGATGAGTACGTGCGTGTCTGGGCCGAGTACGACCCCGCAGCGTGGTAAGGAGTCACCTGAATCCTCCAGCCACATCGCCCACCTTTCTCTGGCATTAGAGCACATGAGGCTAGGTCAGGCCCCAGACTTTGGGGCATTGCATCCCTGGGGAGCTAGCTGGGATCTCCGAGGGGTCGACCTGGAGGAAAGAGATGAGAATCAGCACCCTCGCACACTACAGGTGAAACGGTTGGGTACCAGCCCTGCCCGAGGCCCAGGCCTTCTGGGTCATGAGGGAAAGGAATCAAGCATTGAGGATTTTGCCTCCTGTAAATCTGCCCCGGCCCTCGGCCCTCGCTGAGGGGCCTTCGGATGGTGAGGACAAATTAGCCAAGGCCCAGGGAGGAAACCAGAGGCCTCTCAGCCTTGAGGCCCTGGGAGCAATGGGAACAGGGCCGGCCCAGCTCCCTCAACAGACGGGATTGGCTGTGAGATCAGAGTGGTGCTAGAACAGGTGATCGCATGAGGCCAGGACAAAAGACACAGAGCCTCAGGGTCTCTCGCATGTTCACTGTCACAGAGGGAGAGAGCTCTCCTACCCTTGGGCCCCAGAGCGCTTACTGACTGATAGGCGGTGGTTCCAGAGGGTCCTCTCCCCGCCGTGCACCTGGGCAGCACCCTGAAGCTGCTCAGAGGAGCCATCCCCAACCTCAGGCCACCATCCCCACCAGCCACTAACTGAAGAGTCTCATTCAGGCTGAGCTTGGGGCCTAAGAAGGCATGAACGGGGGCCCTCAGCAGCCCGGGTGCTGGAGGGGAGGCCTCAGGAGGAAGGTGGGGAGGACTCCATCTTTGCCATCCCCACAGCCCCAGACAAGTCCTCCACGAGACCAAGAGGCTGGGGTGAGCCACGGGTCTGGGGACTTGACATTTGGCTGGTTCCTAACTCTTCCTCTTTTGATTTTAGGTCACAGCAGTTGGATGCTGTCCCCCTGTCCTGTATTCCACGAGCTCTCCCTCTCCCCGCAGTGTAGCCCCGTAGATTGTGGAGAAGGCAGATGCAGAGAGCCCTGGGGGAGGGCCTCCCCAGCCCCCTGCTACCCACGCACCCACCCACCCCGGCCCAGAGCTTTTGCACACCCCAACCGAGACCCTCTGCCCCAGATCTGTCTGGGAGCAGCCCAAGTCTCCCCCACCCCTTCAAGCCGGGGAGGGGTCCCCAGCCCCCAGCGACACGACCTCGCTGCGTGTGCAGGGAGCCAGCATGAGCGCAGCCTGACCCCTGCCTCCACTAACCCCTGTCTTCTCCTTTCAGCGGTCGGATTCATTATAAGGATATGTACAGTTTATTGCGCGTCATATCTCCCCCTCTCGGCTTAGGCAAGAAATGTCCTCATAGGGTTGCTTGCAAGGTTGGAATTCCACTAAAACCTGCTAGCATCCATGGAATGAGTGTGGCTTGGGGTTCTTCAATATATATATTTCATATATATATATCTAAAACACAGAGCCATCTCTCTTTCTTGCATTAAACTAGAAAATTCTTAGCCGACAGAATGCAGTCACGTAGATTCGATGAAGCATGGGACATATCTCTCTGTTCCCTTCAGCCATTTCTGCTTGCTCTTAGCTGAAGCTGTCCATCCCAGGGTCTCAACGGCACCCCAAATCAGACACATCGGGGGGGGTCGGAAGTGCACATTGACCCCCCCATCCACCTCCACGCTCTCCCCCTCCACCCTTCGCCTCCCAAAGCCCCCAGCCCTCCTCCCGCCGCCCCAGCCCCCCCTTCCCCATCTAGGCCCCCTCAGAGACCAGCCTCAGCCAAACCAGAGAACTTGACCCAATTTTTAAAATAACACCGAGCCAGAGCACTGTGCCAGGCCCTCGGAAATGAGAACCCGCCTTTCCTGCAAGTCCCACCGGAACCATAGCTCAGAGTCAAAATTGAATCTGACTTTTCTCTTTTCTCTCTCTCTCTCCCTGCTCGTGAGCAGTGAAATAATCTTTTTTTTAATGACCTTTTCTCCCATTTTTTTCCTCCTGTTTTCCATTTATTTGAAATACCTATTTTATTGTTCTCTGCATTGTTCTCTCTCTATTTTTTCGGCTCGTGTGGTTTTTTTGGTTTGGTGTTTTTGGTTTTTTTTTTTTTTTTTTTTTTTTTTTGGTTTGGTTTTGGTTTTGGTTTTGGTTATTTTTTTTTTTCTTCTTCCGTTCTCCCTCTCTCCCTCCACCCACCCCTTCCTTTGGTTCTCCGTTCCCACCCCGTTTTGTTTTCGGTGCTGCCAGGGGCCGCATGCCTTACCCGGACATGTATCAGATGCTGAGACACATGTCTCCGCCCCTGGGTCTGGGGAAGAAGTGTCCGGCCAGAGTGGCTTACAAGGTAGTCTACCCTTGCCGACCACCGGCGTCGGGCACTGGGGATTTTTCAGCGCTGACCAGGAACAACCAGCCGAGTCTCTTTTTCCGGAGTTTACTCTTCTTTTTTTTTTTTTTCCCTCTTTTTCTTTTTCTTCTTTTTTTTTCCCCCTTTCCTCCTCGAGTAAATGGATCATGACCATCCCTTGACTCTAAACAGCACACTGTGTCCGTCTTTTCTGATGAGTGTGTCTTGGTGTTTTGAGACTCCATTATGGCCAACACGCCGGGGGGAGGGGGAGGGGAGCCCCCAGGCCCCTCGCACCTGGTCCCCGGGGAACCAAATTGGACACAAACATGCTTCGGAGGGAACACCACCTCACCTCCTTTCTGCCCACCCAGAGCAGCCCCCACGGCCAGGCCAGGGGCAGGGACCTCGCAGCAGGGGAGCTTTGGCCCCCAAAAGACGAGGCCCTGGGCCCCCATCTTTTGTATCTTGAATCCCCAGGTCCAGCGGCCCCTCCCACATACACCTGAAGCTGATCTCTGACCTAGGGCCTTGGGGGATTCAAAGACCTCCCGAGGAGTACCCAGAGCCTCTCTCCCTCCACCCCACCTCCTCCCCCCCTGAAGAGTTGTTTCCAAAGCCCCCCATCCCTATGCCACCCATTCTCCCCCAGACACCCCAACATGCCTCTCCATTGTTCCAGAATGGGCAGGCAGGCCGCAGCTGGACCCCTGGACCGTGGCACCCTGATGCAGGCCATGCACGCTGCCTTGGCGGGGGCCTGGGGCGGGCAGCACCATGGCCGACCGGGGGATGGTGCATGCTGGCTGAAGGAGCGAGGGTCCTGCCGCCAGGCGGCTGGGCCGGGCCACCCCTCCAGACCCCTGTCCCGGAATCTCCCTTGGCACCCAAGGACAGATGCTCTGTTCCCTCCGCCTCATCCACGAGAAGTTCAGGGATGACCTCTAAAATTGCCACCCCCTCCCAGAAAATTGCCCCGTCATCCTGTTCTCCCATCCACCTTGGCCCACCCTGTGTCTGTAAGAGTCATCCCCCCCTTCTGTTAATGCTGTTCCTTCCTGCTTCGAGTAGTCACCTCCCTGTAGCCTCATTCCTCCTCCTCCCGGCTCCCTCCTCCTCCTCCTCATTCCCGGTGGAGGCTGGGAAGAGGCTGCCCCACCCTCATCTATGACAAGCCTCTCCCGGCACCTGTCCCTCCACTAGCTTTCCTTTTGTCCCTTCTCTTGGTCTCTGCTTGGCTCTGCGTGTGTGTGTGTGTGTGTGTGTGTGTGTGTGTGTGTGTGTGTGTGAGAGAGAGAGAGAGAGAGAGAGAGCGCCCTTCCCTTCCGGGTCTCTGTGCAGGGCCACCGGGGTCCATAAGGCACCTTTGTGCAAATGTGAAAAGGACACCCTTTCCACAGAATATTTTATCTGTTGGAGAATTGTAATCCACCCATGTGGTAATAACAAAAAACCTCTTTGCTATCAGCTGAAAGTTGTCATTTAAATGTACAAATCCATGATTTCTAAGATGGTGACCCTTTGTGCAGTGCACAACCTGCACAGCTGTGCACAGCAGCCCAGTCTGTGTGTGTTTCTCTGTCTACCACCTTCCTCCCCACCCTGCCCCAGCCCCTCTCTTGTATCCTGTTCTGGGTTTGCCATCCCTCTCCCTACCTCCAGCTCTGTGTTTCCTGCTGACACGTGTCTGAATCCCCTAGCGAACACCTAAATCACCCTTGACCCCCATCTCCATGCCACCTCAGCCTGGGCTGGTGCCCACCGGTCCGGCATCCTCTCCTACATAACCAAGCATGGGGGACAGAGCCCCTGCTTGGGACAGGGGGAGTCTTTTCTTCCCTGGGCCACGGGGATGCCCCCTCCCCCTCCCCCCTGCCATCGCAGAGCCAAGATATGGACATGCCCCTGAGAAACACTTTCCACGGAGCTATGAATGAGTCTCGAGATTCCGTCTGCATGCGCACCCCTGTCTGCTGTTCTGTGTGTCACGGCCTCGCTGCATGTCTGCGAGGGGCCGCCCCGTCTGTGGGGGGCCGCCTGCCTGCCGCTTCTCAGAGGAATGATGTGGTCTGTGCCCTTCTGGTCTGGTCTGGGCCGAGCTGGGGGTGGAGATGGGAGCCGGCGGCCCCCTGGCGGCTGTGGCCGTGGACTCCCGTGCCTGGCTGCTTGCTGCATGATCTGCTGCGATCCGCCTTGCGCTCTTCTTTGGGGTCAGAATGGAACGGAGCCGTCCAGAAGAACTCTGGGGCAGGGCAGAAAGGGTCTGGGGTCCAGTGTGCAGGAGGGGGAAGGGTGGGAGAGCCCCAGAGCTCTCCCCGTGGGCCGCAAAGGGACATGGCTAAAGCGCTAGGGACAGGTAACCTGAGGGTGGGGGGCACCTCAGCCACTGCTTTCAGAGTTCTTCCTGGGGCTCCCCGGGGAAGTGTGGGTCTGGCTCACGGGGGACCGGGAGGGGTGCCTGGCAATGACCGCCCCCGCTTTGGGTTTTCTGTAGAGGCTCCTTCGCATGGATCTGCCTGTGGCCGACGACAACACCGTCCACTTCAATTCTACCCTCATGGCTCTGATCCGCACAGCCCTGGACATCAAGATCGCCAAGGGTAAGGGCAGGGCCGGGAGCGGAGAGGTAGCACAGGAAGGAATGGGGGCCTGGGAGGGGAGGGCCGTGTGCAGCCAGGGATCCCACATCCCACCCCCCAAACCGGAGGAGCCACTGCCCCGCCCTGATCTTCACCCCACCCGCTTGCGCATTCGGCAAAACATCTAGTGCAGCTTCCTGTGCGCCGAGACCCTGCTCTGAGTGTCCGGACGTGGGAGCTTATGCTTCCAGGGGGAGCGGCTTCCCTGAGGAGGGTCTGAAGGAGTCACGTGGACACACCTGGGGAGAAAGTGCTCCAGGCAGAGGGACCAGCAAGTACAAAGGCCCTGAGGCAGGAGGCCGTCCACAGCTGTGTTGAACTGACTTGCCCTCTGAGCGAGGGGGTGCCTGACTCACATTTTGAACAGGCCAGAATGGCCTGGGAGGAGGTCACGGTGGGGGCCCCTGACATAATCCAGGTGAACGCAGGACCTCTGTCTAGACTCAGGGGATGTGGAATGTTCAGGTTCTGGATATTTCCTGGGAGCTGACCAAGCCAACGGCTGATATACAGTGTGAGGGGAAGAAAGGCCACCCCTGGGGGTTGGGGCATAACCACAAGAAAAACAGAGCTGTTGGTGCCTGAGACCAGGGAAAGGTGGGGAGCCCAGTAGATTGAGGACAAAGTTAGGCAGGAAGCATGTAGGTGAAGGTACGGAGGGCAGAAGAAGCCCCCCAGGATAGAGAGGATCAGAAAGAACAAAGGTAAGGCTCAGGGGGCAGCAGGGGTTGTGGTAGGGTGCTCAGGCCCTTGTCTGGCGCACCCTGGAAATTCTCATGCAGTGAGTCAGAGGTAAGTGGCTCAGACCCGCTAGGCAGCCAGGTGCACATCAGAAATCCAGGCCCAGGTTCTGACTGTTTGTGGTTCTGCGCCCCCAAGATCATTCATTTCCTCTTCATTGTGGTTGAAGCTGGGCCAGGTCTCAACCTGGGGAGGGGAGGAAGCAGAAGGGCGGGCAGCAGATTTCTTTTTTTTTTTTTTAATTTAAAGATTTTTATTTATTTATTAATGAGAGACACAGAGAGAGAGAGAGAGAGAGAGAGAGCAGTAGAGACACAGGCAGAGGGAGAAGCAGGCTCCACGCAGGGAGCCTGACATGGGACTTGATCCCGGGTCTCCAGGATCAGATCCTGGGCTGAAGGTGGCGCTAAACCACTGAGCCACCGGGGCCGCCCAGATTTCTCATAATCAGATGAGAGAGTCATGTTCTGTGGGCTTATCCTGCCCACTTGCCCCTGCCCTGGCCTTGCTGTAAACCTGGCAGGTGATCTCACCCTCTCCAAGCCTCAGTCCCTGTATTCGCTAGCTACGCCACGTAACAAGTGACCACAAACATAACAGCTTAAAACACCCACTTATCGCCTCTCAGTTCTGTAGGTCAGAAGTCAAGGCGGGCTCACCGGGGCTCTCCATCCAGGGTCCCCAAGGCAATAATCAAGCTGTTGACCAGGCGGGGCTCTCCTCTGGAAGCTCTGGGGGGAAGTGTACTTCCAGACTCATTCAGGTGTGGGCAGAATTCAGTCCCTGTGGCTGTTGAACTGTTTCATGGCTGGTTTTTATTTATTTATTTTAAAGATTTTATTTATTTGATCATGAGAGACACAGAGAAAGAAGCAGAGACATAGGCAGAGAGAGAAGCACATTCCCTGCAGGGAGCCCAATGCAGGACTCAATCCTGGAACTCTGGGATCATGACGTGAGCTAAAGGCAGACGCTCCACCACTGAGCCACCCTGGTGTCCCTCATGGCTGGCTTTTAGCCAGAGGTTGCACTTAGCTCCCAGGGATGCATCTCATCTTCTGTGTACTCTAAATCGGTCTGACTTCTTCTGCCAGGAGTTGCAGAAAACACTCACCTTTGCAAGCACTCACCTGATTAGGTCAGGCCCACCCAGATAAGCCCTGTATCTTACAGTCCGCTGATTTGAGACTTTAATTACATGTGTAAAGGCCTTTCCTAGCAGTCTCCAGACTTGCATTTGATTGAATAACCAGAATCTTGGAGCAGGAGGCAGGGGCAAGCTTTAAAATTCTGTCTGTTATGTTTCCCTTGCCTATAAAATGGGTCTGGTGGTGCACCCACTCTTGGTATATAACGCCTCTGTGACCGTGACCCAGCTGCTGTCCCTCTCTGGGGACCCGTTCAGGGGTCCTGAGAGAACCCAAGACTCGGATTCAGTGATTCACTAGAAAGATTCAGAACCGAGAGGCACCATTGGACTCACAGTTACAGTTTATTACAAGAGAAGGATACAGGTTAAAGTCTGCAAAGCAGAGGCCCTGGGGTCAGGGTCCAGGGGAGACCAGGTGCAGACTTTCAGGTGTCACCTCCCAGGGGAGTCTCATGGGCAGCCTTGCTGCCCTCCAGTAACAGGATGTGACAGCCCAGATGAAGTGTTGCCAACCACGAAAGCCCACCCAAGCTTTGGTGACTGCAGTGTACGTTGGGGTGGGCCATGTAGGCTGAGCTGAGCTTAGCTACACAGATCCCAGGCCCTCCAGAGGTCACACTAATGGTGGGTCCCATGGCCCAAGGCCCCCACCATAAATCACACTCTTAGGATAAACTGTCTTGTGTACCCAAGGCGCTCACATAAACAAAGACGTTTTTATCACACAGGACACTCTAAGGACTTAGAAGTGACCTCTCAGGAGCCAATCAGGGAGCCATCCTTTCTTTCTGGATCTGTAGGGTTTGGACAACCTGCTGAGTTGTCCTTTACCATGAGGGCACCTTCTGTAGGACCCCAGTCAACCCAGTCTCTACGACACCTACCAGATTCCCCACATGAGGATTTCAAAGGCTCCTGGGGATGTGTCTGAGTTGGGCTGTGACTGTTGTCACTCATACTCCAGAGGCTACTCAGTTCCTGGGGGATCATGTCCCCCCCCCCACCGGCGTCA
The DNA here is from genome assembly GCF_048164855.1 of Canis lupus baileyi. NCBI lineage: Eukaryota > Metazoa > Chordata > Mammalia > Carnivora > Canidae > Canis > Canis lupus. The sequence goes on from NC_132856.1 coordinate 50,681,372, forward strand.
CTGAGCCAGGGACGGCTCCTCCCAGGGCTCCCCAGGAAACAGCTGAGCCAGTCTAGGGGATTAAGGAAGGTCAGCTGAGTGCTGCGGACAACAGCTTCAACAGTGATGACAATCACAGCTTTTTTAGCTGACTTGAGTCTAGGCGAGCTGAAAGTGTAACTTTTTTTTATTTTTTTCCCAACAGCTCAATTTACTTCTAAACACACTGAGTTCCTTTCCAGCAAGCAGGGGGCAGCGTGGGAGAATGGATTAACCTCTGGAATTCAGATCCTCCACAAATTGGGAGGCCCTTCTTAGCTAGATTCTTGGGGGAGAGGGCAGGTCCTTCTGCTCACCTCTGCGTCCCCTGTGTGTGTCCATCTCTCCCTCCTCCCCGCCCCTCTGTTCTCCGCACCCAGGAGAATCTCTTCTCTGCCTGGGGAAAATCCTTCTCTCTTCATGTTTCTCTTTTCCCGGATGCTGTGTCTGAACCCCTGAATCCTCCCTCCAAGGGACTCCATCTGCGTCCCTTCACCGGCCCCTTCCCTCCTGCGCCCCCTGGCCAAGCAATGAGGGCAGAGCCAACCACCCACCAGAACAGACGTAAACCCAGTTAGCAGATCAAAGCCTAACATCCGACTTCCTGGGAGAGCACAGAGGGAGAGCTGTACAACCACTGAGCCACCCGTGTGGAGCCACCCCCAACATTGGGGGGGGGAGAAAAGATAAACCCAGAGCCAACTAGCACCGCACATCTCTGCACCTGCCTGGCATCCCCCATGCCCACATGGTCCTCAGCCCTGACATGCCGCTGCTTGCACAGGGACCTCAGCTTCCCAAAACAAGAATGCCTTCTGCCTTGGCTTAGAAAGGGCCACAGTCCAGACTAACTGCACCCAGGGCCAGGCTGGACTTTCATTCAGGACTCCACATAGCTGACCAGCCAAAAGGCCACTGTCCTGCCCTTTATTTTTTTTTTTTTAAGATTTTATTTATTTACTCATGAAGGACACAGAGAAAGGCGGAGACACAGGCAGAGGGAGAAGCAGGCTCCCTGCAGGGAGCCCGATGCAGGATTCGATCCCAGGACCCCAGGGTCACACCCTGGGCCAAAGGCAGATGCTCAACCACTGAGCCACCCAGGCGTCCCCAGTCCTGCCCTTTAATCCGCCCAGAGACCAGACTCTCTCTGCAGGTGGGATCTGCCATACTCTGGAAGGTTCTGGGGTGAGCCTCATGGGAACCTAAAAGGCTGTGCCCTGTGTGCACCCGAGAGGGTGGCCTCCTGGCACGTTGTTATCATGTTAGCCATGGCTCACTGAACGAGAGCACCCATTGAGTGCCTGCTGTGTGCCCAGCCCTGTCGTTGGTATGTGGGACACAGCCCTGAGAGACAAATGCACCTTCAGCCCTCATGAGGCTGCAGGCAAACAGGTCACAAACAATAAGCGTGATAAATACATGGAGTATGAAATGTGTTGGAATTTGAGGCGTACAGCGGAAAAGATAGAGCGGAGGTGGCTGGGGATCAGGTATGGGGGAGGGGTAAGCCCTAGGTCAGCAGGGACCTGACCTGTCCTGTCCTGCCGCCAAGAGACATCAGCAATGTCTGGAGACATTTTTGGCTGTCACAACTAGGAGGGAGCTGGTGCTAGTGGCATCTGGGGTATAGAGGCCGGGGATGCAGGCACAGACTCTGAGACCAGAGTCATGCAGAATGGAATGGGGGGAGAGGAGAACCCTGAAACACAACTGGTTTGTGGGTGACTGTGGCCTACATCCAGGAGGACCTCTTGGTCCTGTTCCTCTGCCAACCCCACCTTGGGTGTTAGTAATTCTGTACCTGGAGGAAGAATAAGCCTGAGCCTCAGCCTTGAAGGGAACCCCACGACCCCAGCAGGAGACCACCTTGAAATCCCCCTAAGGATTTTCCCTTTATTTAAACATGAATGGCAATCCTGAAAGTGAGATTGAAGTAGAAAGGGTCTAAGGTGGTGGTTCTCAACCAGGGGCAGTTTTGTCCCTCTGGGGACACTTGGCAATGTCTCGGGACAGGTTGGTTGTCAGGACTTGGGGAAGGAGGTGCTACTAGTAGCTGGTGTGTGGAGGCCAGGGGTGTTGCTCACCACTCTGTAGTGCATGGAATGACCCCCACACCAGGAAGATCCAGCCCCAAGCATCCACAGTGCTAATAACCAGGTTGAGAAACCCTGCCCGGGCGCCCTTACCTAACTCCCATGCCAGGAGCGGGTGCAGTAGTCTGCTCAGGCTGTCGTAATGAAATGCCAGAGACGGGGCAGCTTAAACAACTTATTTGCTCACGGTTCTGGAGGCTGGAAGCCTGAGATCGAGGTGCCAGTGCAGTTGGTCCCTGGGGAGGGCCTTTTCCCCTGCTTGCAGATGGCCACCTTCTTGCTGTGCACTCACCTGGCCTGGTGTCTCTCTCTTATAGGGCCCCCAGTCCTACTGGGTCAGACCTCATGTAACTTTAATTACCTCCTTAGAGGCCCAGTCTGCAAATGCCATTACATAGGGGATTAGGGTTCCAACATGAATTTAGGGGCGGGGCGGGGGGAGCCACAATTCAGTCTTCAATGGCAAGTGTGTCCTTTCTCTTCACAAGAAATAGGAAACATGAGCTGGAAAGAGAAAGTGCTTTTTTTTTTAAGATTTTATTTATTTATTCATGAGAGACAGAGAGAGGCACAGGCAGAGGGAGAAGTAGGCTCCCTTCAGGGAGCCTGATTAGGGACTCGATCCCAGGACCCTGGGATCACAGCCTGAGCCGAAGGCAGATACTCAACCACTGAGCCACCCAGGTGCCCCAAGAAAGTGACTTTCAATAGGAAATACCATGTTCTCTTTTTTCCCTTCCTGGGTGGCAGAGGAGCTGCCACACAGACCCCAGGTGCCTCACTTAGCTACACCGGGACAGCAGACAGAGCTGTGAATTCCAGCTGCTTCTCATAAGGAAAGAAAAACTATAGGTTAGCGTCAAGGGTCATGAGAGCTTAACAACACAGGACATTTTCTCAAGAGTCTCCCACAATAGTCCTGACCTCCCAACCGGAGTCCTGACCCACGAATCAGCACCACCGCTATGCATCTTGGCCCCTGTGACTACACCACCCCCTTCACCGGTGGTGTTAAGACCAGACGATGGAGTTCGCCCTCTAGTGGGTGAGATGGGGAACAACACCACGAGGTGGTTTGTAAAACGAAGAGAAATAAAGCAGAAGGGCATCCGGGGGCGGGAGGCCAGCCAGAAGACCTGTTTGGGTTTGGGCAGGGACCTGAAGGAGGTGAGGAAGGGAGCCACGTGGATATTCATAGAAAGAACAATCCTGGCAAAGGAAAGAGCCTGAGCAAAGGCCCTGGGGCAGGACCTTGCCTGGCGTGTCTGAGGAACAGAGAGCCGGGTGTGTCTGGAACAGAGTGAGCGGGGGGGAGGAGGAGTAGAGGAAGTGAGGGCAGGTGTCGCAGGGCCTTGTAGGCTCAGGGCAAGGATTTGGGCGGTCACAGGGGCCGGGGAGCCGCGGAGCACGGAGGGCTCGGAGCCGAGGCGCCACAGGCGCCCTCTGGTGGTGGAGTTGGGGGGGCGGACACGGAGCCCGGAGCAGGGGCACCTGTGCTAGTCCAGGCCTGTCAGTCCCGCATGGCCTCAATACTCACCCCAGAAGGGGTTCTGAGCTTTACCTGTGCAGAGGCAAAAAGGCCCTTCGGAAGGATCTTTCCCCAATTAAAGGCATCTGTGTCCAGGGTCACGTGGGTGAAGATGAGGTGAGAGCTGCGGAGAGAGCCGGGCACACGTCTGTGCTCTGACCCACATCTGCTGAGAAGCTGGGCAGGGGCACCGGCGGGCGGAGGAGGGGCAGAGAGGGCAGGCGCTGGGCAAGGAGAGGTTCACAGGGAGTGGAGGCCAGGAGGGAGGCTGCGGCTGCCGAGGCGGGGCAGCTCCTCCGCCGGCTTAGCCAGGGGACGGCTGCTCAAACGCTGAAAGCTTGTCTGCTGGCTGGTAGCCGGCCCCTGCCCTCCCCGGCATCTTCTGGACAGCGCCCCCCCCCCCCCAACAATCCAGCAACCACAGACCTCATATCCGGCCCAACGGGGGGCCTTCTGCTCCTTGCTCAGCTCTGTGGCCGCATACCTGCTGGTAAAAATTTGGTACCAGTGTCCCTGTACCCCAAAACAGAAGTACGATTGGGGCCTGGTTGGTGTAGCAGTCGAGGTGGATGACGATGTGCTCCTGCAACAGACAATCCCAAGGGCTCCAACCGACTAAAATTTGCTTCCGATTCCTGTTCCGTCCTCCCTGGGTTGGCAGGGGCTCTCCTTCATCACTCTCTTAGATGCCAGGCCCAAGGGAGCAGCCACTGTCCAATACCACCAACCACCGTCACAGAGTTTTGGAAAAAGAACTCAGGAGTGTCCCTCACTGGCCGCTAAAGGCCCTGGTCCCAAAGTGGCAGCTCACCGGGCTCACACTTCATTGGCAAGAACTCATCTCATGGCCCCTGGCCAAGCACAGGGGCTGGGAGGAGTCATGCTCTCAGGCAGTCAGGCGAGGGACCAGGAATCGCAGGCAAAGAGCCTTAATGACCCGCTGACCCGCTGTGGCGGGGATGAGGTGCCAAGGACCAGCGACGGCTGAAGGTCACATCCGTGGGAGGGGAGACTTGGTGGAGAGAGAAACCGCCCCTATCAGGACTGCCCTGGGACAGCCCAGCCTCCCCGAGGCTCAGCCCCGTGGGCTGCCGTAGTGGTCCCGTGCCAGACACTTCAGACACTTCAGCGAGGCAGGTCCCGCTGCTGTGGTCCCATTTTGCAGATGGGAAAACGGAGGCACAGCACCGCAGACTAACACAGTGGGGCCACCAGCTCCTCCCGTTGCCGTCTAGACCCCACGCAGGCACTCCACGGCCCAGAGCCCGCATGGTCGTTCCTCCTCTGGGGGCTGGGGGCCCGTGGGAAGCGGGGCTCCAGAGCCTGACTTGGCAGGAGCTGCTGGCTTTCCAGCTGCCCCAGAGGCTGGCTGACGCCCAGGCCGGCAGTCAGGCCTTCTCTTGTGCCCACGTTGCAGGCGGAGCCGACAAACAGCAGATGGACGCTGAGCTGAGGAAGGAGATGATGGCCATCTGGCCCAACCTGTCCCAGAAGACACTGGACCTGCTGGTCACCCCGCACAAGTGTAAGAGCCGCACCTCGCCCGGCCCTGGGCTCTGACCCTCCGGGGGGCGGAGGGCGGGGAGAGGAGGCAGGCGCGGGGCCCAGGCTGGTGCCGCCAGGGCCCCCACCCACGGTGAGCTCGCGCTGTGCCCCCAGCCACAGACCTGACGGTGGGGAAGATCTACGCGGCAATGATGATCATGGAGTACTACCGGCAGAGCAAGGCCAAGAAGCTGCAGGCCCTGCGTGAGGAGCAGGTACGGCCCGGGGCCCCGGCGCCCTCCCCTCCTGGGCACTGCGGTGACAAACCAGAACAGCGGGGTGGGGCCAGGGCCCAGGCCAGGTCCCCCGAAAGTAGGGCCGTGGCCAGGAGGTGGCCTGAATGAATTGATCTGCTCCCCCGAACTTATTGGGCACCTACTGTGTGCCAGGCACGGTTCTGCGCCCTGGGGGTGCAGCTGTGAGCCAAACAGACCGGAATCCCTGCAGAGTGGACGTTCCAATCGGGGAAAGGCCAACGATAATAAATGACCGACATGGCAGGAAACAGTAAATGCCGTGGGAAAGGGTGCTGGGAGACAGATGCAGTTTGAAACGGGTGATTGGGGAGGCCTCCTGGAGGAGGTGATGTCTGAGCAGAGAGGCAAAGGAAGAGGAGAGGGAGTGAGCCAGGTAGATACCCGAGGGAAGAGCACTCCAGGCAGAGCGAGCAGCCAGTGCAGAGGCCTGTGGCAGGACGGCGAGTTTGGAGAACAGTGATCCGGCCAACGGGCTGGAACACAGTGAGCAAGGAGGGCGACCAGGGGGGCCCTGGTGGCTCAGTCCGTTAAGCATCTGACTCCTGATCTCAGCTCAGGTCTTGAACTCAGGGTGGTGAGTTCAAAAAAGAAAAAATAGTGGAGACAAGGGTGTGGAGGTGACAGGGCAGCTTTGGGGGCCCTGGGAGAATTTTGACTTTTGCTCCGGGTCAGATGGGAGGAGGGAAGGGACCACACGCCGGCGATCGCTGGCGCCCTCTGGTGGCCGTGGCGGGGAAGGGCTGGAACAGGGGGACCTGGGAGGAGGCAACGGCCGGTCCAGGTGGGAGTCCATGGGGCCAGACCTGGGTGAGAAGTGATCCTGTTCTGCGTGGACTTGCAAAGGACCGGCTGATAGATCAAACCTGAGTGTGTGTGTGCGTGTGCGTGTGTGTGTGTGTGTGTTGGCAGTGTCAGGATATGACTTAGGCTGGGGGGCTGGGTAGTGGGGCGGGGGGGATGTTGAGCCTCCCCTATGCAGCGTCCCTGCTGTCTCTCAGCCGCAGCCTTGGCCCTACATGGCCCTGAGCCTTGAACACCCCACCCAACCTCCTCCCTGAGCCTCTGCACCCTGTGAACACACGTTGCTCTCTGCCTCTCCAGAACCGGACACCTCTCATGTTCCAGCGCATGGAGCCCCCGTCTCCAACACAGGAGGGGGGGCCCGGCCAGAACGCCCTCCCCTCCTCCCAACTGGACCCAGGTGGAGGCCTGTGAGTGTGGCTCTGGCCAGGAGGTGGGGATGGAAGGGCAGGGGGCGCCATTCCCCATGCAGACGCCCCTGGAGTGCCCACCACCACCCTGCCCCCTGTTCCCCTGCACAGGATGGCTCATGAAGGCGGCATCAAGGAGAGCCCATCCTGGGTGACCCAGCGAGCCCAGGAGATGTTCCAGAAGACAGGAACATGGAGCCCAGAGCGGGGGCCTCCCACCGACATGCCCAACAGCCAGCCCAACTCCCAGGTGCCCCTGTCCCCCCCACATCCCCCACCATCGCCTCACAGCTCCCCCAGGCCCAAGTAGTACAGGAGGGAAGGGTGTGGGCCTCACAGCCACAGCTGCATACACACCCTGGGGTCCTAGTGTCAGGCCGCAGGACTCACGCGGCCTGACCCTGTGCCCCTGCCCCGCAGTCTGTGGAGATGCGAGAGATGGGCAGAGACGGCTACTCGGACAGTGAGCACTACCTCCCCATGGAAGGCCAGGCCCGGGCTGCCTCCATGCCCCGCCTCCCCGCGGAGAACCAGGTGAGGGCTTTCACCCACCGCCCCGGGGCCCGGCTCAGGCCCCTGGGGGCCAACCCAGGGCATCTCTCTTTCCTCTGGGACCCAGGCTTGGGTGGGGCCGTCTGTACTCCAGCAGCAGGGGGCAGGCGCGGCCACACTGGAGTGCCTGGAGCCCTGGCCCTCTCACCTGCTCCCTGATGGAGGGCAGAGAGGGGAAGGGGCTCCCCGGGGCAGGTTACGGTAGTCACGCCCCAGTGGTTTCCATCTACCCGATTTGAAGTGCCAAGGCAAGAGGATGTGGAGGACATATGGGGGTGTGGAGGGGGTGTGGGAGGTGATGTGTCGGGCCAGGTGACGGCCACAGTCAAGAATACACACACAGGCATGCACATGCACGCGCGCGCGTGCACACACACACTACACATATATATGTGCTCATACTGCACACATGAACGCACACACATGCACATAGGTCTGCTATTGGGAATTTGGCAGATCCTAAGACTCAGTAGCCGAGTCTGGGGTGGGCCTGGGGGCAGCTGGGGTTTGTATCTCCCATCTGGTCTTTGTGGGGGCCAGTGGGGAGGGACAGGGGCGTATGCCTGGCATATGTCTGTGTGTGGCTGCTTTGCCCAGCTGCAGCGCCCACTTGGTTAGTGTGGGGGTGGTGGGGGGAAGGGGGTGGCGCGTGATCCCACTGCCCCAGGCTCGCAGGGACAGAGGGACCAGAAGCCAGAAGCATGGCTGGCTGCCCGCCCAGCCCGAGAGGCAGGGTGGCATGTCTGGCTGTGGCAGGCTTCCCGTGTGCTGTGCCGTGGCGTCTGCACGGGGTTGAGGGCTGTGCTCTGCCTGGCTGGGCCAGGGTGGCTCAGGGACCTGGCCCCTGGCTGCTGAGAACTTGGGTCGGGGGGGCACCCATCTGCATGTGGCTGCCCAGCCCCATCCTGCCACGCCCCCGTCTGCCCCCAGGACGGAGTTGCTGGGCTCCCAGAGAGGGTTGGGGCAAGCCTGCTGACAGCCACCCCCTCCCCAAGCTTTGAGTGGCAGCCGGAGCCAGGGCTGGGGCGCATTGCATGAGGCAGAGCCCAGGGCCAGGGGCCTGTGGCCACACCATCCCATCTGTCGGTCTCGTGCCTCTGCCATCTGTCTGTCTCTGGTGTCTCCTGTCTGTCTGCTCTGCACCCGTGGGAGGCTGGCCAGCCGGGCCCGGGGTCACTCACAGACCAGGGACTCTAACCTCTTTCCCTGCCTCCCTGCCCCCCTCCCCCACTGCCCAGGTTCCTTCTTCCCAACCCTGGCATCTCCGTGTACCGCCTCTCACTCTCCCTCTTGGCTTTTATATTTATTTTCTTCTTTCTGTTTTTCTGTGTGCACCATCCCGTGGGGCTGTGACAGAGGAGAAGGGGCCGGCCACGTGGGAATAACCTCAGTGTATGTACCGCACCGCCCGCCTCCCAGCTGGGCTCCGGCCCCCTCTTCCCGCCCACCCCCCCTCGTGGGAGTCCTGTCATCTCTCCACTCCTTGGACCCCACCCTTTCTTTGCAGACTGCACCCCGCCCCCATGAAGCCCCATCCTTGTGTGTTGTGTCCTCTGTGTGCCCCGCTGGGTGGGCCTGCCCCCTCCCTCTCCCCCGTCTTCTCCTCCAAGCCCCGGAACCAGGAGGTGCCATCCTTCCAAGAAGTGCGATCTGCAGCCCCACCTGGCTCACTCTTTTTCAGAGGCTCGTTCCCCTGACACCACCCCCGACCCTCTGGTGCCAAAGCCCTGCATCCCTTAAAACTGCCATCTTGAGCAGGGCCACTGGCCACTCAGCTGGGCCAGCCCTGGCTGTCATCTTCCTCCTCTCCTCTCCCAGCAGCAGAGAACCACAGGCCCCTCTCCGGGGTCTGACCCAGGGGATGCAGTTCGTGCTGGCTCCCCGGCTGCAGGCCAAGAAGAGTGGGTCCCCCCGCAGGGCCTCAGATACCAGGGCAGCCCCTCAAGGGCTGGCTACAAGAGCCAGATTTGGGTGATCAGGAAAGCCTGGTCCTGGCTAGCCCGAGGAAGGACAGTGAGCTGGGATGCTGGGCGCCTGGCTCTGAGCATGTAGGAGGCCTGACCACCGGGGGAGGAAAGTAGGCAGGAGTGAGTGCAGGGCCCTGCTGCCCAATGCCCAGTGCCCCCAAGTGGCACTCTGCATGGAGGAAGGTCTCCCCTTCAGCTCACCACCTATTCCTGGCTGGACGCACAGGGCTGGGTGGTACCTCCCCGGGGTGGTCCTGAGAAACAGCAGGGATGGATCAGATGAAGCCTCCTGGCCGGAACCCAGGATGGGGCCTGGGAGGAGGCAGAGGAGTCCCGGGACCCTGCTGGACCAGAAGCCGAGCCCCAGGGCCCACTCAGTCGGACTCTGCCCCAGATGGTCACACCCGGTCACTGAGGGCTGATGGGGCAGGACAGACCCGGACCACTTGGTGCCAGCCACTGACCCTGGCCCGCTGGCCTGTCCACCCCCCCAGACCATCTCAGACACCAGCCCCATGAAGCGCTCGGCCTCCGTGCTGGGCCCCAAGGCCCGGCGCCTGGACGACTACTCCCTGGAGAGGGTGCCGCCTGAAGAGAACCAGCGGCATCACCAGCGGCGTCGGGACCGCGGCCACCGAGCCTCTGAGCGCTCCCTGGGCCGCTACACAGACGTGGACACAGGTAGGCTACCCCAGGGGACCCAGGAACTAGAGGCTGTACAGGAGACGGGGGTGGGGGGGTGGGGAAATCAGGCAGAGTCAGGCAAACGTGGAGGGAGAAAACAGGAGAGGCCTGGATGAAGAACAGGACTCCCAGACTCACACAGGACCCAGGACCCCGAGCTGGGCCAGCTGCTGCTCAGAGCCTGGGGGCCAGACCCCCTGATGCCCACCAGGCCCTCCCTCGGTCCAGGGAAAGGTGTCCCTGCAGACCTCTTGGGTGGTCTCCTGTGCACACATCCCACCCACCCCTCCTTCATGGCCCTCTGTTTGTCTGACTCCCCCACCCGGCCCAGGCTTGGGGACAGACCTGAGCATGACCACCCAGTCTGGGGACCTGCCATCTAAGGAGCGAGACCAAGAGCGGGGCCGGCCCAAGGACCGGAAGCACCGGCAGCACCACCACCACCACCACCACCACCACCCCCCACCCTCCGACAAGGAGCGCTACGCCCAGGAGCGGCCTGACCATGGCCGGGCCCGGGCCCGGGACCAGCGCTGGTCCCGCTCGCCCAGCGAGGGCCGAGAACACATGGCACACCGGCAGGTGGGTGTGGCACCAGGCGCCCCTGACCCGAGCCCATGGGAGCCCAGAGCCCGGGTGGGGGGAGAGGGGGGCATGGAGGGACACACCAGATAGCCACTCTAGGCAGGGTCCTCACTGCCCACTGTGACCTCTGACCCTGGCCACCATCGGGGTCCCCAAGCCCCGGGGGAGCCGGGCCAGGGTAGGCACCACCCCCAGCCACTCTGGCTCCCCCCTCTGCCCCCCCCAGCCCCCCTGCCCGCCTGCCACCCCCTCCCCTGCCCCGCAGCTGCTTCCTCTTTGGTTGTGGATCACGTTTGAGTTTCTGGCCAGCGCAGTCCTTACGGCTCCCGCGCCCCCGCCGGCTGCCTGCTGCCTTTTGCTTTCCTTTAACCCAGCTTCCGTTTTTGTTTCGATTATGATTTCTGTCCTCTGGACGCCTGTGAGTAATTTTTGAAACTTCTGCTATTTAACCCCGAAACTTACAAAACTCCATTTCTCATTTCTCTTTTCACTTTGTTGTGTTGGTTTTCGACTTCCCCTCCCTCCTTGTCTCTCCCTCCTCCCCTCCCCCTCCTCCTCCCCCTCCCCCCTCCTCTCCCTCCTCCTCTCTGTGGCTGTTGCTTTTCTCCTTTTTTTCCATTCAAATGTCCCGTGTCCCCCTCTCCTCCTCCCGGTCCCTCCCCGTCCCCTTTGGTCTTCCTTTGCCCCCTCCCTCTCTCCCTCCCGTCCTCTGTGTCTCCTCCGTCTCCTTCTGGTTGATTTTGTTGTATCTTTTTTTTTGATTTCCTTTGTTTCAATTTTCGTGTAGGGCAGTAGTTCCGTAAGTGGAAGCCCAGCCCCCTCAACATCTGGTACCAGCACTCCGCGGCGGGGACGCCGCCAGCTCCCCCAGACCCCCTCCACCCCCCGGCCACACGTGTCCTATTCCCCCGTGATCCGTAAGGCCGGCGGCTCGGGGCCCCCGCAGCAGCAGCAGCAGCAGCAGCAGCAGCAGCAGCCGGCGCGGCCGGGCCGGGCGGCCCCCAGCGGCCCGCGGAGGTACCCGGGCCCCGCGACCGCGACCGAGCCTCTGGCCGGGGAGCGGCCGCCCGCGGGGGGCCTCGGCAGCGGCCGCTCGCCCGCGATGGAGCGGCGGGGCCTGGGCGCGGCCCGGAGCGAGTCCCCCCGGGCGTGTCGCCACGGCGGGGCGCGGTGGCCGGCGTCGGGCGCGCACGCGTCCGAGGGCCCCCCCGGGCCCCGGCACCACGGCTACTACCGGGGCTCCGACTACGACGAGGCCGAGGGCCCCGGGGGCGGCGGCGGGGAGGAGCCCCGGGCCGCGGCCTACGACGCGCCGCCCCCCGCGCGACACGCGTGCTCGCCCAGGACTCCCCGGGCCCCGGGCCCGGCCTGCGCCTCGCCTTCCCGGCACGGCCGGCGACTCCCCAACGGCTACTACCTGGCCCACGGACTGGCCAGGCCCCGCGGGCCGGGCTCCCGGAAAGGCCTGCACGAAGCCTACAGCGAGACCGACGACGACGACTGGTGCTAAGCCCGGGCGAGGTGGCACCTGCGCCCGCCCGGCCCCCCCCACGCACCCCACGCACACGCCCCACGGGGAGGAGCCGCGCACGGGCCGCGGGGCCACCTCGCTGCCACCTGCCCAGCACACGGGGGAGGCCCGGGAGGGCCCGGGAGAGGACCTGCCGGACGACCCCGGACTCTGGAGGGAGTCCCCAGGACCCGGACACACCAGGGTGTCCCGCAAAGACCCTCGGCCAGGAAAAAAACAAAAACAAAAACAAAAACAAAAAAACAACAAAAAAGCCGCTCCTGGGCAGTGATGCGCCCCCCACCCAACCCCGACCCCCCTCCTCCCCCCACGGGGTCGGGAGGTGGGGTGCCCTCGGGGGCAGACAAACCACACAGCCAAGGGATTCGAATTAACTCAGCCATTTTTGGAGAACCTTGGGGAAAATGGAAAATTAAAAAAAAAAAAAAAAAAACATTTTTAAAAGAAAAACGGGGAGAAAAAAAATCGCTTCTATTGATGAGTTTTATCATCTCAATCGAATCTTTCCTTTCCCTGGTGAACGCGAGCTGGTGGCCCGTGTGTGGCGGAGAAGCGGGAAGTGAAGCCGAAACCCAGCGTCCCACACAGACCTCCACCAGACACTCATACCCCACACACGTTCTCAGACACACACAGGAGTGCTTGCTGGTTATACCAAACCCTACTATTACTGCCTGCAGAAATCAATTTAAAAAAAAATAAACAATTTTAAAAAGGACAAAAAAATTAATGATTGAGAAAAGAAGCATTTTTTCTGACATTTGGTCCTGCTTGAAATAACAAAAGAAAAAAAAAAAAAAACCACCACCACCACCGATTTCCTTTGCTTCTTTTTTCCTTTTTCCTACCTTGTTTGAAAACTGTGGGCTTGGGACTGTGAATTACTGCATGACATTCAAAAAGAAAAAAAAAATAAAAAAGTTGAATCAAAGGGCTTTTGATTGGACTGGTCTTTATCCCTCTGCAAAGTGCTCCCCAGGTCTCTTTTGGGGGAATGGTGGAAGGAGGCCCTTTGAAAGTGTTTGAAAGTAGCCAAGGAAGCTGTGACTCTAATCATCCAGTCTTTGCCATGTCTGAGTGTCGCTCCAGACCCAGCAAAGAACAAGGCAGACAAGCTCTGTTCCTCACCAAGCTTAGTGTCCAGAGCTCTAGAAATCCTGACTGCCTTAACAAGCCCAAGAAAGCCAAGGCCAAAGATGTTATCCAGGTCCTTGCCAGCTGTCCCGGCTGGAAGGCAGAGCAGTGGACCCCACCGCCACCCCATGCCTCCGCCCTCAAGCACCCAGGTCTCCTGCAGTCTGCCCGCCAACCAAGTTCTACCTTAAAGTAACCATCCTGGAAGATAAACCATCTTCGAATGACCGTCCTTTAAAAAAATTTTTTTTCTTTATTTATTCATGAGAGACACAGAGAGAAAGGCAAAGACATAGGAAGAGGGAGAAGCAGGCTCCCTGCAGGGAGCCCGATGCGGGACTCGATCCCAGGACCCTGGTATCATAACCTGAGCCAAAGGCAGACACTCAACCGCTGAGCCACCCAGGTGCCCCCTTGACCGTCCTGTATGATCAGGCCAGTGAGACCCCAGGGAGCACCTGTGAGGCCCCAAACATTAGCAGAACTCCTATCGAAAATACCCTGGCAGCTGGTGGGGAGTCCTAGAGGTCAAAGGTCAGAGCAGCCCACCCGTGGGTGGCAGGGGATGGCCATGGCCAGCTTAAGATGCAGGCAATGTATCTGAGGTACAGATAAAGGTGAAGTTCATACAAAGGGACTGATAACCTAGCCTCCCTCCACCTTCAAACCCACCCAGTGCACCTGCCACACGCTCCCACTCCAGCCTTACGGAAGCTGCCCCACAGATGAAGATGGTAGAAGACTCCCACCCTGCCTCCCATCCCCAGGCCTCACCTCCTTGCCTATTCTGTGAATGCTTCTGTGAATATGGGCAAGAGCTACAAAATTGTAGTCCGTGAGACTAGGAGGTCAGAAGACTGTGTTGATTCAGGTGAGCAAAAGGCCGCTTATAAGCCCTTGTTCAGGTTGAGCTAAAAGGCCTCTCTTTGATCTGTAAGGGCAGCTCCTGGTTCTCCCTAGAAAGGGCTTCAGAGAAGCCCACAAAATCTGCAGACACGGAGAAGGGGATGGTCCTCAAGGAATATCAGGGTACCGGAGAAGGAAAATCAGAGGCCAGGCAGCAGGAAACTAACCACAGACTTTTGGGTCAGTCACTGGACCCTGAGGAGCTCGGCACCACCACCCTCCCTAGAACCACTCCCACCACCTCAGCTCCAGTCTCACTGACTATGTGATCTTAGGAAAGTGACTTAACCTCTCTGTGCCTCTGTTTTTCCATCTGTAAAATAGAAATGATAATAAAGACTGCATATGAAAATTAAATGCATTATTCTACATCAGCTGCCAACAAACTTTCCCTTAAAGGACCAGAGTAATATTTTCAGCTTTGTGACCCACATAGTCTCTGTTGCAACTCTTCAACTCTGCCGTTGTACCAGGAAAGCAGCCAGGGAAAATATGTTAACTAGTGAACATGGCTGTGTTCCAATAAAACTTTATTTATAAATACAGACAGTGGGCCAGAGGAGGCCTTGTCCTATATCAGTAATTCCCAAACATTTTGGTGTCAGCACTTCTTTGTATTCTCTTTTTTTTTAAAGAATTTATTTATTTATTTATTTATTTAAGAGAGAGAGGGACAGAGACAGAGATAGAGCAGGGGACAGAACAGAGGGAGAGGGACATTAAGCCTGAAGCCTGACACGAGGCTGGGACCCATGAATCTGAGATCATGACCTGACCCAAAATCAAGAGTCGAACTCTTAACCAACTGAACCCCCTAGGCGCCCCATCCCTTTACATTCTTAGGGAAAAAAAATTATTGAGGACCCCAAAGCATATCTAGTTATGTGGATTATAGATACTGATACTTACCATTTAGAAATTAAAACAGAATTTTTTAAACTATGCATTAGTTTTTAAATCACCATCAACAATAAACCTAACATTAAAAAAATAAAGTAAAAGAAGCCTAATAGTAACAATATTTTTAATGAAAAATAACCAAGCTTTCAAAAAAAAAAAAAACCTCCATGAAAAGAGAGGCTTTGTTTTACATTTTTGCACCTCATTAATGTCAGCTTACAGAAGACAGCTAGATTCTCACATCTGTTTCTGCATTCAGCTTGTTGCAATAGCCCATATCTTCTGGAAACTCGGCCGTACACATGTGAGAGAATGAAAGTATTAAAGGCACAGGACATCTTAATATTATTATAAAAATAGTTTGGCCTTATGGGCTTCCTGGAATGATTTCAACAGCCCCCAAGGGCCTGGACCCCTTTGAGAACTGCTGTTCTCAGAACCTCACCTGTCCCAGAGTGAGTAATTATTTACTACTGGCATTATTACCATAGCACCAAAGCAGAAAGTTTGACAGGCCTTGCTCCAGACCCCAACCCTCGAGCTTACCTGGGGCAAAGAAGGCTGAGAGACTCCAAATGGCAAGGCAGGCAGAGCTCCTTCTGTAATCATGGCATCCAGGAAGTGACCAGTCCAGCCAAAAGCTAAATAGAGGGTTTTGACTTCCTACCCAGGCAGTTTGGCCAATCACAACCCCTGCAGGCTTCTAGACCAGCTGCCCGCCCCAGGCCGGGCTGGCCTCTGGCAGAGGTCCACCTCCCATGGTGCTGAAGCTATTCAGGAGCACGTGGGCCCATCTGGAGCCGGGAAGCCGCAGCTATCTGTCCACGAGGGAACAGGCCCTCTGCCAGAGCTCCCCACAACCCCTGGACTCAAAAGGCCGAACCTGTGGCTGAGTGCCAGGAGGCTGAACCCCAGGCCTCCCCAACACTTTCAGACTGGAGCAACTGTAAACTGCCTGTGAGACTCAGAGTGAGGGAATCAGGAGAGGAAGAGGCAGGGGGTGGCTTGGCTTAAGCCCTAGTCTCACAAAAGCCCCCAATCCCTGGTCTTAGCCACAACATCTAGAAGGCTGAGGAAGGGGCAAGGAAATAGAGACTCTGGAAGCCAAGCCTGCCATGCAAAGGTGGCTCCCCTCCTGGGGGCAACAGTCTGAGAGACCCAGGCTTATTACAGATGAGTCCTCAAGGCTTCAAGGAACTGCTTGTTCTGAGCCTCATTGTTCTGTCCTCGAAATGGGGACCTACCACTTTGTCAGGGAGGCAAAACATTTCCTCTACCCTCTTAGATGCAGTGACTCGGCCCTGTGAATTAAGCTAACAAATGACAGACTAATGGGGGTGGGGAGGGAGGCAGACAACTTCTGTTAATATTTACATGCATAAGAAAAGCAGTGAAATTCAAAGAAGTGATTAGACTCAGGGGTTTATATACCATTTTAACAAAGAAAAGGGGTTTGGGCTTCCGGAGCTGATAAACTGTGGGGAAATGACTAGGAAATGTCTGGTGGAAACTAATGGAAAAGGGTTATTTTCATAAGGTTTGTTGATACAGACTCGTTTTGGTGCCTCTCCATCTTCAGTGATGAGTCACTTCCCTTCCTGATACAGGAGAAAAGGGGACACCTTCAAAAAGAAATTTATGTCACTTTCTTAAAAGGAAAATGTATGCCCTGCTTTTCGGTAGCAAAGGGGAGGACAGAGAATTCTTCTGCATCTCACTTGCCTGCGGCTCAAAATAATCCTTTTGCTAAAGTGGCATATTTGGGGGTGGCACATCTGACCCCCCTCAGCTGCGTCACAGGACTGGCGGGGTGCCGATGGGTGACAGCGCTCGGCTTGAAGACTTGCAGGAAAGCCAGATCCGCGTGTGGGCGCCAACCCGAGCACCCCAGGAGGAGGACTACTGGTCCTCAGAAACTCTGCACAGCATTGAGGGGAAGGCCTGATTTTAAGGAAACATCCAGAAGGCGGAGGAAAGGGACAAGTCGCTCAGCCGGGAGGCTGTGCTCACGTCACCGTGCATTTGAAAAAGCCTCACCAGCACAGTGAACCAAGTACCTTACCGAGCCTGGGGCTTAGAGTGATAAAACATATAAGTAAAAAAAGAAAAAAGGAAAACAGATGGCTTAAAAGAATTTAAAGAAATAGTAGCAAAATTACTCTCCTAAGATCGATGTAACAAGTTACAGACCGAGTGGCTTAGAACAACAGAAATGTATTGCTTTACACCGGGAGGCAAGAAGTCCTGAAATCAGGGTGTTGTCAGAGTCGGCTCCCACTGAAGCCTCTGGGGGAGACTCTGTCCATAGCTCTCATCCAGCTTCGGTGGCTGCTGGCAGCCCTCCAGTGTTCCTTGGCTTGTGGCTATGTCCCCACAATCTCGGCCTCTGTCTTCACCTGGCCTTGTCCCTGTGTCTCTGGATGTCCTCTTCTGTCTCTCAGGAGGACACATCCACTGGATTTAGCACTGCTCGCCACCCCCTCCCCCCCGCAATCCAGTATGATCTCATCTCCGTCCTTACCTTAATTACATCTGCAAAGATCCGATTTCCAAATAAGGTCCCTGTGGTTTAATAAGAAATATATTTGGTCTCTGTCCCCAGTTCCTAGTAGCTCCTAAAACCCTTGGAATTTCCTAAGTCAGAGGAGTGTCTTATTCATAAGGGCTCCCCTCTTTGTTTTTTAAAGATTTTATTTTTAAGTCATCTCTACACCCAACATTGGGCTGGAACTCACAACCCTGAGATCAAGAGTCACACGTTCCACCTGCTGAGCCAGCCAGGCACCCCCATAAGGAGCTTCTTTAGATCACACCTGAGTTTATGCCAAGGAGGTGACTTAGAGTGGGCCCCCCAGGTAGCTTCAGGATGGGACTGGTCACCAGACAGACCTAGTCATTAGAGGTCACTCACTGTGGGTCCTACAGGAACCGACTTCACCCTGAGCCTGTGTCTCAGGTACACAATTCCTGGGATGAGGCATCACCCATACGCTTGCCAGTGTTGCCCATTGCTAGGGACTGAACACTTGTATCCCCCCAAATTCTTATGTTGTGATCTCATTCCCAGTGTGGTGGTGTTTGGAGGTGGGGCCTTTGGGGTGTGATTAGGTGATGAGGGTGGAGCCCTTATGAATGGAATTAGTGCCCCCGTAAAAGAGACCCAGGAGAGCTCTCACCCCTTCCAGAACATGAGGATACAGCAAGAAGGTGGTGTCCGTGACTAAGGAGGCAAGCGGACCTCACCAGATGCCCAATCCGCCGGCACCTTGGCCCTAGACTTGCAGCCTCCAGAACTGTGAGCAATAACTATTTGTTACTTATACTATGGTTTTCTGTTGGAGCAGCCCGAGCGGACTCAGACAGCTGAGCACCTGCTGAGGGCTCAGGGATATCGCTGGGGAGGATGAGGGGACGGGGACTGCTGGCCGGAGTAGAGTCTTCAGAGGGGGTGGACACGGAACCGTTCTCATTCCACCCCTGCCCTGGATCTGCCACGACAGCCCCATCTGCTAAACGTGACACCCACGTTCCATCTGGCCTCCTGTCCCTGCCCAGAATAGCAGCCCGAGCCCCTTGGCAGTCTTCCCCACGTGCCCACCACCCCGGGCCCTGTGAGCTTCCCAGAGCTCGAGGCCCCCTCCCAGCCTCCCACACAGTTCTGCTCAGGCCCCCCCATCCCCCCCACCCGGCTCCAGCCCTTAAACATGAGAAAGGGGCCTCACCGTGCACAACACAGCCTCCAAGACTACATTTCCTCTGTAGAAAATGATCTGGGGAGATGCACAGCCAGCTGCGGACAGTGGTTACTTCCACAGAGAGCTGTGTAGACTTTGATATCGTACTGAATTAATTCTCCAAAATACATGATCGGTTTTTCAATTTTTTTTTAGATTTTACTTATTTTTTCATGAAAGACATAAAGAGAGAGGCAGAGACATAGGCAGAAGGAGAAGCAGGCTCCCCATGGGGAGCCTGATACTAGACTCGATCCCAAGACCCCGGGATCACAACCTGAGCTGAAGGCAGATGCTCAATCATTGAGTCACCCAGGTGTCCCTGCTTTTTCAATGTGGAAATAGTTTTTTTTTTTTTTTAATATTTTATTTATTTGAGAGAGCAAGCACAAGCAGGAGGAATGGCAGGAGAGGGAGAAGCAGGCTCCCCACTGAGGCGGGAACCCCACATGGGGCTCCATCCCAGGACCCGGAGGTCATGACCTGGGCCGAAGGCAGACTCTCAACCAACTGAGCCACCCAGGTGCCCCAGAAACAGTGCTTAAGGCACCTAGATGTCTTAAAAAAAAGAGTCCCACATTTCCCTATAGGATCAAAGATCACATTATAATAATCGACTGGATAACCAAATGGGACTCAGAGCGCCCCAAAACCGAGGCCTGGGCTCATTCAAGGCGGTGTCCCCAACTCCAGCGCCGGCTCCCGCCCCCAAGGAGACCCAAGAGGAGCATTTGGTTGAGCAAACGTTGCCCCCACAGGAGTCAAGGTGCACCAGACAGGCAGCGCCACCTAGAGGCCATAGGGCAAATGGCTCAGGCGTGGGTGGGGGGGGGTGACTCCTCCGGGAACCTGGGGGTGCAGCCAGGAGTAGAGGCCCTGGGCTGGGAGCTTAGAGTACCCCTACTCCCGGCTCCAGAGACAGAAGCTGCACCAACGAGGACGTCACGGATGTAAATACCCGGCGGCGCTAAGGGAAGAACCTTCTAACGACTACGCAGAGCCGCAGAGCCGCGGGCTCAGGAAGACCCAGCACTCAGGAGCCAGAGATGCTGGCTGGAGCTGGAGGCCCCGTGGGTCTCCTTGTTTCTGCCTCCACTTTCTCAGGAGGAGCCCAGGGGGAGGCCCGAGGGCGGGAGAGGAGCTGCGGGAGCAGTAGCGCGAGGAGGGGCTAGCTAAAAGGAGAAGCTGAGGAAGGCACTTGCAGATCAGAAAAATAAGAGTCAAAAAAAAAAAGAAGAAGAAGAAGAAGGAGAAGAAGGAGAAGAAGGAGAAGAAGAAGAAGAAGAAGAAGAAGAAGAAGAAGAAGAAGAAGAAGAAGAAGAAGAAAGAAAAAAAGAACAAAAGAAAATAAGCGTCAGAAAGGTTCAATCAAAAAAATTTTTTTAATCAAAAATACATTTAAAAAAATAAAAAAATAAAAATAAAAAAAAAGAGAAAGATTCAATCAATTGCCCAAGATCCTGCCCAAAGTCACATGGGGGGAAAAGGTGAACCTCAAAAACGCACCCAGCTGGATTGTCTCCAGCCAGCCCCGCCTGGTGCCTCCCACAGGGTGACGACTCGCCCCTCCTGGCTGGAACCTAGTGACCTCTCGCCCCATCCATCATGCCATGACCCCTTTTCTGTTTCTCTTGTCATCTCATCCTAACCACTCCCAAGTGCTGCCTCCTTGCCACCAGGACCACTGGGGATGCAAACCATGAAGCCAACAACCAGGAACAACAGTCTCCAGGTCTTTGAACTTCAGGTGGCCAAAAGTCCAAGGTGACTCAAGCTTTGCACCAATCTCTACCCACCACCCCTCCCCACCACGGAAGACAATCGAAAGTCCCCGGGGCTGGGCGGGGGTGGGGTGGGTGGCGGTGGTGGTGGACAGGCTCAGCCCTTCTCCTGACCTCAGCTCCCCTGACTACACCTCCTCCCCGCCCTGCTTTCGGGGGTCAGCAGGGTCCTGTGGGGTTTTCACCTGGCGGGCAGAGGAAGCAGGTGTGACTGGATTCCCCTGGAGGCACAGTGGTTCTAGACCGACAGTCCAACAGCAACCTGTACGAAGAGCCACGCTTCAGTCTTAGGTCTCCACATTAAAGAAAGTAAAAAAAAGAACAGGTGAATTTTTGTTTTGGGTTTTCAAGTTGAGGTGAAACTCACATAACATAAAACTAACCATGTAAAGTGTTCAATTCCGGGGTGCCTGGGTGGCTCAGTCGGTTAAGCATCTGCCTTTGGCTCAAGTCATGATCCCAGGGTCCTGGAATCGAGTTCCACATCATCAGGCTCCCGGCTCAGGGAGGAGCCCCCTTCTCCCTCTCCCTCTGCTCCCCCCCTGCCCCTCTCAGACTCTGCTTCTCTCTCTCTCAAACAAATAAATAAAATCTTTAAAAGGGGGACGCCTGGGTGGCTTAGTGGTTGGGCGTCTGCCTTTGGCTCAGGGCGTGATCCCAGGGTCCTGGGATCGAGTCCCACATCGGGCTCCCTGCAGGGAGCCTGCTTCTCCCTCTGCCTATGTCTCTGCCTCTCTCTCTGTGTCTCTCATGAATAAATAAATAAAATCTTAAAAAAAAAAAAAACCTTTAAAAGGTGAACTGTATGAGGTTCACAGAACTTATGCTTGAATAAATAAATAGTGTTCAAGTCCATGGCACTTAGTACATTCACAATATTATGCAACTATCACCTTTGTCTAGTTTCAAAATAAATCCTGTCCCCATGAGCAGTCACTCCCCATCCTCCTTGCTCAGCCCCTGGCAACCACCAATCTACTTTCTGTTTCTACTGAATTGCTTATTCTGGGTATTTCATGTGGATGGGATCATACAATATGTGACTTTTTAGCCTAGCTCTTTTTCACGGAGCATAATATCTTCAAGACAGACTCACGCTGTGGCATGTATCAGGACTCCATGCCTCTGTAGGGCTGAAGAATATTCCACAGTGGGGACCCACCACATTTCGTGTATCCGTTCCTTTGTTGATGGACATCTGGGATGCTTCTGCCTTTTGGCTGTTGTGAATAATGCTGCTGTGTACAAGTATTTATCTGACCGCCTGTTTTCAATTATTTGGGGCATATACCTAGGAGTGGAATTTCTGGGTTCTAGGATCCCCCTTTGTGTAGCTTTTTGAGGATGGTGAAATTATTTTGAATAATACATTCATTTAATGCAACAAATCCTAATAAAATCATTTCAACATGTAACCAATATAAGTATCATTGCTATCACTTACACTCTTTTCCTTGTAAGTTTCTTTTTTTTTTTTTTTTAAGATTTTATTTATTTGGGATGCCTGGGTGGCTCAGTGCTTGAGCATCTGCCTTTGGCTCAGGGCGTGATCCTGGGGTGATCCTGGAGATCGAGTCCCACGTCGGGCTCCCCGTAGGGAGCCTGCTTCTCCCTCTGCCTATCTCTCTGCCTCTCTCTGTGTGTCTCTCATGAATAAAAATGAGCAAAATCGGGATCCCTGGGTGGTGCAGCAGTTTGGAGCCTGCCTTTGGCCCAGGGCGCGATCCTGGAGACCCGGGATCGAATCCCACATCGGGCTCCCGGTGCATGGAGCCTGCTTCTCCCTCTACCTGTGTCTCTGCCTCTCTCTCTCTCTCTCTGTGACTATCATAAATAAATTTTAAAAATAAGCAAAATCTTTATTTAAAAAAATATTCGGAACACCTGAGTGGCTCAGCGGTTAAGCATCTGCCTTTGGCTCAGGTCAGGATGTGATCCTGGAGACCCTGGATCGAGTCCCACGTCGGGCTCCCGGTGCATGGAGCCTGCTTCTCCTTCTGCCTGTGTCTCTGCCTCTCTCTGTGTGTCTCTCATGAATAAATAAAACCTTTTAAAAAATTAAAAAATATATTTTATTTATTTGGGAGAGGGAGCTAGAGCACGAGCAGGGGCAGTGAGAGGAGGAGAGGCAGGCTCCCCACTGAGCAGGGAGCCCAATGCAGGGCTCTATTTCCAGGACTCTGGGATCATGACCTGAGCCAAAGGCAGCCACTTAACCAACTGAGCCACCCAGGAGCCTTTCTGGGATCATCCTTGAGCTCTGTTGTGCCCGGGTGGCCACCCCGTCCACTGCCCATGAGTGTCCGGTACAGGATCCTACCCATCTGTGGACTTGGTGCTGCGGTGAGGTCGGTGATGCCTGCATAGTTAGGGAGGGTACAGACTGCACCCTCCAATCCCTGCCACATCTGCCCATCATTCCACGGCTCCCTCACCCACACACGCACACATCCTGCTATGAATGTTTATGTCTGCACACACACACCCCCACCCAGTTCATATGTTGACGCCCTTACCCCCAAGGTGATGGTATTATGAGGGGGCCTTTGGGAGGTCATGAGGGAGAGAGCCCTCGTGAATGGGAGCGGTGCCCTTATAAAGGAAGCCCCAGAGAGCTCCCTCGGCCCTACTACCTAGTGGGGACACAGCAAGAAGATACCATCTATGAACCAGGGAGAGAGCTCTCACCACATACTTCACCTGCTGGCATGCTGATCTTGGACTTCCAGCCTCCAAAACTGTGCAAAATAAATGCTGCTTAGAAGCGCTCAGTCTGTGGTATTTTGTTATAGCAGCCGGAGCTAAGATCCATCCCAACCTGGGACCTCAGCCTTGTCATCAATAAAATAGGAGCGACTGGGAAACAAACAAGGGGTGGTGGAAAAGGAGGTGGGCAGGGGGTTGGGGTGACTGGGTGACGGGTACTGAGGGGGGCACTTGAGGGGATGAGCACTGGGTGTTATGCTATATGTTGGCAAATTGAACTCCAATAAGAAAAAGTATTTTTTATTTATTTTTATTTTTTTAATTTTTATTTATTTATGATGGTCACACACAGAGAGAGAGAGAGAGAGGCAGAGACACAGGCAGAGGGAGAAGCAGGCTCCATGCACTGGGAGCCCGACGTGGGATTCAATCCCGGGTCTCCAGGATCGCGCCCTGGGCCAAAGGCAGGCGCTAAACTGCTGCGCCACCCAGGGATCCCAGAAAAAGTATTTTTTAAAAAAGAATTTGTATATAGAGATTCTTATGTAGTTACCAGATTTGTAAGTGGGGAGCCAAAATTCAAACTTATAGCTATTTGATTTTGCATCCAGTGTTCTTTCTAATACAATAACCTGCTACATTTTACTGAAAAATAAAATAAAATTAAAATTAAATAAAATAAAATAAAATAAATAAAATAAAATAAAATAAAATAAAATAAAATAAAATAAAATAGGAGCGAAATAGGAAGGGTATGTGTGCATGCTGACAACCACAGCAGCACGTGATGATGCTGTAAAGCAAGAGAATGGGGCTGCAGGGGCCTTGGGAATCCCACAGGAATTGCTGGCTGCAAAGGCCACTGCAGAAGGCCAGGGAGCCACTGCTGGCCTCCCTTAGCTGCCTGGGGGTTCCCCTGAGTCGGGGGTCATCCACTGGGCTTCTCACCTGGTGCAGGGCCAGGGCAGGAAGCCTGGGCAGGGGGACCTCAGGTCAACAGGGAGCCAGCCGAGGCCGCTACAGGATTGCTTCTTGGGGACACCCGGCCAGGCCTCGGGGCCACACCAGGCCTCCTTCTGACTCATTCATCCTGGTGAGGACCCCGCAGTGGAGGCGGAGAAAGCAGCCTTTAAATATAGCTCAGCACCATCTGATGCTTCGGGACTGATGGAAGGAAGCCAGTGGCCGCCCCTGACCCAGCCAGCCTCCCTCCACGCTGGGTTCAGACGTCCCCCGCCCCCCCGCCGCCTTGCCGCCCCTTCCCTCATGGGCTCAGATGTTTTAGGCTCCCTGTAAATGTGAGATATAAAAAGAAGCGTGGGGCGGACACAGGGGTGGGGTATGGCCGCTGGCTGGCTAAGAGATACCGCCCCCCTCCTGCCCCTAGCCCTGCAAACACACCCCCCGGAGAGGTGCAGGCGTGTGCGTGCATGCAGACACTGTGACAAGCCGGCATTTAGCATCAGGCAGAAGGAGGCCAGCCAGTTGGGGGAAAGCCAAGTCCGGCTTGAAACAGGCCTCTCTCCTTTGGCCAAAGCTGGGCCCGAGAAATTACAAATTGTGCAGATGCCCCCAGCTGAAGTGGGTCAAGCCGGCCCCAGGAACTTCCCTCTCATCGAGGACACCAGGACCTCCTCATAGGGCTCCAGCCCCAGATTGGCCCCTCACGTGCAGGGTGGCCACGGATACAACAGCATCACTCACCTGCCTTCCCGGTACCACCTCCACCAGACTCCACTTCTGGGCTGTACTTCCGTCCGGTGGGGGGGGGGGAGGTTCACCTCTCCATGCCCCCTGCTTCTCCTCTGCTTCCTCCACCCAGCTAGCTAGCCCTGCTCTCTGCTCATGCACCCACCCAACCTGCAGCCCGTGAGCACCCCACATCCACCCAGAGCCTCTTGGCATCACCTCCTGCCTCGGTCCACCCACCACCCTGGGCAGCTGACCACCCCTTTAGCCCTCCCACGCGTGCACTTTCTGCCATTCCTTCTACACTATGCTGAGCACCAGCTATGTGTCAGGCACAGGCTCAGGAGCAAGAGATACACAGTAGTGAGTACGATGGGCCCTGCCCATACCCTCCAGTCGGGTGGAGGAGGCAGGGAGCATATCTAGAGACCTACATCAACAAACCAAAAGAAAAAGCATAGTGAAATAATGAATTATAACTGGACATATGTTGTGAGGAAGCAGTCCTGAGTAATAGAGGCCAACCTTCCTCAGAAGGGGAAGGAAAGGTGTCCATGAGACTGAGGAGGAACAAATTGAGAGGACCAATATGCAAAGTGCATCTATTTGGTCTTTATCCTGAGGGCAGCAGGGAGCCACTGAAGGCTCAGGAGAGCTGGCATGCTCAGACGTCCATTTGTAAAAGCTCACTGACTAACAGACAGAAAGCAGATCAGTGATTACCAGGGGCTGAGGGAGGGAAAGAGGAGTTAGTGTTTCATGGGATCAGAGGTTCCATTTGGGAAGATGAGAAAGTTCTGGAGATGGATGGTGGTGATGGCTGCATGACAATGTAAATGTATGCAAAGCCACAGAATCTTCACTTAAGAATGGTTAAAATGGTAGATCTTATGTGTCTTTTATGACAATTTTTTTAAAAGATTTTATTTATTTATTCATCAGAGACACAGGCAGAGGGAGAAGCAGGCCCCATGCAGGGAGCCCGACCTGGGACCCGATTCCGGGTCTCCAGGATCAGGCCCTGGGCTGAAGGTGGCGCTAAACCGCTGAGCCACCCAGGCTGCTCCATGACAATTTTTAAAAGTAAAAATAGTTATACAATGGTAAATTTCATATTATGTATATTTAACACACACACACACACACACACACACACACACACACACACACAAAGGTCATTGGCTAAGGGGGAAACAACCCACGTCCAGCAATGGATGAATGGATAGACAGACTGTGGTCTAGCCATAAAAGGAACAAAGTTTTGATTCATGCTATGACATAGATGAATCTCGAAAACATGCCAACTAAAAGAATTAGACACAAAACACCACATATACATGATTCCATCGATATGAAATGTCCAGCACAGGCAAAGTATCCACAGAGACAGAGGACAGATTGGGGGCTGGGAGGGCGGGGATGAGAGTGGTGGCTAATGGCTACAGGGTTTCTTGGGGCAATGGGAAGGCGAGGTGGCTGTGCAGCATGGTGAGTGCGCTAGATGCTAGGCAATCGTCCATTTCAAAATGATTGATTCGGGAGCCCCTGGGTGGCTTAGTAAGTTAAGCGTCTGGCTCTTGGTTTCGGCTCAGGTCATGACCTCAGGGTCATGAGATGGAGCCCTGTGTGGGGCTCTGTGCCCAGCAGGGAGTCTAATTGAGATTCTTTCTCTGCCCCTCCCCCCTCCCATGCTCTCTCTTTCTCTCTCTAAAATAAACAAATAAACCTTTAAAATGGTTAATTTAGGGGGCACCTGGGTGGCTCAGTTGGTTGAGCACCCGACCCCTGATTTTGGCCTAGGTCATGATCTCGGGGTTGTGAGATCGAGCCCCACAAGCTGAGTATGGAGTCAGCTTGGGATTCTCTCTCTCCCTCTCTCTGCCCTCCCCCACCCCTCTTGCTCATTTGTGCATGCTCTCTTTTTCTAAAAAAAATAAATGAAATGAAATAAAATGAAATAAAATAAAATAAAATAAAATAGTTAATTTAGCAGCAACTGGCTGGGCTCAGCTAGTAGAGGGTCTTAAATCTTGATCTCAAGGTCATGAGTTCAAGTCCCACATTGGGTGTAGAGCTCACTTAAATAAACAAACAAGGGGCACCTGGATGGCTCAGTGGTTGAGCATCTGCCTTTGGCTCAGGCCATGACCCTGGGGTCCCGGGATCGAGTCCCGCATCAGGCTCCGTGCAATGGAGCTGGCTTCTCTCTCTGCCTATGTCTCTGCCTCTCTCTCTCTCTCTGTGTCTCATGAATAAATAAATAAAATCTTTAAAAAATATAAAAATATAAAAATAAAATAAACAAACAAATAAAGGTTAGGGCAGCCCTGGTGATGCAGCGGTTTAGCGCCGTCTGCAGCCCGGGGTGTGATCCTGGAGACCCGGGATCGAGTCCCACGTTGGGCTCCCTGCATGGAGCCTGCTTCTCCCTTTGCCTCTCTCTCTCTCTCTCTCTCTCTCTGAATAAATAAATAAATAAATCTTTTAAAAAAAACAAAAACAAAAACAAATAAAGGTTAACTTAATGTTACATGTATTTTGTTGAAAGAAAGAAAAGGAAGGAAGGGAGGGAGAGAGGGGAAGGAAAGCTCACTTGCTGCACTAGGATATACCTCCAGACCTGAAGCAGTGACAGCTGACAGCACCCAGTGAGGCCGGGACAGTGAGCAGGGGCAGGGAAAAGCCAAGGAAAGGGGAAAACACTGGGATGGTGAATGGGATGCGGTGGCTGGTGAGGTGGGATGTGGCTGTGGGGATGGCTCTGCCTGTCTGCCAACTAGGGGCAGAGCCACGACCATGTCCCCCAGCTGTGCCCACCGCCAGCCTACCCATCCCAGCGCTCAATCCCTCCCCACTTTGAAGGCCCAGGTGTCCCCTGCCCCCGAGGGATCATCCTTACCCCCCATCCCAGTGTGATTATCAGTCTCCTGTATGTCCCATAGTCGCTCCATGAGCGGATGAAGAAACATCCCAGGAAGCCCCGAGTCCCGAGGCAGGTTGCCATTTGGTTCCCAGGCCCCGTGGAGCAGAGGTTTGCAAACTTCTCAAAAAGGCCAGGCAGGAAATATTTTCTGCTTCGTGGACCAGGCAGTCACTGTTGCAATGATTCAACTCTGCCACTTGGAATAAAAGCAGCCACAGGTGACAGGTAAATGAGTAAGTGCAGCTGTGTATCAATTAAACTTTATCTGTGGACACTGAATTATTTTATTGAAATATACTTGACACGCAATATTGTGTGAATTCAAGGTGCACAACACGTTAATTTGATATATTTAAATATTGTAACATGATTGCCATTGTAGCGATAATTAGCACCTGTATTGCATCACCTAATTATCATTTCTTTTTAGTAGTTGGAATAATGAAGACTTCTAATCTCTTAGCAAGTCTGGTGGTTATAATACAATATTATTGTCTATATTCACTGTACTGTGCATTCATTCTCCGGGACTTAGTTTCTTTTCCTTGCCAGGTTGTACCCTTAAACAACATCTGTCCTGTCCCTCCAGCTCCCTTGGACACCGAAATTGGAATTGCATATGATTTTCACATCGTGGTTTTTTTTCCCCAACCATTTAAAAATGAAAAGGCCATTCTCAACTTGCAGGCTGTGCAGAAACGGGCAGCAGGCTGCATTTAGCAAAGCAAGGCTGTGGATGGTTCCAACACTACCTCTCGCCCCACATCGGTTCTTTCTAATATCGTATCAGGGAGTCTGGAAGGATGACCCAGGTTTTTAAAAATAAGTAATTATTCAGGACGCCCGGGTGGCTCAGTGGTTGAGCATCTGCCTCCGGCTCAGGGCGTCATCCCAGGGTCCCGAGATCGAGTCCCACATCGGGCTCCCTTCATGGAGTCTGCTTCTCCCTCTGCCTATGTCTCTGCCTCTCTCTCTGTGTTTCTCATGGATAAATAAATAAAAATATTTGTAAATGTTATTATAAGGATAATACAAGCACACATTGTAATAAGCAAAAGGTCATGTGGTACAGCGTCCCACCACGCCTCCTTCTCGCTCCCATCCTGCACCTGTAGCTTCATGGTGAGTTCCCTATGATCAGTTTGGGCAGCCCAGGTGGCTCAGGGGTTTAGTGCCGCCTTTGGCCCAGGGCATGATCCTGGAGTCCCAGGATCGAGTCCCACATCGGGCTCCCCACAGGGAGCCTGCTTCTCCCTCTGCCTGTGTCTCTGCCTCTCTCTGTGGGTCTCTCATGAGTAAATAAATAAAATCTTAAAAAAAAAAAAAAAAAAAAAAAGGACGAGCAAATTCAGGCATGGGTTACAGATGGTCCTGCCCGAGTTGCAGACGCCACCTGAAAGCAGGGCAGCTGCGGCACCACATCCCCTCCCGGGACACCCTGGAAGGACACCCTGGACGGGTGGTCGTGAAAGGAAACCCTCCCCGTGGGCAAACACCCAGCAGTGCACCTGGCTTGGCTGCTCATTTTAGCTGGCAGGAGAAACGGCCGCTGTGCCATCCCATGCGGATTCGTGGGCTGTGGCCAGTGGTTTGGCTGGGTGGTCAGTGACTTGAAAGAGAAGGGATAGGAAGATTGGTGACGGGGAAGCCTGGGAAGGAGGTGTGTGAACAGACTTCTCTCTGAACAGGCAAAGAGAGTGAAGGTGTTTGTGTCCCGAGCGAATGCGCACCGCTGTGGTCTAAATGATTATGTCCCCCGCCCCCAGATCTGCCCCCAGATCCATCCGTTGAAATCCTAACCCCATGGGGCCCCAGTGGCTCAGTCAGTTAAGCGTCTGCTTTGACTAAGGCCATGATCTTGGGGTTCTGGGATGGAGCCCTGTGTTGGGCTCCTTGCTCAGCAGAGAGTCTGCCTCTCCTCCTTCTGCCAGCCCCCCACTCTCTCTGTCAAATAAATAAGTAATCTTAATTTTTTTTTAAAAAAAAGAGGGGGATCCCTGGGTGGCGCAGCGGTTTGGCGCCTGCCTTTGGCCCAGGGCGCGATCCTGGAGACCCGGGATTGAATCCCACGTCGGGCTCCCGGTGCATGGAGCCTGCTTCTCCCTCTGCCTGTGTCTCTGCCTCTCTCTCTCTCTCTGTGTGTGACTATCATAAATAAATGGAAAAAAAAATTAAGAAAAGAAAAGAAAAGGGATCCCTGGGTGGCACAGCAGTTTGGCGCCTGCCTTTGGCCCGGGGCGCGATCCTGGGGACCTGGGATCGAGTCCCACGTCGGGCTCCCAGTGCATGGAGCCTGCTTCTCCCTCTGCCTGTGTCTCTGCCTCTCTCTCTCTCACTGTGACTATCATAAATAAATTTTTAAAAAAAATTTTTTTTAAAGAAAAGAAAGAAATCTTAACCCCCAAAGTAATGGTCCTGGGAGGCAGGAACTTGGGGAGGTGCTGAGATCATTGGAGCCTCCGTGGACAGGATTAGTGCACTTATAAAAAGACCAGAGAGGGAATCCCTGGGTGGCTCAGGGGTTTAGCGCCTGCCTTCGGCCCAGGGCGTGATCCTGGAGACCCGGGATTGAGTCCCACATTGGGCTCCCTGCATGGAGCCTGCTTCTCCCTCTGCCTGTGTCTCTGCCTCTCTCTCTTTCATGAATAAATAAATCCTTAAAAAAAAGAAAATTATGGAGAGCAAGGACAAATATTAAAAATAAATAAATAAATAAATAAATAAATAGCCCTAGAGAGCGCTCCCTCTTCCTTCTGCCCCTGAGAACACAACAAAAAAATTTGGTCTATGAACCAGGATGCAGGCTGTCTCAGCCAGCGCCCTGATCTTAGGCTTCCAGCCTCCAGAATGGTGAGAAATAAATGTCTGTTGTTCACAAGCCACCCAGCCTACAGCATTTTTGTTACAGCAGCCTGATCGGACTGACATTCACCAAAGGATGACCTGGGCACAGGAGGATTCTTTTAATAACCAAGTGAATAGGGTGACCTCTTCCGTGGATACCAGCAGGCCTCCTTTCACAGATACCCTTGTCATCATTCCATGGGCCTATGATCAAAGTGGCCCCTGAGCCTGTCTCCCCTCCTGCCCGGGTGACCCCTGCTAGCCACCTGGTCTAGTGGTGGCTCTGCTCTCCCCACCATCCTGAAACTTCTGTTTCTGAGCAGCTCCAAGGGGAGGCACCCTCCCCACCGCCTGAAGGCCAGCTCCACCCCTGCACACAGGGCTGCGGGGAGGGAAGCCTCATGCCCCTGTAGGAGCAGGGGTTAGCACTGGGCAGGTTTCTCCCCTTCACTCCCGCACTGCACTGCCTCCCACCACACACACACACACACACACACACACACACACACACACACACGGCTGTAAATCCTTTTATTTGAAGCCAGAGCAGAAGCATGAAACACAGCGTGCTGACTTGCTTTTGTTTTTTTTAATTGAGATGAAATTCGCGGAACGTAGCATCAACCCTTAACCATCTTAGAGTGTGTGATTCGGCAGCATTTAGTACACTCACACTGTTGGGCAACCACTACCACTATCTAGTTCCAGAATATTTCCATCAGCCCCAAAGGAGAACTTGTAGCCATTAAGCAGTCACTCTCCGTGCCTCCTCCCCAGCCCCTGGCAACCACGAATCCACTTTTTGTCCCTGGCCACTGGCCTGTTCTGAATAGTTCAGGCAAATGAAGTTATAATACATGGCCTCTGGTGACTGGTTTCTTTCACTGAACATTAATGCTTCGAGGCTCATGTCAGAGCACACATCAGAGCTTCATTCCTTTTTATGGCCAAATAATATTCCATAGTATGGATGGACCACATTGTTGATCCATTCGCTCATTTTTTGGGGGGTGGGTGCCTGGGTAGCTCAGTTGGTTGAGCATCTGCCTTTGGCTCTGGTCATGATCCTGGGGTCCCAGGATCAAGCCCCGCATCAGACTCCCTGCTCAGTGGGGAGCCTGCTTGTCCTTCTGTTCCCCCACTGTGCTCTCCTTCTGTCAAATAAATACTTAATTTTTTAAAAATTTTATTTATTTATTGAGAGAGAGTGCACACACAAGTAGGGGGAGGGGCAGAGGGAGAGAGAGAGAATCTCAACCAGACTCCATGCTGAGGGCAGAGCTAACACAGGGCTCAGTCCCATACCCTCAGATCATGACCTCAGTTGAGATCAAGAGTCACAGGCTTAACGGACTGAGCCACTCAGGTGCCCTAGATTTGATTTTTAAGTAATCTCTACACTCAATGTGGGGCTTGACTCAACCCTGAGATCAAGAGTTGCACGCCCCACCGACAGAGCCAGTCAGGCACCCTCCATCCATTCACTGATGGGCCTCTTGACAACTGTGATTCATGCTACAACAAACACGGGCATAGAGGGATTTGTCTGAATAACGGTTTTGAATTCCTTAGGGTCTGGTGACTTGAGTTTTTACTTAACAGTAGAGCTAGGACACTGCGATGGCAGGCCAGCTCTGCACCCAGTTCTTCACGGAGTGCACAACAAGCTCAGCAAATGAAATAAATGAATGAATCAAGCAATTGATGAATCAATGTTTAGGTGGAGCTTTCCTCTTTCCTCAGCAGCATAGCAGTTTTTGTGGACAGAGAGGCTGTCTGGCTAAGGTGAGAACCTCAAGTGCCTCAGCTGGAGGGCTCGGGGGGCGGGGCGGGGGATTCGAAGTCAGGGGAGCCCAGCAAAACACAGGGAGGGACATCGACTCCTTCTTCCTGAACTCTGGGGACCCTAGTGCCTTTCTGGAAAGGTCCCTAATTTTAAGTCCAGCTCTAAGGGGACGGAGGAACAGGGTGCTAGTTCTCCCAAGACAACCCAGAGGGTGAGGCCGGCCCATAGGGTGAAGGCAGCATCACCAGCCAGGCTGAGGCCGCCTGTGCAATGGCCATGGGCTCCGGCCCATGGGGAGGGAGGGAGTGCCGAGGAAACAGAGGCACAGGAACCAGGACGGGACAAACCCTTCGACAAACAAAACGCCTGGCCCTGCATCTGGCCTGCCAGCCCAGTGTGACTAGGAGGAGGCTGGCAGTTCACCTCAGTCTCTGTCACTGGCCAGGGACAGCCTCCTTCCTCTCCCTACCCCATCTGCCACCTTCCAAATCCCCAGGTCAACCTGCCCTGAGATGCTGCCCTGAACCCTCAGACATGTCACTCAGGCACGAGCACACTCAGAGGCCACACACGCCAGCACCCTTCTGAGCCAGCAGCCACTGGGGGCCAGGCCTCTACTAGGGGAGAGACACAGGGGTCCCTGAAGACCCCCATGTACTCCCAGGGCCCCCAGCTGCCCGGGAGAAACTAGCCGGGAGGGACCAGATGAGGGGTCTTTGTAACAAACACAGGCCACCTCGCCGCCTGGCCTGGGATGGGGAGCAGAGCATTCAAATGTACCCCCAGGGCAGCCCGGGTGGCTCAGCAGTTTAGCGACACCTTTGGCTTAGGGTGTGTGATCCTGGAGACCCAGGATCAAGTCTCACATCGGGCTCCCTGAATGGAGCCTGCTTCTCCCTCTGCTTGTGTCTCTGTCTCTGTCTCTCTCTGTCTGTCTGTCTCTGTCTCTCATGAATAAATAAATAAAATATTAAAAAATAGACATTCAAATGTACCCCCAGTGACAGGCTCTCTGACCACCTCCCTCCGCTAGCCACCACTCTCCTTCTCCCATAACCCTATTATGCTTCTTCACAGTGTTTATCTCACTTGGCTTACAGTGCCCGAGACTATTAGACACTGCCTGTGCCCTCACCCCAATAGAAAACAAGGTCTCCAAGAATGGGGGTCTGCCCACACCTGTCCAGTCCAGGGACTGGCAACTGCTGTAAAGGGCCAGGTAGGAAATAGGTCTGGCTTTGTGGGTCTTTCTTACAACAAGTGCATTCAGCTGCTAGAGGACAGAAGCAGCCAGACCCCACCTCACACCCATCAGGATGGCTACTATCTGAAAACCCCAAACAGGTGTTGGTGGGATGTGGAAAAATCGGAGCCCTTGTGCACTGTCGGAAAACCAGTATGCCGGGGCCTCCAAAAATTAAAAAATAGAATTACTGGGATGTCTGGGTGGCATAGTCAGTTGAGCTTCTGTCTTCGGCTTGGGTCATGATCCCAGGGTCCTGGGATGGAGTCCCCATTGAGCTCCCCGCTTAGTGGGGAGTCTGCTTCTCCCTCTTCTCTGCCTCTTCCACAGCTTGTGTGTTGGCACTCTCTCTCTCTCTCAAATAAATAAGATCTTTAAAAAAAAGAGAGAGGGATCCCTGGGTGGCGCAGCGGTTTGGCGCCTGCCTTTGGCCCAGGGCACGATCCTGGAGACCTGGGATCAAATCCCACATCGGGCTCCCGGTGCATGGAGCCTGCTTCTCCCTCTGCCTGTGTCTCTGCCTCTCTCTCTCTCTCTCTCTGTGACTATCATAAATAAATAAAAATTAAAAAATAAATAAATAAATAAAATAAAATAAAAAAATAAAAAAAAAGAGAGAGAGGGATCCCTGGGTGGCACAGCAGTTTAGCGCCTGCCTTTGGCCCAGGGCACGATCCTGGAGACCCGGGATCGAATCCCACATTGGGCTCCCGGCATGGAGCCGGCTTCTCCCTCTGCCTGTGTCTCTGCCTCCCTCTCTCTCTCTCTCTCACTGTGTGCCTATCATTAATAAGTAAAATAAAATAAAATAAATTTTTTAAAAAAAGAGCTCTCTCTAAAAAAAAAGAGAGAGAGAGAGAGAGAGAGAATTATCATATGACTCAGCAATGCTACTTCTGGGTATATACCCCCAAAAGAATTGAAAGCCGGGTCTTTTTTTTTTTTTTTAAGATTTTATTCATTTATTCATGAGAGAAGCAGAGACATAGGCAAAGGGAGAAGCAGGCTCCCTGTGGGGAGTCTGATGTGGGACTCCATCCCAGGACCCCGGAACCATGACCTGAGCAGAAGGCAGATGCTCAACCACTGAGCCACCCATGTGCCCCTGAAAGTAGGGTCTTAAAGAGATATCTGTACACCCATGTTCATAGTAACATTATTCACAACAGCTAAAATGTGGAGGGGATGCAAGTGTCCATCCACAAACTCATGGATAGGCGAATGTGGTCCATCCATATAAGGGAATATTATCCAGCCTTACAAAGGAAGGAGATTTTGACACCGCTGCAACGTGGGTGAATCTTAAGATGATCCTGAGTGAAATGAGCCAGTCACAGAAAGACAAATACCGTCTGATTCCACTACATATGAGGTCGCTAGAGGAGCCAAATCCATAGAGACAGAAAGTGGGGTGGTGGGTGCCAGGGGCTGGGGGAGGAGAATAGGGAGTCAGTGTTTAATGGGAACAGTGTTTCAGATTTACAAGAATTCTGAAGATGGATGGTGGGAATGGCTGCACAACAATGTAAATGTACTTAATACTACTGATCTGGGGATCCCTGGGTGGCGCAGCGGTTTGGTGCCTGCCTTTGGCCCAGGGCATGATCCTGGAGACCTGGGATCGAATCCCACATCAGGCTCCTGGTGCATGGAGCCTGCTTCTCCCTCTGCCTGTGTCTCTGCCTCTCTCTCTCTCTGTGTGACTATCATAAATAAATAAAAATTAAAAAAAAAAAACAAAAACAAAAACAAAAAAATACTACTGATCTGTACACTTAAAAATGGTTAAAATGGGGGGGCTCCTGGGTGGCTTAGTCTGTTGGGCATCTGCTTTCAGCTCAGGTCATGATCCCAGGATCCCGGGATCCTGGGATCAAGCCCTATGTCGGGGTTCCTGCTGGGGAGACTCTGCTTCTCCCTCTGCCTGCCACTCCCCCGGCTTGTGCACTCTCTCTCTGTCAAATAAAATAAAATATTTTAGGGGTGCCTGGGTGGCTCTGTGG
Source organism: Canis lupus baileyi (assembly GCF_048164855.1). Lineage (NCBI taxonomy): Eukaryota > Metazoa > Chordata > Mammalia > Carnivora > Canidae > Canis > Canis lupus. The sequence continues at coordinate 50,716,995 of NC_132856.1, forward strand.
TTGAGCATCTGCCTTCTGCTCAGGTCATGATTCCAGGGTCCTGGGATCGAGTCCCACATCGGGCTCCCTGTAGGAAGCCTGCTTCTCCCTCTGCCTATGTCTCTGCCTCATGTGTGTGTGTGTGTGTGTGTGTCTCATGAATAAATAAATAAAATATTTAAAGTAATATAAAATCTTTTTAAAAATGATTAAGATGGGGATCCCTGGGTGGCGCAGCGGTTTAGCGCCTGCCTTTGGCCCAGTGCGCGATCCTGGAGACCCAGGATCGAGTCCCACGTCGGGCTCCCGGTGCATGGAGCCTGCTTCTCCCTCTGCCTATGTCTCTGCCTCTCTCTCTCTCTCTGTGTGTGACTATCATAAATTAAAAAAATAAATAAATAAAATAAAATAAAAAATGGTTAAGATGGTAAAATTTGTATGTATATTTTAACTCAATTTTTAAAAAAAAATCCATAGACAATGTGGACATAAATGGGCATGACTGTATACACATAAGTCATGCCTGCTGAAACTTAATTTCATATGATTTTTATGTTCCATGGAATATTTTTTTTCTTTCATTTTCATCTGTTTAATACTGTAAAAACCATTCTGAAGCTGAGGGTCATGCAGAGGATAAGGGACTATGGCCGGCAGGCTGTGGCTGGGAGATCCTGGTCCAGTGTGCTTGCTCTCCTACACGTCGTACCTCTGGACAGGCTAGGCCACGGGCAGAGCTGCTCCACGGATACCCGGATGCAGGCATCCAAATGGCAACAGCATGCCAGTCTTGGCAGCCAGCTGGCCAGCAGGCAGACCCTGGTACCTTTACTTCTTTCCTGAGCAACCTCAGGAAAGTCAATTAACCTCTCTGAGCCTCAAGGATTTTCAGCTGTAAATGATCTTGTCTGGCACTGTGCAGGGCAAGCCTGCTCTTCTAGAGCCTCCTCTGGTTCCTCCCACTCTTTCTCTTTTCTCCCCCTGGGAAACTGGGAAGCTCTGTCTTTAAGAAAGAGAAGAGGGCAGGGAACACCTGGGTGGCTCAGCAGTTGAGTATCTGCCTTTGGCTCAGGGTGTGTTTCTGGAGACCCAGGATGGAGTCCCACATCGGGCTCCCTGCAGGGAGCCTGCTTCTCCCTCTGCCTAGGACTCTGCCTTTGTCTCTCATGAATAAATAAAATCTAAAAAAAGAGAAGGAAGGAAGGAAGGAAGGAAGGAAGGAAGGAAGGAAGGAAGGAAGGAAGGAAGGAAAGAAAGAAAGAAAAGAAAGAGGAGAGAAAGAGAAAGAAAGAAAGAAAGAAAGAAAGAAAGAAAGAAAGAAAGAAAGAAAGAAGAAAAAGAAAGAAAGAAAAGAAAAGAAAAGAAAAGAAAGAAAAGAAAAGAAAAGAAAAGAAAGAAAAGAAAAGAAAAAAAAGAAAGAAAAGAAAAGAAAAGAAAAGAAAAGAAAAGAAAAGAAAAGAAAAGAAAAGAAAAGAAAAGAAAAGAAAGAGAAAGAAAGAGAAGAGGGCAGCCCGGGTGGCTCAGCAGTTTAGCGTCTCTGTCTTCATCCCAGGGCCTGACCCTGGAGACCCGGGCCTGATCCTGGCGACCCAGGATCAAGTCCCATGTCGGGCTCCCTGCATGGAACCTACTTCTCCCTCTGCCTGTGTCTCTGCCTGCCTGTGTGTGTGTGTGTGTGTGTGTGTGTGTCATGAATAAATAAAATCTTTAAAAAAGAGAGAGAGAGAGAGAGAGAGAAGATAGAAGCCTCCTGCACTGGCTCAGGGCCGGGGCCTCACTCCTCGGGCGCCCACCCCCAGCCCAGGCCAGGCCAGGCCAACGCTGAGGTCTGCTCTCTACCATGCACACTCTCTCGTCCAGGCCTAAATATATTCCAACCTCAGAGATATTTCCACGCCCCACGGCCCCACGTTCATTTCTGCCTTTCTGCCCTAGCATGATGTGGAGAACAAAACTCCAGCTGGGAGGTTGAGGGGCACACAGGGAGAGGAAGAGGAGGGGGGAGAGAGCCAGTGTGACTAGTCTGAGATGTGGCCTCAAGGGTCCTGGTCGTGATGGGGATGCTGGGAAAGCGGAGAAGGAGGGGGATCCCCCCACCCTGCAAGGCGCTTCTCCCAGCAGTTCTGTGAGTCACCATGCCGGCATTCCTGGCATGCAGCCAGGGCTGGGTGGGCCATCAGGGTGGCAGGCAGGAGGGCGGGGAGACCTACTTTAGCCTCTGGTTTCTCCTCCGCACCCACAAGGGCCTTGGGTCTCAGAGCACACACCCCGGCACCCACTCAGTAAATCCAGAGGCCAGGTCGGGGCTCCCCACGCCCTCTGAGTCCTGGGCAGCTGCCGCCGCCACCGCCCACCCCTGGGAACCAGGAAGGAAGGGCTGCCTGTCTCCACCCACCTGGGCACTGGTGGATGCTCAAGCCACCACCACTTGGGCAAGTCCAGCCACCAGGGGCTAGGAGCCGGCACCCCTCCCTCCAGGGAGAGGGATGTGGCCTAGAAAGGTGACCCTGCTGACCTGCCCCAACATGCCAGGACCTGCCAATCACCTCCATCTCCAGGACTCAAGCCAAGGCCGCAGTCTATACTCTATACCATACTTGGGAAAAGACACACCACACACACACACTCACACACACACACACACACACACACAGAGTGATGCTTTGCAGAGGGACATGTGTGGAGAGGCAGGGCGGTGGATGGCGGTGGTGAGCCTACTCCTCACCCACTCCACCCCAACGGTCAGCCACACCTATATTTTTTATTGCTACCACTGCTGGTACCTGGCGGGGGGTGGGGGGGTGGGGGGGGAGGCCAATACTGACGCCCAACATCCGCTGATGCACAAGGCAGCCCCACCACAGGGAACCATCCAGCTGTAAAAGTCAAGAAACACTGCCAAATGCCTGGGTTCACATCCAGGCTATGGTACTTTTTAGCTATAAAGACTGTAAATAGTAGGAAAGTTATCTCCCCACATGGAGCCTCAGTTTCCTCAATGTGAAATGAGGAGAAGGCCATAATAACTCACGTGGTGAAGACTCCATGAGTGAAGTACTTGAACTAATAAGCACTGGTTTCTATGATCACTGTCATTCTTTTTTTTTTTTTTTTAAGTAATCTCTATGTCCAACGTGGCATTCAAACTCATGACCCTGAGCTTAAGAGTTGTGTGCCCTACAGACAGAGCCAGCCAGGCACCCCTGTTGTCATTCTTAAGACCTTAGGCTCCAGGTCCCATAAACTAGAATTCAAATCGGACACTTGTCATGGGGCCCCTGGCATTGTGAGTTCAAGCCCTATGCTGTGTAGAGCTTACTTTATTTTTTTTATGATTTTATTTATTTATTTAACAGAAAGAGAGAGAGAACACAAGCAGGGGGCACAGCAGAGGGAGAGGAAGAAGCAGGCTCCCCGCTGAGCAGGGAGCCCAATGCTGGGGCTCGATCCCAGGACCTCAGGATCAAGACCTGAGCTGAAGGCAGACGCTTAACAGACTGAGCCATCCAGGTGCCCTGAGTGTGAAGCTTACTTTAAAAACAAAACCAGAAAACAAAAACCTGACACTATGAGCTGAATTTGGACAAGTGCTGTTGTTGCCTGACTCAGGAGTCACCAGGGGAAAAGATGAGCCACCGGGCACAGAGCCTCGACGCATGCTGAGGACAGAGGGGTGCTGAGGAAACTTGCTGAGCTCAAAGTGCCTGAGCCCGGAAGGGGCATTAGGGGACACAAGACCATCTGGCTTCTGGGTTCCGTGGATGCCATGGCAACGGAACAGGATGGGCTCAGGTGCAAGAGAGCTGAGGAGAAGGTTTCAGGGAGGATTCACGCTGGCCACAAGCACCAAGCGGGAAGCATATGGCTCTGTGCGTGCGTGAGGCCTGGCCAACCCTGGAGTGTGGCTGGCAGGAGCATTCTGAGGAACTTCCCCGCCCCCTCCCAGCTTTCTAGAATGTAAAGACCAGCTGCAAGGAGAGGGGGAAGTCACTGACAGGAGGGAACAGGCACACAAGGCCAATCCAGGACAATCAGGGGCAGAGAATGCTCAGGAGCCGTGTGTGTGTGTGTGTGTGTGTGTGTGTGTGTGTGTGTGTGTGTACAGGGGTGTGTGTCTGTGTGTGAGCGTGTCTGTGTATATGGAAGCCACAGAGCCTAGACTGAGTTCCTGGTTTGAGGAGACTGAGCCCACTCTCCCCCTCTGACCAGAAACCCAGGTCCAAGCTTGAGACAGGGCCCTGGGGATGGATCCTGGCTCCGGCCTTCCCAGCCTGACAGTGGAACTGCTGGGAGCGTGGACCGCCTGAGAGCCCGGAGAAAGCGGGACAAGCCCGAGGAGAAAGGAAGGAGGCACAGGCAAATAGGATGAGGCCCAGGCTGCACTGGAAGACACAGAAGAGGCCGCTGATGCACACGGCGTCCCTCAGGGCCCTCCCTTGCCAAGGGCAGCCTCGTCTCACAGCAGCCACAGAAGCAAAGCAAAGCAAAGCAGTGAGAGGAGAAGCCCCCGGGCTGAAAGGAGAGCTCTGCTGGTCCCTGCGAAGGCCCCTTCTCGCAGCCCGTTTCTCAGCTGGCCTCAGAACCGGCTTCACACCCACCCCACTCAGAAAAGAAGGCCTTGTCCAAAGGACAGGAGACCACTGCGAAAATTCCAGGATCTGCTGCTAAGGCAGTGTCCGTGGGGAGTTCGAGGGTGGCTGGAGGCTACATGGAACTCAGTGCTGCAGACTCCAGCCGCCACCCCCATGTGGAGCCTGAGAGGGAAAGGGTCTCGAGGCACCACCCACCCTCACCCCAGGAGCCCAGAGCTGCAGCCTGCAGGGACCCAGCAGTGAGTAATTGCAGGCTTGCTTTGCCTTCCTGGTGGCCAGCAGCCAGGACAAGGTTCATTCCGGAAGGGCGGGCCACAGATGGGAGAGAAGGAGGGGGGGTAAGGGGGCCTCAGGTGGAGGCTGGTTGGCGGTAGGCTGGCCTGGGGCCCAAACCCCAGAGCAGCCCCAACCCCAGCTGCTGGGCCTCCAGCAGGCCCTCCCCCGCCTGCCCTCCGGTCTGAAAGGCAAAAGCAGTGAGCCACTTCCTGTTCCAGACACCAGCAAGGGGGCCTTTCCAGTCTAGAAGTTTGGTTTTGCTCAGTAAATATTGATTATCAAAAACAACAGGAAAAAAAACCTAAAAAACAAAATACGCCCCCCCCCCCCAAAAAAAAACCCAAAACCTACTTTGTCCTCCTCAAGTCCTCGGGTTGAGCGTGTACATATTTGCCCTTGGAAGGTTCTCGCTGTCCAAAGGGGGAGAAAAGGTGGTACAAAGTCACCTAGCAAGTGGCCCTTAAAAACTAAAGAGGGCATTTGGTGGGCAAACCTGGTGGGCCCTCTGCTGAGGATGGAAGGAGAGAGAAAAAGGCTGCCCGGGGTGGCAGTGAGATGTGGGGTACGTGACTCTCACACCCCTGGGTTCTCTTTCCTTATCGGTGAACGGAAGATAAGCTGCTGGATATACACAAGCAACAGTCCAGTGGTGTGGACAAGCTACCTAACCCCTGCCCACCCCCACCTCAATCCAGGAGAGAAAGAAAAACAATGGACTTTGTTTTACTAGACACACATTTGCTCCGTGCCTCAATTCTCTTATCTGTAAAATGGAACCAGGGAAAGTGTCTAATTCTGACCTAGGCTTGTAGCGAGGAGTAAGTGAATATGGGAGAGGAGCCAAGCACAGTACCTGGCTGGTGGGAGGCATCTATGTATGTAGTCTCTTCTTAAAACAGGGCATGTTATCTGGTCTGTAACTACCCAAAAGCCTCCAGGGCCGGATGCTGAGTCTCGAGGGGCCCTCAGAGGCTCATGGAGGTTCACAGAATCCCTTGAGGGGGAGCTTCTCAGGCTAGCTCTGTAAACAGTAGGGACTTTGCACGAATCCTCCAATTAACAGAGCAGCTAATTCCCCAGCGTGGCTTCCTAGGGCTCCAAGGGACAGCAAAAGGTTTCCAAGACCCCCAGCTCAGGTCGTTCTGGGCGGTGCTCCTCTCAGGCTCATGGGAGAACTTGCCAAACAGGGAAACTGAGGCCCAGACCACCCAAGGACTCGCTCAGGGGGTGTGGCCTCCAGCTAATCTGGCAGGAAACATAACTAATCCAGCAAACATAGCTGGATCTTGGATTCACCTGGGTCCCTCAGGCCAGCCAAGCCCACCCCCAGAGATCCTGGGAGGCCTCACTGCTGAGCGTGGATTCTCCCAAAGGAGGCCTCTCCCTGTCCCCAGGCTGTACAGCCCCTCAGCTCAGCAGAAAGCAAAGAACCAGACTGCGAGTCCATCGAGGAAGGTAAGGTCTGCATTCAGCTCACGGTTTCTGATCACTTTTGAAAACAAAACCCGCCACAGGAGAAAAAGAGTTGCACGTCTGCTTACTTTGCCAATCCCCTCTCTGTCCCCCTGCACAGTCCAGGCCTCTGAGATGCTCCCCGAAGCTGCAACCCTGCAACCCGAGGGAAGGGTTAACAGGAAGCGCCTGGCGTCCTGCGGCTACAGAAGCCCATTGTTCTCAGCCAGTCCCCTCCCCCTCATCCAGGAAGACCCTCTGGGGAGCCCCTTCAAAAGGGCCTGACCGGTGTCTCCAGGCTGCTGGCCAGCCTGTCGGGGAGAGTGAGCACAGGAAAAGGAAGCCCGCCGGGCGCGGGCTGGGGCACAGCTGTCACCACCGCCTCGTCTCAGGGGGTTTCCGAGGAAGGGGGGTGCTCAGCCTTGCCCGCCCCTGGGTGGGGGCAGCCCTCCTTGCAGTCCCCATCTGGAAGCCAGAAAACTTTGATCTCGAGCCTTTAGGTACAACTTAAGCTCTTGCCTTCCCCCCTCCCTCCACGCCACCACCCCACCCCCGTCTCTGGTTCAGAAAGTTTCACACCCCACCCCTCCTCCTTCTGATTTCAGATCGTCTCTTCTCCAGGTCCTAACTGTCAGCTTTTTCCGATTAGCAGACTCTGGTGGGGGAGGGGGGGAGAGTGTGCTTTGGTGGGGCGTCAGGGCTTGAGGGGCGCAGGGAGGAGGGGAGCTGTTAGCAATTCCCCGGGAGACCCTGGGGCGGGCAGGGCGAGGGCGAGCAGCTGGCCACCAGATGTGGGTGGACCGGCTGAGGAGGAAATTAATTGGTGCCAGTCGGTGGCAGGGGGGGAAGGCAGGTCCCCAGGGGGCCAGGGGAGCCGCCTAGGTGCAGGAAGGAGCTGAGGGGTTACGGGGGTGGGGGGAGGGGGAGCAGGGGAGGCAGTGAATGTTGGGATCATTTTCTTAACCCAGAAACATTCTTAACAGAATGTTAAGAAACATTTTCTTAACCCAGAGTCAACAATGTGCTGCGGCCCCGCACGTTGGAAGGCTGGAGAAATAAAAAGGGGGCGGAGTGGGGGCTGCCCAGGGATATTTCTGCTGAAAAGGGCTGCGTTAAAAAGGGTCAGGCAGGGGGACGCCTGGGTGGCTCAGTGGTTGAGCGTCTGCCTTTGACTCAGGTCGTGATCCCGGGGTCTTGGGATCGGGGCCTGCATTGGGCTCCCCGCAGGGAGCCTGCTTCTCTGTCTGCAGATGTCTCTGCCTCTCTGTCTCTCACGAATAAACAAAATCTTTAAAAAAAAAAAAAAGGTCAGACAGGGAGGTGGGCGTGGGCGTGGGCATGGGCGTGGGCGTGGGCAGGTCTCAAGCCCGGACAAGTAGGTGGAGGGCCTCAGGCCTTGGGCTCGGCTCACCTGGACACAAACGTGGGGAGACCCAAACTCCCCTTAACACAGCAGTGGGCGGAACTTAGCCCTAGGCTGAGCCTCAGGAAACACAGAGGAACCCTAGTGAGAGCAACTCTGGGCGCAGGTGGGGAAGGTGTGGATCTGAGCTCCTCCGGGCACACGGGGGTTCCAGCAGCCCCCACGACCACGGTGAACGGCGTGGGCCCCAAACTCTGGCAATCCCCATTTCCCCTTCGACTTTTTCCGCGATTTACCTGATTGCGAGCGGGCCCGCGGCCTCCGCCTTCCGGCGCGGGCCCCCCAAGTCCCTCCCCCGCACCCCCGGGGAGAGCTCGGGGGTGGGGGGCCACGTGCGCAGGGCCGGGGCGGGATCCAGAAGGGACCAGTTTGGGGGCGAGGGGCGTGGCCCGGGCTGCACGCGACCCTGGGAGTTCTTGGAAGTCACTCGGTGCCGCGCGCAGGGGTGGGGCGCGGAGGAGAGCGCGAGGCTCGTGGGTCCCGCCCCCGCCCGCGATTGACACCCAGAAGGCTCCGCCCCGCGCGGCGGCTAGTTACAGACCCCGAGCGCCTGGCCCCGGACTCAAATTTCCTCGCGAAGATCAAGTCCCGTCCTCGCCCCGCCTGGCCAAGAGCTGCGTCTCCACCGTCTCGGACGCGCGGACCTCGCCCAGGTTCCCGGAACCCGGCAAACCGGTCTGGGTGCTGCTTCTGGGGCCCTGCCCTTTCCCAGCGGGTCGCCGGTCCGGCACAGCGGAGAGGGGAAGGGATCTCCGGACGGCGGGCACGGCGAGAGCTGGCTCTGCTTGCTCTCCGGCAGGGCGATCCTCTCTGGCCTCAGTTTCCCGATCCGTCAAAAGTGGATCAAAGAAGCGATCTCAAAGGAGAGTTGCAAATGCATCATCCATTCACAAAAACCACTTAGCAGAGCACCTGCTGGACTCGTTTCTGCCCTCGCATGGAGGCCATAGGCTAGAAGAGACAACCCCAGAAACAAATGTAAAACTGCAACTGTGCTACTATTAAAAGAAAAATAAAATTTTTTTTAAGTACGTCTTGATCGGAGTGTCAGTAAACAGAGGCCCAAAATGGGGAACATTTGTAGCTTTGTCTCTCTTCTAGAAGCAGAATTTTCCTAACTCCGAAACAGTGAGCAAAGTGACTTAGCGCTGATATTTAAATATGACAATGAATCTCTCCATTTCTCTTTTTAGATTTCAGTCTTCACCTAGTCATAGGCCTCTTGCTATGGTAATAATGTGTCTCTAACTCTTGATAATCTCCCTTCCTAATTAATAAAGCTGTGAGGACCCTCATACTGGCTACTGTTTCAGCAGGATCTTATGACATTGTTTTGTTTTCACTGTAACTTTTATTAACTGTTACCTTCTAAGTATGGTTAGTGATTAACAAGTGAGTTACCTTAAGAAAAGTTTTTAGATAAATAATAGTACAGTCCTTACGCAGATATGACAGAAATCCTGTCAACTGTTGGAAATTCTAAGAGTCACAAGAAGCCACTGAGTAAATGAGACAATAAATATTAAGCTCTTAGCACTTGCCTACCCCAGACAGCCTCATTCCCTCTTTCAGGCCTGTGTTGGACATTCGTGCAAGTGACATTCGCATGAGGGCACAGATGCTAACTAGAACATAAATTTACCCTTTGAGATAATGAGGAGTGTTCTAAGGAAGGCCAAAAAGAGGGCCAAAGGAGCTGAGTGGCAGAAAAGGGAGCCATTTTAGATCAGGTGGCCAAAGAAGACCACTCCGAGGAGGTGACATTTCAACCGAAATCCAAAGAAAGTGAGGATGGGTGTCTGGGAGAAGAGCATTGCTGGCAGAAGGAGCAGCAAGTGCAAAGGCCGTGGGCTGGAACATGCTTGGCCTGTTCTCCAAGTGGGAAGGAGGCCACTGTGGATGAAGCAGAGGGGGGGCTGGAGACTGAAATTATCCAATCTGCATTTTATAAAATCTGTGGAGCTGCCGTGTAGATTAGATTGTGGCAGGAGCAAGGGCTGGGAGGAAGCCTCGGCCTTGATCCGGGTGAGAAGTGATGGCAGCTCACACTAAAGACGGGAGTCTTGATGGTGGGGAGAGTGGAGTGGAATGAGAGGTCAAGTTGACGGCACCCGTGACTGCATGCTGTGGTCGCGAGGGAAGGAGAAAAAAAGGATTCAAGGAGGATTCCTCAGTTGAGAAGCTGACAGAGAACAGCAAGAACTCTCTGCGGGTCCTGTTCTGTTTGGAATATCTTAGTGCCCCACAAGTTGACATAGGGAGGGGGCTCGGACAGTCTGGGGGCCCAGGGAGGGGGTCAGGATGGAGAACAAAATATGGGAGTCAGTATAGACTGACATTTAGAGCCCTAAGACGGAATGAGACTACCTACAAAGGGGTGAGTGTAGACAGAGGCTGGGAGGAAACCGGAAATGTGGGGGCCTAGAGGAGGGAAGAGTCAACCCTGTCAAATCACTAGGATGAGGCCAAACTTGACCTGAGAGGGGAGCTGGTCCCCCTTCACACCCAGCTACTGGAGGAACTGTTTTTCCCAGCTCTCTGGGATAAGCACAGCATCTGTATACGTGTTACATACATGCTTGTCTCGCTGTATGCGCTTTTTTTTTTTTTTTTTTTTAGATTTTATTTTTTCACGAGAGACACAGAGACATAGGCAGAGGGAGAAGCAGGCTCCCTGTGGGGAGCCTGATGCAGGGATTCGATCCCAGGACCCTGGAATCAGGCCCTGAGCCGAAGGCAGATGCTCAACCGCTGAGCCACCCAGGTGTCCTGCTCTATGTGCTTCTAAATGGCCGGTGCTGTTATCATCAAGGGTTCTAACAATAAGAAAATAACACTTCCGGTGTGCCCAGGCGTTCCACTAAGCACTTTATACCTATGGTCTCACTTCCTCTTCACAATGAACCTGAGAGGTAGGGACTGTTACTGTCCACAATTTACAGCCAGGGAAACAGGCCCAGAGAGGTGAAGTAACTTGCTCAAAGCTGCACAGCTGGCAAGTAGAGCTGGTAATCTGGCTCCGGAATCTGTTCTGACCCAACTTCCGCATCTGGCCTTTGTCACTGGGCATCATGGTTCTGAGGTTGCCAGGGTATGTAGACCTGTCCCACTCGGGCCATTTATTCTCTGGGGAGGCATGGGTAGTCCACATTCCACCAGACCAGTCAGGTTGGATGGGCATGTAGGTCATTTCCAAATTGTGCCAGTTTGTGCAGCGCTGTAGCAAACATCCTGGTACAGGCCTGAGACTCCCGGGAGAATCCACTGGTCAAGGGACATGTGACATTTTTAGTTTTCACAGCTCCTGGCCCACCCATCACTCCCCAGAGGGCCTGTCCCAATAATCCAATGCCATGTAAAGGTGTGAAAACTCCAAACCTCATCAGAGTTTGGTTATTGTGACAAATTTTCAATGTTGCCTACTCTGAAGGGTGAAATGGGGGGAAGGGAAGGGGTGTATCTTAAAGGGGTGCGTGTGTGTGGGGGTGCTTCTCCGGTCTCCCACCACATCACCTCCAGCCCCCAGCCCGGAAACCCCCGGGGAGGCAGGGGCGGGGATGGCCAGGCCTTTTCCCCGGAGGAAGGAAGGGCCAGGAGGTTCCTGCGACAGGATGCGCAGTGAGGCCCCCTCCCCAGCCGCCAGGGACTTCCCGGGGCGGGCTCTGTTCTCGGGGGAGTAGCTCCCACGCGAACGCACTGAACTGCTGCTGGGGTGTGGGGCTCTCCCCCGCCCACGTCCCACTGGGGAGTTATGGGTCAGGACCCCGGGTGGGTGGCGCTAAAGTCTCCCGTTTCCCAGGAAAGAATCAGGTGGCCGAGGAGGCGCGCGAGGCTAGATTTCCCCGGGGGAACCCTGAGGGAGGCGGGGAGGCGGGGGTGGGGGTGTGTGGATGCAGCCGGAGGAGAGCCGGAGGCGGGCGTTCTGGGCGGGTCCGGCCGCCACCGCACCCTCCTCCTCCTTCCACCCCGGGGCCTCGGGGTCAGGTCCCCCCGGGTCGCGGGAGGCCCGAGCGCCGGAGCCAGCCGTCTGGAGGCGGGGCGGCGGCTTTCCCGGGGCCTCCCGCCGCCCTGGCGGCCCGCACCTGCGGCTCCTTTGTCCTTCCCACGGCCACCCCGCCACCCGCCCCGGGGCAACGCCTTGCGGCCCCTCTCCTACATCAGCGGTGGGTAAATGATGAGCGTTTCTCCTCTGGGGTGACTAACATGGAGCTGGAATGGAGCCAAATCCAGTAACGAGGGCTCTCACGGGCATTTCCAAATCTCCAGTCGCCCCGCGGGAAAGCTGTTTAGAGGCCTACTTCACAGATGAGGAAACTGAGGCTGGGAACTCACTTCCTGGCCTGAGTCACACAACTATACCGCTAGAGATGAGAGCAGGGGTGTAAAGGGCCCTCCAAAGCTCACCTCAGTTCCCCCCCAAGCCGTGGGGCCCCAGCCAAAGCGGATGCAGTTGGTCAAGTGGGGTGGGGTGGGGGGAGATCTGCTATCTTTCCCAAGTCCCCACCCAATTTCCCCCAGACATCTCAACCCACCTGAAGCCCACCTCTCCCCACCCCCGGAGTTTTCGAATTTCTAAGAAACTCCCAAATATGGGGGAGCTTAAGGAGTCGGAACCTCAGGGCACCCAGTACGGAAATGCTCTGGCAAAGAAAAGGGGGCCCAGCCCCATCCCGCCCACTCTGCCCACGTGATAGCCGGTCAGACCGGTTTCTGGGGCCCCAGCAAGCCGCCGCCCGCTCCTGACCCCTTAACCCTGCCCATCCCCCCATCAGGGAAGAAAACCAGACGGGCCGCAAAGACTTTATTCAAATGCTCTTTATTTTCCTATCTGGCGTTTCCAGCAAAAGGCCAGATAGATGAAATTAAACAGAATCCACCACAGTAAAGGTAAACAGACCTCAGAACGCCCTGGCAAGAATCTTCCCCTCCCCGGGCTGGCCCAGTCTCACCAGCAACTGGTCCCAGCTCAGCCTTACAGAGCTCCAAACACCCCCACCCAATTTTTGTGATTCAGACCAGGATCGTCTGGGTTGTGTCTGTGTCTGAGGGATGGTCACGCTTGAGACCGTGAACATATTCCCACCTCTAACGCACCAGATGAGAAAAATTTTAACCTGAAATTAGATCAGCCCCCCCCGCTATGCACCCGAAGGCGCAGGGGCGTGGGGCACAAACCCGCAGCAAGCGGTGCGAGGTGACTCAGGACGCCCTCCTCCCATTCCCCAGGGCGGTCCACACCCCAGACCCTCCTCCCAGGCCCCACACCCACGCAAGGCAACAGGAAGCTCCCACGTCTGCCCCATGACGCAACGATGACCGCTTGCACAAGTATGTCACTGGTGGGGGAAGGGGAGCGCCTGCCTGGAATTCTCTGAGGTTGGAAATGCAAACACCAACTATTGAAAAACCTTGAAAGGGCAGCACAGCTCCCAGTAAAAACTAAAGTCCGACCCTGAGGAGTTGAAAGAACCAAGCCTCCCTGCTCCCAGTCCCAGAAGGAGAGGGAAAGGTCCACGTCCCAGTCCGTTAAGACAGCACCTGTGGGCGCAGCAGGTCTCGGCGGAAGGCGCTCGCGCTCCCGGCTCAGGCTCCTCGGCGCCGCCGCTGCGCACAGACGGCGACGGCTCCCCGGGGGCAGAGTCCCTCTTTAGGCCTCAGCAGCCCGGGCGGCAGCTCCTCTCCACGGTTTCGGCGGGCGCTCCCCCGGGGGCGGGCCTCGCCTCGGGTCTGCGCACTCCGGCCGACGCTTCGGCCCGCGCTTGGGCTCCGGTGGCGCCGCTCGGGGACCCTCAGAAAGCCACCACGGCCCGCACGAGCACGTTCAGCATGCTGTCCGCGGGGCGGCAGGCCGGCTTCGCCTCGCACGCCGGCGGCGCCGTCGGGGGGGCGGCGGGGCTGCAGTTCAGGAGGCCAGAGAAGCGCCTCTGTAGGACGCGCGCCAGGTTGGGGAAGGCGCCCTCCGCTTGCGCGGGAGGTGGCTGCAGGCGATCAGGGACCTCCGAGGAGGCTCCTTCCTCCTCCTCCTCCTCCAGACGGGCTTTCTTGCTTGGGACCAGTCCGACGTCCCCGCCGTCACTCAGGCTGCTGTTGCGCCGCTTTCGGCTGACTTTTGTGGGGCGCGGGGCACAGCGGGCTGGGGTCTCCTCCGCTCGCGGCGCCTCCCGCGTGTCCATGGGCTCCGGGGAGGTCGGCTCACCGTCGGGGGGCGCTGCCTCGGCTCCAGCTTCCGCTTCCCGCGACTGGTGCAGGCGAGGATCGGGGGAGCGGACGGGCGGCAAGGGCACCTCGGGCTCGTGGGCTTCCACCTTGGCCGAGAGGTAGAGCTCCCGGGCGCTGCGCATGACCAGCGACAACTGCAGACTCCGGTGCAGCCGCAGGCCACCGCGCTGCATGCGCGAATGGTACATCTTCCACACCGACAGAGTCATGATGCGTTGTGCCTCCTTCTGCACTTCCATGGCGGCTCGACGGCAGGGGCGAGGGCGGCGGGGACTCCCTGGCTGGGCAGGACAGGTAGCAGGTGCACTCCGGGCAAAGCGCTCGCTCACGCTTCTCCACTCACGCCAGCCCACGCCGTGACACTGCTGGGACGCTCTGCCCCGGCGCCCGCCACCCGGGCCCTTTTGTACCGAGAGTGAAGTCACCGAGACGCCCCGCCCAATCAGAGAGCCGCATCCGGGCTTCCCAACGCGCGGCGGTGAGATACTCCTTAAAGCGACAGGGTGGAATTTACCGAGTGGGGGAGAAGGGACGGGAGTCGGAGTGAGGGGGAGCGTTCCCGAGTCCACGCGGAGCGCGCGGGGTGGTCTCCTTTCTCGGGGCCCTCCGTGCGCCGGTGCGCAGGCTCAGAAGAGGGGAGCCGCGGGTGCGGGTCCGAATCCACCCACGTGCTTGCGTCTGAAACCCCAGCTGATTGTAGGCGGCAAGTTTCCCTTCGCACGGGGGAAGACCGGGTTCGAACCGGCACATCCTCCGTGGCCACAGTTCCTAGCATCTACCAGGTGTCTAATTAATGGTTTTTGAATCAGAACCTATTAATGTTTTTTGGTTGGGTAACCGTGCTAACGCTTACTAAGCACTACCCGCCGGGCGCTGTTAAGGGCTTTCCTTCACTAAATACCTCATTGATGCCTCATTTCCACTCCGCGGAGGGTACTGTTACACCTGATTTCTGCAGGTGGGGATATCGAGACAGAGTGACACTGTTCAATATTTGCTAAACGAATAAATGGGCCACTGGGGCCTCCAGCTCTTGCGTCTCTAGCGTAAGCCAACCCTCCTCAGCCCCCTTGTCTGAGGCGGTGAGGCGGCGGGCAGCGCGGCTGGCTCCAGGGCCGTAGCTGCCCGTTCCACGGGGAGTGGATGTGTGCAGACACGAGTGCAGCCCGGGCTGCCATTCGTGCGCTCCACACCGAACACCACCTTCACCTCCAGTTTCCCTCTACACGAGCTCCACGAGTGGGCTGGAGACTCGCAGAACAGAGGACCCGGGAACACGACAGTCCCCGTGAACACGTGGCAGCGCCCCCTAAGACTACATGGCCCTGCTCCGCCTCTGCGCCCCGGGCAGCGAGGCTGGGATAAAAGCTGTAAACTGAGCAACGCAGAGATAGAGCAGATAGAAAACGTCGGCCCCACCCTCCGCTACGCCCTATCGCTCCAAGAAAACCTATATCCAGTTCCTCCAAAACAAGATGCAAAATTATTCCTAAGCTCTATTCATTCGTGGCAAGGGCCCTTTAAGGGAAGGCTCCTCTCTCCCCCTCCGTCCCCTCCCCCAGCCGCCGACAGGCGGGCAGAGTCTTCCGGCCACTGGAAGCGCCAGACTTCCACGGCTAAATTTGGGTATGATGACGTAGGGCAGGCGCGCGAGGCGCTTCCGGCTGCCCATATAAGGACAGGGGCCGGAATCTCCGCTCGGAGCCGCGGCAGCCCCCTTCCGGGAGGGCGGGGGCGGCGCCTTGGCCTCGGAACACGCCCCCTCCCTAACCGTGTCGCTCTCCCGGCAGCTCCGACTGGCTGTAGGCCCCGGCTTCCGGACCGGAGTCCAACCCGGCGGGCTCCGGAGGCCAAAAAGGCGTGACGCCTCCGGGAAAACCCCCGCTGGCAAAAAGGGGCGATCTCAGGACTTTCACTGACGCCAACTCCCCGAGACCCTACACAAAGACCTTGCCAACACATGGGGCGGTTCGCTGACGACCCCTTCATCCTTGTTACCCCATAGAGACCCCACAATTGTTTCTCCCTACAAGGTTCTCCCCCAGGTATTCTTGCTTCTCCCCTCCCCGCCAAATCATGCAGCCTTGGAGAATCCTCACGCCCGGTCCTCATTTATGGGAGGGAGGGGAAACTCGACTCAACAATTACTTGCTCTTCTTAAAACTGTCCCTATTCAGCGACCCTACACACGCTCCGGCGACCTGCTGAGGTCCCCATTTCCCCCTGCACCACCGCGGCGAATCCACAATGACGTCCCCAGCCCAGGCGCGCTCTCTCTGAGACTCTACGCAGCGACTCTGAAGCACAGGGGCGCACAGACTCTCCAAGAACTTCAGACTTCCCGCCCCGATCTCTCCTGAAACAAACCAGGACCCCTCTCAGGTGATGGCTCCCCTCCGAAAAAAAAAGTGCATTTCCGGAGACCGCACACACAACATTTCTGTCACACAGGAGTCATCTCTGTGAGCCTCTCTCCAGACCTTCCTGCCACCGCCCCCCCCCAACAGGGGACTACCTTGTATACACCATCCTCAGAGCCACCACCCCACCCCCTCCCGCTACTGCCAGCCTCCACACCCCAGAAGCATCTCTGGGGCCCCCCACCCACAGCCACCTCCTCCGTAGGAAAAAAGAGGAGGGGAGAGGCCAACAGAAGAGCCCAACAAGACTCCGCACCTCACTCCACCCCCGCGGGAGAGTGGGGAGGACCACTCCTTCCCCCACTTCTTCCCAACCCTGGGCTGGGACGATCGCCCATGACAGGATCAAGGTGCAGCCTTAGGAAGTCTTAAGAGGATCTATGAATCGAATGATCCCCTTTCCCAGCCATAATCTCCTCTCATTTGAAGGAGGTTATTATTATTCACATCGCTCCAAAGGAAAACAGGTTGCGCAGCAACCATCCGAGGGGCTGGGTCTCGAACCGAGAGATTAAGAGCTCGACCCGCAACCCAGCCAGACATCACTGCGACGCTGCTGCAGGCGGCGGGCTACGCGGCAGCGAAGCCATCTCTGCCCACAATAAAGATGGCCGTGAGACGGGCGGAAGTTTCTGCGCTTCGGGTCTCCGAGGCCTCTCTTTCTGCCCTGGCGTCCCGGCTCTCGATGGTGGCACGGGTCACGTGACGGGGGCGGGGGTGGCGGCGCGTTCCCCTCTACTGGGAGGAACCCGCTGCCGAAGCCGAGAGGGGAGGGGGCTCGGCCTAGGGCGGGGGGGGGGGCGGGTGACATGTCTCTCGAAGACCCATTTTTTGTTGTCCGAGGGTGAGTGACAGCAATGGGGGAGGGAGGAGGGTACTCGGTTCCCCTGCCAGCTAGTGCCCGCGTGCCCGCCAGAGCGTGCCAGGCGGTCTGGGCACGGCCTCCGGGTGCTCGGGTCAGGGTAGACCCGGGGCCGAATGGGAGGGGTGCGCAGGGGGCACCGGGGTATCCTGAGGCCCCCACTCGTTTGGGGGCGCAGTGGCGGGCGGGAGGAACGCCGGGTCCAGGCGTGACCGCTCTGTGCCCCTGCCCGCAGCGAGGTGCAGAAGGCGGTGAACACGGCCCGCGGGCTGTACCAGCGCTGGTGCGAGCTCCTGCAGGAGGACGCGGCGGTCGGACGCGAAGAGCTGGACTGGACGACCAATGAGCTGCGGAATGGCCTTCGCAGCATCGAGTGGGACCTCGAGGACCTGGAGGAGACCATCGATATCCTGGGGGGTTGCAAGGCGTCCCGGGAGAGCCCACTGCTGTGGCAGGGAGCGGCTGCACACCTAGGGGGAGTTGAGGGCTTGAGGCAGAGGAGGGGGTTGTGTCTGGCTTTGGCCTTGACAGTCGACTCGGGGCTCACGCATAGTGGAAGCCAACCCCGGAAAGTTCAAGCTCCCAGCCGGAGACCTGCAGGAGAGAAAGGTGTTCGTGGAGCGGATGCGGGAGGCAGTCCAGGTGAGGAGAGTTTTCTGGTGGCGTGAGTGTGGGAAGGTTGGGGTGTTTTTTTGTCTCATGGTGTCCTTGCCCCCAGGATATGAAGGACCACATGGTCAGCCCAGCAGCCATAGCCTTCATGGAGAGGAATAATAGAGAGGTAAGGCATCAGGACCCAAAATCCTCACCTGAGCCTCCCAGAGAGACCCTCCCCTTTGAGTTCAGTCCTGACCTGGGTGTGTTCACCTGTCTCCCTTGCACAGATGTCTGTCTGCCCCTTCTGAGTCAGTGTCCATCTTCTCTGTGTGCAGTTGTCCCCTGGCCTGCTCTTTCTGGGTGTGTACACCTGAGCCCTCTCTATGTATAGAGTCCTTTTTTTGCCTCCTGGTGTGGGTCTATATGCTTATTTCCTTTTTTTTTTTTTTCCTGCTTGGTGTGTTACTGTTTCCAGGATGTATGCCTGCTTTATTTCCCGTGTATGTACCTGGGCATCTGAGCGCGTGAACTTGGCCTCTGAGTGGATCCCCATCTGCAGTCGGCTTGCATACCATTTCTCTCCATGGGTGTGCCCACTCGTGGCTTTTGTGTGCATTCTCCCAGCTGCCTTTTGTTGGTACACTTTTCCTTCTGCGTCGTGTATCCATTCTTTGCATGTTGTGAAACCAGCCTGTCTCCATCCCGTCATGGGATCCCCACATGGGACCTAGGGGGTGGGGAGCTGAGGCCTGCACGAGTTTGGAGTCCTGCGTCAATGCCCACAGGCTTCCCAGGTGTGCTGCCTTGAGGATTACAGTCCAAATTCTTTTTTTTTTTTTTTTTTTAATTTATTTATTTATTTTTTTTTTCAAATTCTTAAATACATCTGTTTATATGATGTGTTCTCCATGAATTAATTTGGCAAATCCTCATTCTAGCCCTAGGAATTTCCCCCATTTACAGAGGAAACTGAGGCACAGGGAGGTCAAGTGATAGGGCCTTGGGGTCACCTTGCTAGTTAAGTGGTGGGTCTGGGAAACCCAAGCTATCCCATTCCCAAGACTACTTCCTGACTAATAGCTACCTAGATTTGCCACAAACCTGTGTCTGGCTCTGCTCTGAGTGGCCATCTCTCCCTGAACCTGTGGTCTGTGCCCCATAGATGCTCACAGGCAAGCCAGCTCCCCAGAAGTCATCCAGCGACCTGCTGGATGTCAGCATGGCCTCAGCCACCTCTCGTTACATCGAGGAGCAGCAGGCCACACAGCAGGTTTGTGTGGGTGGTTGGAGATCCTGGACTGGAGGAGCCTGGGGGTGGGGGGGACAGCTCAGGGCCCCTTGCCGACAGCTGTTCCCACTCCACTCTGCAGCTGATCATGGAGCAACAGGATCAACAGCTGGAAATGGTGTCTGGGAGCATCCGGGTTCTGAAACACATGTCCGGCCGTGTTGGGGAGGAGCTGGATGAGCAGGGCATGTGAGGCCAGGATCCTAGGGGTGGGCTGGGAGCCCTTCACTGGCCGTGCTCGGCACACAGCTTTTGGGGACTGACACCATGTTGGTATCGACAGCATGCTGGATGCCTTCGTTCACGAGATGGACCACACCCAGTCCCGGATGGATGGGGTCCTCAGGAAGATGGCCAAAGTATCCCACATGACGAGTGGTAAGTCCTCTTGGGAAGGCAGCTGGGGTGGTTGGGGGAGTGGACGGCAAGGGTGGTGCCCCGTGCCCCTGTAACCTCTGACCTTCTTGCCCCAGACCGCCGACAGTGGTGTGCCATCGTGGTGCTGCTGGGGGTGCTTCTTCTGGTTCTCATCCTGCTCTTCTCTCTCTGACCGTGGGCCCCACCCCCACCCCACCCAACCCAGGATGCTGGTCCCTGTAGCCGGGAGAGCTGACAAGGCCCTGCCCCCTGGTAGGAGTTCCTTCCTGGGGAACTGCCCCAAGGTTCTTAGCCAGAGCCAGTGGGACCCACAGGGCCCTGGGCCAGAGCCCACACCACTGGGCCTGTCTCAAGTGCGCTTAGGAGGTGGTAGAGGTAGGGGAGCCTCACACTCCTCCCTGTTTCTACTCTGGTGCCCCAAAGTCATTTGCTTCTGTGCCTTCTACAAGTGCCAACTTGGAAATAAAATCCCAGTCTTTTTTATATGCATTTGTATCCTACTGTGTTAACTTGTGCCTGCCCCGCTTGCATACACTGGGGCCTAGGTGGGTACATAAGTGTGCACGTGCATGCTTGCACAGGTGCCCACTAGGGATTTCAGTGGTCAGGATTTGGTGTGGGGAAGACTATTCCAGTTTATTTCTGGGTTTCACCACTGATGTTACGATTCCAACCCCGATTAGTCTTCTTTGAGCTTTTGAAGTTTAGCCTCAACATCTGCCGGCTCTGGGCCAACCCTTTAGCCGGGGAGCCGAGTGATCATGTCTGAGGAGCCAGAGTCCTGCGGGGCTCACGGCACCCCTGGTCACTAGGGTTTGTCGATGTCAGGGCTTTGCCAGAGCTTGCCCCAGTACACAAGGATTCCCGCGAGCCAGGAAAGCTTGTGAGGGCCATGAACCTTGGACCACCATCTCCGGTGTTTGCAGGATCTCAGATGTCTGCATCCTGCGCCTTATGCAGCCAGGCATCAGAACCACGCGTCTCACTCAGTTGCCTGTTTATACACATTGCAAAGTGCTACCTGTTACAAGGATGTCCTTACATTAGGCTGATTTGTCAGAACTTAGAAACAACCAGAGATGTAGAGATTTCCTTTTTTATGCAAACTCCCTAATGCTATGGTTTGGGTTCCCCTGATCTTTCTATACTTAGTTCCAAGTCTTCCTGGAGTTAAAAGACCTACTTCTGGAGTCAGGTGGTGTTCGCACCTACCTGGGGTTGCCTCCGTGTGAAGACAGATTTCCTGTTACCTGAGGTGACTGGATCAGCCACCTCTGTTTTTTTTGTTGTTGTTGATGCTGCTGGCTGTCAAAACCCTACTTTTCTGGTAGTGGAGGAGGCTGGGGCTGCTTTTCCTGAAGTATACCCAATCCTCCCTGGGAACTGAAATCCCACGTGATCATATCTTTCCCGGTGCTGTCTGGACACTCCCGCTAATCAGCACAGAGCGGACAGGCTTTGCCTGGGCAGGGGATGAAGCCTCCTTTCCCACCTCAAGGCGAGTATCTTCCGACTTGATAGGGATCCCTAACGTCAATGAATAACCTTCCCACACTGCTAAAAATGTTTCTGAATAAGGACACTGAGGCACATTTCTTTTCCATCTGACTCCAACAAACATTCCGTCCTTCTATCCTGAGGACCTACAGTTCTTCTAGGTACTTTAAAGGACACCCACTGGATTGGACTTGCCATCTCAATTTCTGTGTCCCTCCTCCTGACGCAGGAGTGTGTGGGTGCATGGGCTCAGATGCGGCAAAGGATGTGGGTGTGTTCAGGATGTGTATCTGGGGCTGGGGGTGTTTCAAACAGCCACAGGAGGGGAGTGAGCCAGTGGGTGTCATGCGGCCAATTCAGTGGAGGCCCTTCCCAGACATGATTCTGTGGGACCCTGACGCAGGACCTAGGGCCCATGCTCACACGGAACGGCCCTGGGGCGACATGCCTCTACATACTTGGGTAGCCAGTAGGGTGTTGTGAGTGGAAGCCACTTATTTAAAATAGGCTCCACACTCAACATGCGGTTCAAACTCATGACCCTGAGATGAAGAGTCCTGTGCTCTACCGACTGAGCCGGCAAGGTACCATTCCAAGTGGAAGCTACCCCAGCTAGGATCTGAGCCTCAGTTCCCCCATCTGAAGGGGGCACGCTGCCCCTCCCCCCTCACACCGAGGTTCTGAGATGGGATGTCCAGAACGGCTGTTCCCCAAGCCCACTGAGCCCTAGTGCTCAGTGGCTGTCCCTTCCTGGGCCTCGTGCACCCACAGAGCAGCATGCGGCAGGGCTGTTACAAAGGCGTTTCGTTTATTCTCCTCATCAGTGTCACTGATATTCTCATGGTTCACATTTCCCAGTGCGGCTCCTCTCCTTACAGTAGTTAATGTGCAATCTCACTTACGGGCCCGGGGAGTGGGGGGTCGGCCCAGGGCGGGGAGGGCGTTGGCACTTCACACGGACAGGGCGGGCGGTCTGTCCTGCGTGAAAGAGGCGGGTGAGTGGGCGGCCGGGGGAGGTGAAGAGGGGGGCCCCACAGTCTTTTTTTTTTGCGTTGGTCGGTGATTCTCCATTCGTGCTCCTCCCTGGGCTGCCCGGGGTGGGGGGACCATGCAGCTCAGGGCAGGGCAGGGCAGGGCAAGAAGGAAAAGCAGCAGGCCGCCCAGGAGGTGGGGAGGGCAGGGCGGGAGGGAGGGGCGCAGGGGTGGCTCCTGGGGTAAGGCACAACCCTGTCTTTGGCTCTCCTGGTGAGGAGTTTCCTCCCCTGTGCCCCTGCCCGGCCCCTCCCCCCAACACACAGTCCCGGGAGCCAGGGGCACCTCCTGGGGTCCCTGAAATGAGGGGGCTCTGCCACCCAACCCAGTGCTGCAGGGGCTTGGAGGAGGGGCAGGGGCAAGCCCCACCCAAGGACAAGGCAGGGAGGGGCTGGGCAGGGGCCTCCAGGACAAAGGTGCGGGGAGGGAGAAGACCCCAGTCCCAGAGAGCTGGCCCCTGCTAAGGCCTGAAGGAGGGGAGCGCCTAGGGACTCCTTCCTTGTAGGGTCTGGCTGGAGCCCCAGCCGGCCCCTCGGCCTCGGCCGGCCCGGCAGCTTGCCAAGTGACCAGGATATTGTGCTTTGGGATCGATGCTGGGGTAGGATGTCAAGGCCAGGACGAGGGCGTGGGGGAGGTGCGACTAAGGTGCTTGTGCTTTCGCTGGGGTGTCGACTCCCCCCCAGACACTGGGCCGGCTGAGGACTAAGGTGCAGGGGCCGGGCCATGCCAGCTGAGAGCCAGGACTCCAGCCAGACCAGGCACCCCCACCCCCACAAGATGTCAGACCAGTGGGGGCTGCTGGGTGGTGGGGGAGGCCTCCAAATCAGATTCCAAGGGTCCCGTCAGGGCTGGCCACCCCCACCCCCCACCTCCCGCCATCCCCCTGCCTCTGGAGA